>NC_083730.1:28808065-29111957 GCF_028564815.1 Eubalaena glacialis
GAGAGAAGCCTGACCCACTTGAACTTAGAAAAGTTTCTTTAACTCTGGCTCGGTTATCTAGCTGTTGCTTTTCAGAGTCGAGGTCAGTGGTGGTTCGGACCACTAGTGGCCTGGTGGGCCGCAGACATGGGTTAAGCATGCACTATTTAATTTCTTTTTTTCCTAATAAATATTATTTATAATTGGTTAAATTATAGTTTTGCCCAAAATACAGCAACAGTTTTGAGTACCTCCCTGGTTTTCTTTTTTATATTTTTTTATTGAGATAAAATTCATATAACAAAATATTATTAAGCATTTATTGAATATTGATTGTTTTTGAGATACTGGTTTAGGTACTGGATAATGAAAAAAAAAGATTCAGGGTTACACACTGGTTTATGCAAAGACTTGGTTTCTGCTCTCAAATTGCTGTACACTAGTATGTGTACATAAATTACACATTTATGTTTCTCACTGTGCGGTTTAAGGACCACTTGAGTCTGAGTCATCTGGGGTGACTGTAGAAAAGTGCAGATTCTTGGGCCCCAGCTGTGACCTGCAAACTCAGAATCTCTTAGGTGGGCCTTAGGATTCTGCATTTTCCACAAAGTCTCAGGGGATTTTTCTGCCCACTATGGTGTGAGAAACACTGATAAAAGGGTAATGCCATAGTCAAGTATGGTTAGAATTTCATAATAGTGCTGAGGAGGACATCACGGGAGGGCTTCACAAATGGAGGGATGGCAGCTTGGAGTTGGGGAGTTCTCTCCAGGCTTGTCCAGGAGTGGTCTATATGAATGCAGAGAGGGCTGTGGTTGGGAATATGGGTCTGAGCTATTTTGTGGAAGCCTTTGAACTTGGAGCTTGAAGGAGTTTGAACTTCATTTGGTGAAGAGTGAGGAGTCATGGAGGGCTTTTGATTCCCCTTCTCCCCCCAGCCCCCAACCGCACGTGTCTCTGTGTGTACACATGTACCTGTGCGCATGCTCAGGCACATACGTACATCCAGTCTAAGCAGCCTCTCTGTTGCCTGGATCTTAAAAGGATCTTTGGTTCAACACCCAATTCTGCCTCTTATTACCCTCTGTGTGTTCTAGTAGCCTCATGTGTAAATTGGGGATAATGTCAATAATAGTGCTTGCCTTGGTTATAGTGAGGATGGAATGAGCTGATAAATAGATGATGTGGTGATAGAACAGTGCCTGGCACAGACTAAGTGCTTTATGTGTATTTGCTGTTATTGTTATCCATTCTCTAGGTGTTTATGACTGAAGCATGGTAGAAAAATTGCTGTAGTGTGATTTAAGAATTTAAGAATTTTTTTGTCTACTTTCTCAGTATGGTGAAGTTGACTGATACATAAAATTATTCCTGCTTTTCTGAAAACATGCAGACTTGGCATTTGGCTGTTTATGTCGGAAATGCCCTTCGGGACACTGTCTGTTCAGATGCTCTGGAAGCTCTTCTACCTCATGCACCAGGTGGGGAGCGGGAATCTGGAAAAGCTCTGTACTGCCCTCCTGCCTGCCGAGTGTAAGAAGCGCCTCCAAGGTACAGCCAAAATATGCAGCATCCACCTTTCCTGCCTTGTGTGCCTTTTCTCTTCATGGCTTTATTCTTTTCGCTTTTAGAAGGACTGAGAGAGAATGTTTTACTCTGTACTCATGTGTAATCATTTTGAAATTTAAGACTGATTTGTCGTTTGACTTACTAGAATGATGATTCCAATTTCCATTATTCTTCAAATGCTCTGGATAGTAAATTCTATTATAAACCCAATTTGGGGATAGAAAATGAAAATTGGGTCGGTAAATGCCCCATGGAGTTATTTTGAAAATACTGGAAATTTGATGAACTACCTTTGATTTCTCAAATGTGTAAACATATCAAAGGAATTGTTGGCTTGTTGCCTTCTTTCTGTGAAAAGTTCCATTGGGAATATATTTTTTAAACAGACTATTTTCTTCCCTCTACACAACTTTGCCTTTGCAGCATTTAGTTTTCTGTCACATATGGCAAAGCTGATAATCAAGACTGCCCTCTAGTGACAAAATGTAATATTGCTTACAGAGCATTCTCTGAGGAATAGGCAAAACATAGATATTGTTAATCATATTCATCAGTATTTCAGTCATGATTATAGCTAATATCTTGCCCTGAATTTCCATTTATAAGCAAATATTTTTTGTGTGGAATGCCATGTTGGTACTGAGTAGTTTGCTAGTCTTAGCAGTTTTCCATTAATAGGGTTGTCATTCATTTGGCTGACAGTTACCAAGTATCTTCAAGTGTGCTGTTGAGGATGTCTTGCCTAGTGATAGTAGCAGTGCTTTGCAGTTGACAGAGCACTTCACCAGTCACATAGCATCTAATCTTAAATAAACTTTTGAGACAGATGAGGAAACAGAAGCTTGTTAAATATTCCTGAGGCAACATTATATTAGAGTTGGAATGTCATCTGGCCCAGCCTTCTTCCTGATGCCTATAGAAATCCATTCTGGAACAAAGATGTTTGGTATCTTTAAATATTTCTTAATGTCTTTTAATTTTATATCTTCTTTCTCTCTGGAGGAGTAATTAAAGTGATATATGTTTATTCTTTCCCCACTTTAATTTTCTTGAACTTGTAGACCCAGAACATTTTGTGAACTTTGAGAAGTGTCTTTCTTCCATGAATAGCTCGGAAGAGATTTGCCTTCTAACTACTTTTGCTCAGATGGCTCAGGCCAGAAGAACCAATGTGGATGAAGACTTCATAAAAATTATTGTTCTGGAGATATATGAGGTTAGAATATTAAGTTTTAGCAATCAGCTAAAAGCATTTTCTTTTGGATTGTCCATCCATTGATTCTTTTGGGATTGCTTTTAAAAAAAATGTGACAATCTTGTATTGTCTGCACTTGTGGAAGGAGATCATCTCTAAGGAGTACTGAAAATATGAATCATACCCATTCCATTTCCCTCTGCTATCTCTTGTCATTTGATGTATGAGTTTTGGTAAGGAACAGACAGTCTGGCACTGCCTGACATTTGTAGTTTCTATACTTTTCTCTCCCTCTGCCCCGGACCCGCCCCCCTCATTTCCACTCCTCTGACCCTGTGAGGAACATGGAAACCTGGCTTCCCAGCCAATTGAAATGAGATGGTGGAAATAGTACTGAACCTAGAGTTAAACGATCTGGCTTTGTTTTAGCTCTGCTGCTCATTGTCTATCTCACATCAGAAAAGACACCTTACCTCTCTGGGCTTCAGTTTCTTCATCTGTAAAATGATAGGCTGGGATGAGATCCTTGCTTTCTTCACTTTTTCACTGAGCCATCCCTAATGGTGGAAGAGAGTGAACTTTGGACCCCATGAGTTGAGGGACATAACTCACATGGTTACCAAAACATTATTTGGAGTTTTATATATATATTTTTTTAAATACACATTTTCACTGTAGGCTGTCAGTTATCTGTTTATCTTCGTAAAAAAATTTCCTCCAAATTTAAGTAAAATTATATTTGAAGATTTATTATCATTCCCCTCAATACTCCAGTTTGAGAATGACAGAACTGGGTAATCTAAAGTTCTTTACCAGGATCAAATATCCTATTAAGCTGTTCCTATTCTTGTACTTTGTAACCATGCATGAGATTAAGGCCTAGATGGATCTGGAATTCCAAACTATCTTCATTGTCTGTAAAAATTGAGAGGAGGATGTATATTTTCACATGTGTTGAATGGCATTCTCAAGATCCATTGCTAAAGTAATATTTATGCTCTTGAGTGATATTTCAAGTGTTTTGACCAGTTCTCACGGTAAAAACTACATTCTGATCCTCTGTGTGTGTGTGTACACACGTGTGAAATTGAAGCAATACTTAATCTTACTGTGATGCACTCTCATATTTTTCTGTTCTATTTTATTCTACTATCTTATTTTTCTGTTCTCTTCCATTGTATTAAAAAAACCCAAAAACTGCTGGCCATTGGCATGATTGGATTGTAACCTGTAGTTTCGAACCCATTGTTTAAGAAGAGTTGGTAAACATTGATATTTTAGAAGCTCTTGTAATTGAGGATCTCATTTTTTTTTTTTTTGGAGAGAGTAGATATTTCCATGAAATGCATTCTGATTTTCATCATGTTATTGGTTTCCTTAAATTTAGAAAAGTTTTAATATAGAGGGATTACTTAATTGCTCTGAGGACTCTGGGAGTGCTTTCTGAATCCAGCACTTAAAGTCATTGTTAAACAGTTGCTTTTCCCCTCCATGCCCTCTTCCCCCACCTTCCAGACACTCTGCTCTCTGAAGTTGTGCTCTCTGAAGTTCTGACATCTTTTTGTACATGGTGTGAGCCAAGGCTTCATCTGAGATTCTTTCTACTTTACTTGAAAACCTCCTAAATAAAGTATGGAAAGGTTTTTTACTGATAAATTGGTATTAAAAATGCCATCTTCACCCCTTCCCACTTTAGGTATCTTATGTCACCCTGTCCACCAGAGAAACTTTTTCGAAGGTTGGTCGAGAGCTTTTAGGGGCCATCACAGCTGTTCACCCTGAGATAATTTCTGTCCTTCTGGATAGAGTTCAAGACACCATTGACCAGGTTGGAATGGTAAGAACACTGATTTTGTTTGTTTTGTTTCCATTTTTTTTTTTGTTGTTGTTGTTGTTCATTTAAACCCTGGAGTATTGGAGCAGTGGGAAAAATAGTAAGGTCGTTGGGATGACTGAGTCACACGGGCACAACAGGGTGAAGAAAACATTTATTGTGTCTCAGGTTCACTGTGCCTACTTGGGGTTGGCCGCTGCTTATAAAAAACTGTGGGTTGTTTCTCTTAATCTCCTCAAAGTGACCTTCGCACCTCCTTCAGTAACAGGTTTTTACTTTAATTATAGCTTATAGTTAATTCATAGTTTTTATTTCATAATTTTGTTTTGCCTTCATAATTCTTATGGTTTTTTCTTGGAAGAAACAACTCTGATTTAGAAAGAAGGCTTGCTTCAAATCAATCAAAAACAAAATTAGAACTAATTTAAGTTGAGCTGGATGTATATCGTTTAGTTCTGTCATTTGTCACAATCCCTTTTGTAATCTTTGTGTAGTTTTTAAAAACAGCTTTATTGTGATATAATTCACATACCATACAATTCATCTCTTTGAAGTGTACAAGTCAGTGGTTTTTAGTATATTCACACATATGTGTAACTATTACCACAGTTATTTTTAGAACATTTTCATCACCTCAGAAAGAAACCACACACCATTTAGCTGTCAGACTTCCATCCCTTCCAGCCCTGAGCAACCACAGTCTACTTTGTCTCTATAGATTTACCTATTCTGGACATTTTATATAAATGGAGTTACAAAATATGTGGTCATTTGTGACTGGCTTCTTTCACTTAGCATAATGTTTTCCAGGTTCATCCATGGCCAAGTAGTATTGTATGAGTGTATCATTTTTAAAAACATACACTTACTGAAGATTTTCTTCATCATGTATAATAAGGCTGTAATGAGTGAATTTTTCTAATGGCAGGTGGTCATGTGTCATAACTTCAGGAGGAATGTTTAAAGTTATAGTATCTTTCTCTGGGCTTATGTTTGCACAGGGCCTTTCCATCTTATAGTCACTGCATCATCCCTGTAGGGTAGATGACTGATAACTACTAATACTTCATCACATTCATGGGTGAGCAGATTCAGTGACAGATTGGTTTATGAGACATATTTTTTTCTAAATGAAGAATACATGATATATCATGCTCTACTTGACAAAGTATATATATATATATTTTTTTTTTTTTTACATTAAACGAAATTTAATTGTAAATTATACACACCATGAAACACACGGTATTAACCATTTTTCAGTTAAGTGGCATTAAGTATGCTCACATTGTTTTGTTACCTACCATCACCACCATCCATCCACAGAACTCTTTCATCTTGTAAAACTGAAACTCTGTACCCATTAAAAACTAACTCCCCATTCCCTCCCAGCTCCTGGCAGCCAGTACTCTACTTTCTGTCTCTTTGAGTTTGACTACTCTAGGTACCTCACAGAAGTGGAATCATACAGTATTTGTTCCTTTCTGTATGGCTTATTTCACTTAGTATTATGACCTCAAGGTTCATGCATGTTATAACATGTGTCAGAATTTCTTCCCTTTTTAAGCCTGAATAATATTCTATTGTATGTATATACCACATTTTGTTTATCCATTCATCTGCTGATGGAACTTGGGTTGCTTCTATCTTTTGGCTATTTGAATTATGCTGCAATGAACATGAGTGTACAAATGTCTCTTTGAGACTCTGCTTTAAATTCTTTTGGGTATGTACTCAGAAGTAGAATTGCTGGTTCATATGTTAATTCTATTTTTAATTTTTTGAGGAAGCACCATACTGTTTTCCATAGCAGCAGTACATGGTACTTTTTCTATTTAAGTAAACATTGTATCCCACTGGGATACAATTATATTGAGATGAAGGGGTTTTCATTTGCAGACAGCAAGTTTTTGGTTGTTCCTTTTTTGGTGATCATCTAATGGAATGATTTCCAAAGAAGTCTACAGTGGGTCATATGATTCTTTCAGTTTGATTGAGTTCATGACCTTTTTCTGACAAGTGTTTTTCTGGGTTTGGCCACACTTACATTTTTAATTAGGTCATAATACTTTTAGTAATAAATTGTGCCCAGAAATATGCTTAACAGTAAGTGTACAAATTAGAACCATAATGTTTTTTAGAGCACATCTTTTAAAAGACGCCCCCACTCTCTGTTTAAATATATGGTTCCTTTGTGTTCTGTGAACTTGCTGACATTTTTGGAGGAACTTATTCAAGCCCCCTTGCCTTCAGATGAATATGATGGCTTTGAATATTTTTGCTGTGACCTTGGGCTAGTCTGAAATCAGCTCCTAGCTCCAGAGCCTGGGAATGAGCTGTGGCTGTGGACCTAAATTTTCATTGACACACCTGGGGTGTGTCTGAAGGTAACTTTTTCTAGAGGCCCAGCAGGAGAGGAACAGTCCTTTGTGCTGTATGTAGATGTATGGATATTGCTCTGGGTTAGGAATAGTTGTTGATAAGGACCAAGCCTTTGGGGACATCTCAAAGTAAAGAACTCAGATAAGTTTTGATGACAACCTGCCAATGGATAACATATTTTCCTATTGGTCTTTTTTATAATTTGAAACATGGGTTCACTTCAGAGGACATTCTACTTTTGTTAGTGAAATTCATGCATCTTCCTAACATCCTCTTCAGGTAAAATTAGTGATTTTCTGACTTTCAGTGAAAGCATAAATATATTTTAAAATACACTCTTTAAATTCTGTTTTGTTGGGAATTCTTATTAGGATTCTTTCTTTTTAATCATTTCTTTTTTTGCCTTATTGAATGCACTAGGCTTTTCATTACAATATGGAATAGAGTTAGTAAAAGTGGACATCCTTGTCTTGTTCCTTATCATAGTAGAAAGGGTTCCAAAGTTCACCATTTAGTATAATGCTAGCTGTAGGTTTTTCATTTATACTCTCTGGTAGGCTGAGAAATTTCTACTTCCAGTTTGCTGAATTTTTTTTTTTCATGAATGGGTATTTACTTGTTTTTTCTTCATCTATTGAGGTGGTCATATGATTTTTATCCTTTTTTCTGTTAACGTGGTGAATTACATTGACTGGTTTTCACATGTTGAACCATCATTGTTTCCTGAAATAAAAACAACTTGATCATGGTATATTATTCTTTTTATGTATTGTTAGGTTCAGTTTGATAATATTTTTTGTTGAGGATTTTTGCATATATATTCATGACAGATATTGATCTGTAATTTTATTTTCTTGTTATATCTTTGTTAGGTTTTGGTTTTAGGGTCATGTTGGCCTTGTAACACGAGTTGGGAAGCATTTCCTCCTCTTCTGTTTTTTGAAAGAATTTTTGTAAGATTGCTATAATTCTTCCTTGAATGTTTGATAGAGTTTACCAGTGAAATCATCTGGGCCTAGGGTTTTCTTTGTGTTTTGATAACAAATTCAAAATTTTAAACAGATACAGATTTTTATTTTTTTCTGAGTCGGTTTTGTTAAGTTATGTTTGTTTTTTTTAAACATCTTTATTGGAGTATAATTGCTTTACAATGGTTGTTAGTTTCTGCTTTATAACAAAGTAAATCAGCTATACATATACATATATTTAAGTTATGTTTTTAAAGGGATTTTTCCATTTCATCTAACTAGTTGAATTTACTGGCAAAGAGTTTTTGTAATGTTCCCTTTTTAATGTCCCTGAGATCTTTCTTGGTAGCTTCACTTTTATTCTTGATGTGTAGATATATGCTATACCATTATTTTGTGTAGCTGGGGATAGTTGGTTTTCTGGACAGATCTCATTGCTATACTCATTGTTCTAGTGCCATTATTTTGTTCTTTTTGTCAGATGCTTACAGGCTAAAGAAGTATTTTTCTATTTGTTAGATTGCTAGTTTACCATTTTATTCAGCATATTCAAGACCTTTATTAACAAGTCCTTATGAAAATTTAGCTAACTGCACACACACACTACACATGCAAAGGAAAGAAAGGGTCTTTTTAAAATTCATTCGTTCTACTTATCTTTCAAATTTTTTTTCCCGTTCTTTCAAATTTTGTTTTGCCTCCAATTTGGAGTAGTGCAGGAACCTGAACAATGCTTGGTTATATGTTCTAGAGCTGAGTTGTCCAGTACAGTAACCACCAGGCATATGTGACTATAGACCCTTGTAATGTGGCTCATCCAAATTATGATGTGCTGTAAGTGTAAAATACTCACTGGGTTTCCAAGACTTAGTATGAACAAAAGAATAATATATCTGAGTAATCTTTTGTGATGACTACATGTTGGAATACTATTTTGGACATACTGGATTGAACGATATATATTGTTAAAATTAATTTTACCTGTTTCTTTTGTCTTTTGACTTTTAAAAATGGCTGTTAGAAAAATAAAAATTACATGTTTGGCTTGCATTAGATTTCCATTGGACAGCACTATTCTAGACATTATTTATGAACTGCTCTTCTGATTAGGCTTACTTAAACCAAACTGTATTAAGTGAACCCAGATTTATCTTAATTTGCACGTGGATATGTTATTTAAAAGTGGTGCTATGGACTTTTTGTACAGGATTTTAAAAAGCTTTTATTATATAATCTTTCAAATATATAAAAAGTAGAGAACAGTGTAATGAATTGCTATGTACCTATCATCTAGTTTCAACAAATACCAACTCTTGGTTGATCTTGTTTCATCTTTACCCCTATCCACTCCTTGTATCTTCTTCCTAGAATGCTTTGAAGCTAATAGAAATAATTTTTTAAATGACATAGAAGAAATAATTATTTAAAGTGCTAAGTCTTTTTGTAAAATGAATGACTTTCCACTGATTTATCATGACTTTAAATTTGGATCTTACTATGGTGATTTTTTTTAATGGAAGTGTACCAGTTTACATATGAAAAAAAGCTTGACCTTTACAAAGGATTGCAAAATGTGCTTTTGGTGTTCATTAGTTTTAATATTCATTTGATTTGGTTGTTCATTTCACTGTCTAAAAAACAAAACCCCACTTCCTTTTGGAGAAAAATTTTGTAAGCCCTTTAATAATATAGTATTGTAGTAATACAGGATTGTCCTTAAGTCTTGATTTTAATTATTATCATTTTCTTTTAAATAAGGTTTCTTTATACTTGTTTAAAGAACTACCTTTGTATCTTTGGCGACCTTCTGCCTCCGAGATAGCTGTGATTCGGGATTGGTTATTGAATTATAACCTGACAACGGTGAAGAATAAATTGGCCTGTGTTATTCTAGAAGGACTAAATTGGGGATTTGGTGAACAGGTATGTATTAAAACCGTTCCCTAGAGACTGGAGGGTCCACACACATCAGTTTCAAAGAAACATTTTCTCAAAACATTAACATTTTTGAGTATCATTGGCGAGGTCTGCAAATTCTTTCAGCTGCGTCAGAGTTTAGGATCTTCTCTAATTAGTTCTGTTTTGCAGAGTGAGCATCCTCTAAGTGAAGATAAATTGCTCCACACTGAAAATTCTTCCCTTTTTCCTTGGATCATTTGTTTCTGTTGTTTTATTTCTGGCTATTTACTGCAGTTCCTCCTAATTGCCACTCTTACCTCTGGTCCTTTTTCCTTGTACATTTCGTATTGTGTGTCATTGCCAGACTTGTCTTCCGAAACACTGTGCACTGGTGAAGAGCCTGAGCTCTGAGCCAGCCTGCCTGGGTTCTGATCCCAGCTCTGCCACCTCCTGGCTGTGTGACCCTGAGCAAGCTTCCTGAGCTCTCTGGCCTCAGTTGCTCATCTGTACGCATTCACATTAACAGGCTTACCTCAGAGGGCTGTTGCAAGGTTTCAGCAAGCTAGGACACGTAAAACATTGAGGACAGTTCTAGGCACATGTTAAGGTCTTAGTGGTGGTAGTTTTTGTTCATAATAATTTATTATTATTAAGAGTTTGCTACCTATCATATGTCTCCAAAGATGCAATATCAAGGCATTTTGACTGTTAAGATCTTTCTGCCTTTTTACCCTAGGCCTTACTAGTTAGCTTCTTGATCAAAATATTTAAACATTTTAAAGGGAAAATGGAAGAGAACTCAGCCCTCTCTAACTATCTGCCAGCTTTTGTTCTGAGCGAGTCATCTAGTCCTCTCAGCCATCTTGTGTGCTTGGCGTGAACATGACCCCTGTTGTACAGATGAGGAAACTGAAACCAGGGAGCTTTTCCTCCAGGGTGTCCCTGACCACCTGGTCTGCTCATGGGCTCATCCGGGTCTTTTCTCACTCAAGTGCTGGTGGGTGAGAGCTGCAGGGAGCTCTTCTCCACTTTCGCCTTCTCTGACTTGTGAACAGAAGCCCCAGCCCCCCTCTTCCAGAGAGCTGCATGCACAGTCTCCTCGAGTGTCTCCTCGTTCATTTAAAGTAGAAACTTTTTTTTTTTAAATAAATACATTTATTTATTTTATTTATTTATTTTGGGCTACCTTTGGTCTTCGTTGCTGTGCACGGGCTTTCTCTAGTTGTGGCGAGCGGGGACTACTCTTCGTTGCTGTGCGCAGGCTTCTCATTGCAGTGGCTTCTCTTGTTGCGGAGCACGGGCTCTAGGCGTGTGGGCTTCAGTAGTTGTGGCACGTGGGCTCAGTAGTTGTGTCTCGTGGGCTCTAGAGCGCAGGCTCAGTAGTTGTGGCGCACGGGCTTAGTTGCTCCGCGGCATGTGGGATCTTCCCGGCCCAGGGCTCGAACCCGTGTCCCCTGCATTGGCAGGTGGATTCTTAACCACTGCGCCACCAGGGAAGACCTCTCCTTGTTCTTTTGTTAGCGTTCGGAAAGTGCTCTTCTCTGGGAGGCTTAGGGAATGTATTTCTTCAGGCTGTAAAGGAAGATTGGGTGGGAAATTTGGTAGGCAACTTCAAGCTCCTGAAGGAGTATTTTACCTGTGCTGTTGAGTATTTTTTATATTTTCACTGATGACAGAACAAGAAAAGGGAATGTAGACTTAAATTGTTAAGTATCTTTCTGTTTAGTTAATAATAATTCAACATCTTCCTGGTTCTTAACAATGCCCTTAAACTTGTAACCCGAAGTACTTATGGAGATTTTAGGGTGGGGGTTGGGGGTTGCATTCAAAGATACCTTTTATGACTGGGATTGGCGACGACTTGGGCTCACACTTAACTGGTGCAGTGTAGTGGTTCTTTGAAGATTTCAATTCTTTTTCCTATTGTCATTTTATAATTTCATTGTTAGGGGGCGTGAGCTTTGGAAAATTAAACTTCTGCATCCAAGGTTCTTTTTTACTATCCTGACTAATCTTTTAGTTCAAAGGTGTAACCAAAAAAAATCAAGATGACATGTTTGTGATGATATTTCTCTTTGAAAGGGGACTCTTCATCTGGATCAAGCAGTCCATGCTGAAGTAGCTTTAATGATTCTTGAGGCATACCAGAAGTACCTTGCACAGAAGCCATATGCTGGGCTTCTTTCTGAAAGTATGAAGCAGGTATTTCCTTCTTTTATGTATTGAGGACGTAAACCTTTATTATAAATGACCTGGGTGGATAAAGTTACAATATTTACCCTTAGGTTTCCTAAGAACATTTCTGGCAATTTAAGATATTGAAATTGAGTTCTATGGTTGGAGAAAGATTTTTCTTTAAGAAGTAGCTTCCATATGACCATTTTAGTATTATGGAATTTGAGTTGAGCTACAGCAGTGTGCTGGAGCTGGCTCATACCGGCTTGGAGAACTGATTGTTACATTTTTAGGAACTTTGCAGGTCTGGTTGTTAACCTGCTGGTGGCTTGAAGTTGACCATGGTGGGAGTTTTTATGCTACCAAAGTGGGCAAACCCTTATAAATCAGCCCCCATGCTCCAACTGGTTGTTAAATTTTTTTACCAGCACACGATTTGTTGCATACCAACTTTCATATTATTACTCTTGCTTGAGCTGACCCAGATCAGGTTCACAAAGTCACTAGCAAATAAGCAGAAGTGGTCAGTTGTGAGTGAGAAACTGCTTTAATTTAGCACTGTAAACACTGAGTACTAGTAAGCATTATGTCCTTTCTTTTGACGACATTGTTGATCACAAAAAGAGATGGGTGGGTGAGCTTACTGATTTAATGTGTATGTGACTAATGTGGTTTAAAATAAATAATTGTTTTAGGTTTCATATTTGGCCAGTATTGTTCGATATGGAGAGACACCTGAGACCTCATTTAACCAATGGGCCTGGAACTTGATCTTGAGGTTAAAACTGCACAAAAATGATTATGGAATACAGCAGAATTGTGCAACTGTTCCGTTCTCCAGCACTGTGCCTGAAGTGACAGAGTCACCCACGTTTCATCCTCTCTTGAAGGCTGTTAAGGCGGGCATGCCCATTGGCTGTTATCTGGCCTTAGCTATGACGGCTGTGGGCCACAGGTACAGTGTTTGTGTTGAACTTCTAGGGTTGCTGAACCTGTAGTCAGTGATTCTGGAATCTCATCTTTCACATCCCAAGGTCTGAGGCCTCCGTCAAATCTATCTAGGGGTAATCAGGTCCAAATAATAAGCCTCGATTAATAGCTCATCACGGGGAAATGCTGCCCAAATTCATATAAGATGGATTTGTAACAGAAAATCACCTTGTTGCATTATCAAGAGAGTTATACCTATCATCCAGCTTGGAATATTTATGTCAGCAGTAGACAGAGTCTCTTTCTCAGAATAGTGGTCAAATAAAAATAATTGGTCACCTGTACTGAATTTTGTTTAAAGTGATGGCAGCCCAACCCAGCCTTCCCAGGTATAAAGGAAGCTAACCCTAAACCTACCCAAGGGGATGAAATTCCTGATCAGGTCAAGTGCCTCTCTTGTATGAGCCCATAGCTGTGTCTGTTTCTTCCATTGTAGCATTTATCACACTATATTGTAGTTGTCTGTTTAATTTTATCAGAGACATTCTATGAGGTTAGGACTCAGGAACCATATTTGTCTTGTGGTATTTTATCCCTAGTGATGAAGACTGAATCTGGTGCAGTAAGTAACTGAATGCATGAATTCTCAGGTAGTTAAAAATCCTTTTCTTTAAGAATCATTTTCCTACAATGCATTAATTTTATTTAGCCTATCCAGTTTTCTAAAACATCTTTGGCCTATACTTTCTGATTCTTGTGTTTTAGATTCACTGTAACACCTTTTTAGCAACCTGATTTCAACATCTTCTTCCACATTCAGTATATTTTCAGTGGCATGCCAGTTGTGCTGTGAGCTATTAGTGTTCAGCCTGTGTTGTGAAGTAGGAGAGATATGGAATTGTTAGATAGCTGTCCTCAGGTTGTTGACAGCTTAATGGACACAGGAGACGTAAAACAATTGGCAGTACTGAAGAATATAATCATGGGCTGGATGATACGAATAGAGCTCTGGTTCTTAATCCTGACCACCATTTAGAATCACTTTTGCAGTGATTCTAAAAATACCGATACAGGGAAGAGAGTGAGAATCCTGATCTAACTGATCTAGGGGCCAGTTCTCCAGGTGATTCTAATGTACAGCCTAGATTGAGAACCTCTCAAGAGTATGGGCAGAAAGAATTTGAAGTAAGGAGAGATCACTAGAGCAGGATACCCTCATGGAGGAGCTAAGCTTTGGAGAGGAGTCTTATTAATTAGAGAAGATGTCCTGGGCTAAGGAGCAGAGTGGTGACTCTTACCTTCCCCAGGTGATCAGTGCCCACGGTGTTGAAGATTCTGCCCAAGGGCCGCCCACTCCTGCCCTGCAGCACCTGTGCCTTCTGAGCAGGGTGCTTAAGGTGTAATCGTTTCTCCTCCTCCTTTGGGACAGTGTGTTCCTTAATGGTAGGGACATGGTAGGGGCGTTGTCTTGTTTATCTTTGTATTTCCAGAACTTCTACTTCATAGGTATTTCTTTTTTTTTCTTCCAGTTTTATTGAGATATAATTGACATACAGCACTGTATAAATTTAAGGTGTACGGCATAATGATTTGACTTAGATACATCATGAAATGTATAGTTTAGTGAACATCCATCATCTCATATAGATGCAAAATTAAAGAAATAGGAAGAATAGGGAGGATGGGAAGGAGGCTTAAGAGGGAGGGTATATGGGGATATATGTATGGCTGATTCACTTTGTTATACAGCAGAAATTAACACAGTATTATGAAGCAATTATACTCCAATAAAGATCTATTAAAAAAAAAAGAAATAGGAAGAAATATTTTTTTTTCTTGTGATGAGAACATTTGGGATTTACTCTCTTAACAACTTTTATATATAATGTACACCAGTGTTAATTATATTATCATGTACATGACAGTATATCCCTAGTATTTATTTATCTGATAACTGGAAGATTGTACCTTTTGACCACCTTTATCCAATTTCCCATCCCTCCACCCCCCCCACCTCCCCCCAGCCTCTAGTAACCACAAATCTGATCTCTTTTTCTATGAGTTTGTTTGTTTTATATATTTATTTATTTTTGACTGCGTTGGGTCTTCATTGCTGCACGTGGCCTTTCTCTAGTTGCAGCGAGTGGGCTGCTCATTGCAGTGGCTTCTCTTGTTGCAGAGCATGAACTCTAAGCGCGCAGGCTTCAGTAGTTGTGGCTCACGGGCTCTAGAGTGCAGGCTCAGTAGTTGTGGTGCACGGGCTTAGTTGCTCCACGGCATGTGGGATCTTCCCAGACCAGGGCTTGAACCCGGGTCCCCTGCATTGGCAGGTGGATTCTTAACCACTCTGCCACCAGGGAAGCCCTGTTTATTTGTTTTTGAAGTAAAACTGACCTAAAACACTATGTTAGTTCCTGTCACACAACATAAGGATTCAACATTTCTGTACATTTCTAACTGATCACCCGATAAGGCTGGTTACGATATGTCACCATACAAAAATATTACATAGTTATTGACTGTATTCTCCACACTGTACATTTCATACCGTAGCTCATTTATTTTGCAATTGGAAGTTTGTACCTCTTAACCTCCCTCACCTATTTCTTCCTCCCCACCCTCCCCACCTCCCCTCTATATTTCATTCCACCAGGTATCTATCTGGCTGGGTGGAGGAGGGGGAGGGAAGGGGAAGTGTTGACAAAACTCTCCTGGCTGAAGCCTGTGTTTCCTGTTGGTGAATGGAGGTCACCAGGTAATTATGGACAAATTTGAAAGCCAGTTAAAGAGGGTAGAATTGATGTACTAGGAAAGGGAGAGATGTTATATAGGCCCTTTGGAAGGCACTCTTTACATCGTTTCTAGTAGCTCTAGTGTCATTCATAGTTTCCTGTACCTCAGGTTCCTCATCTATGAAATGGGAATAATAATAGTATCAGACTTACTTTATGAGGCTTAAGTGAGTTATAAGACGTTTAACATGCTTAGAACAGTGTCTGGTGTGTGGATTCTTTGAGTGTAGTACTCTGAACTTAATCGTTTCATGATTTCTCTAATTATATTTATTCTGGAATTGTAGCTCTTTATTCACTAATACTGCTGTGAGTCCTCTCTAAAATAAATACTGGTTTAGTGCTGATTCCTGAATCCTGAGTGGGTGTGAGGGTGAGAGTGTTTCTTTTTGGGGCTGAACTCCACTGTGGTCATCTGGGATGACTCTAGAACCAACTTAAAACAATCTTATGAATGGGCTTAGGGTTGGGGGCAGAGTGTGAAGGACATAAGTTGTACATGAATATAAAGTCATAGATAATACAGAGAACAGTAGTCAAAAAAAATCACCCAGAATCTTTCTCATCTTAATAAAACATTGCTTATTTTTCTGTTTATTTTTATTCAATATGTTTTCCTTGGATCTTTTTTAGAGCTGTACTATATGCATAATTTTATATATCCTTTGTTTTTTACTTCTAATATTGTAAATGTTTCCCTTAGGGCGTAATCTTTGCATTATTACTTTTATTTTTTGAAAAGATTTTTTTTCCCCCCAGAATTAAAGTGGTGTAACTAAACTATAGAATTAGGAAAATGGAGGAAAAAAACACTCTTTTTTACCACTCCAACACAATGAGCATTTTAATGTGACATTATCCCTGTTTTTTCCCTGTCTGTACAGTATAACTCTTCTTTACTAGTAGTTATAGTTAGAAGTATAAAGTTTTGTTTTTTCCTAGTACCATTTTAGCAGAAATATTTTTCCATATTGCCCTTGGCCATCATATGCATACTTTTAAGATGATTCCGTAATATTCCCATTGAATGGATTTTTCCAGAATTTACATTAAGTCATTTATGCCTCTGAGTTTACAATTATGAATAATTCTGAAAAGTACATTTTTACATGGATCATCTGTCATATTTTCTTCCATATTTGAGATTATTTCTTAAGGATGGATTCTCTGAAGAGGCAAAAAAATAAGTAAATTTGTAGGCCACATTGATTTCAGAAAAATTCTGACAGATTATACAGACAGATTGAGCTCATTTTTGATCTTTGCTATAATACCTTGTGGGACTACGTAGACAATGAGAGCCCCGTGACTCTTAGAAGAAGCACCGTTTGAGAAGCAAAGTGGCCAGGGCTCTGGACTAGAAATTTGCAAACCTGGGTCCTCAATTTGACCCTATACCAGGAAACTGTGTGAATTGGGCCATGATACTTCACCTTTCTTTCGTATAAAATGGTAATATAAATGAACTTTTAAGTTCCTTTGTACTTCTAGAGTTCTGATTCTAGCATTTCTGTGTGAAGTTTGGGTATGCATAAATGTGTTGGAGACCTGAGATAATCTGGGTAGCGTGTGGGCTGATAGTGCATTGGAAGAACATCAGTTTATGAACTGGCTACCTCGTATGCTCATTGCCTTTTTCTTTTTCCATAGCATTGAGAAGTTCTGTGCAGAAGGCATCCCACTCTTGGGAATTCTGGTCCAGTCGAGGCATTTGAAAACAGTGGTCCGTGTCCTGGATAAGATTCTGCCTTTGTTCTACCCTTGCCAGTATTACCTTCTAAAGAATGAGCAGTAAGTGGAGAACAGCCCAGCGAGTACAAAATGACTATGTTCTCTGGTTTCTCAGGTATAATATAGGGAATGATATTTCAATAGTGTATTTTTTTTAAATTTTTTAATTTAAAAATTTTTTTATTATTTATTATTTTTGGCTGTGTTGGGTCTTCGTTTCTGTGCGAGGGCTTTCTCCAGTTGCGGCGAGCGGGGGCCACTCTTCATCGCGGGGCGCGGGCCTCTCACTGTCGCGGCCTCTCCCGTTGCGGAGCACAGGCTCCAGACGTGCAGGCTCAGTAGTTGTGGCTCACGGGCCTAGCCGCTCCGCGGCATGTGGGATCTTCCCGGACCGGGGCACGAACCCGTGTCCCCTGCATTGGCAGGCGGATTCCTAACCACTGCGTCACCAGGGAAGCCCTCAATAGTGTATTTTTTATGAGGCAGAAAACTTCCTGCCTATTCCTGCCTATTTTAGAATGCAGAGTGATGAACAGTGACTCTAATAATGATTCTAGTTTTATTGTCATGAAAGGTACTTCCCTTCGTCATTTAATTTTGGATTGCTAATAGCTTATTAGTATTGAAAAGGGTGGTGGTTTCCATGAAACTGGGAATAGTGCTTCTGACCTTGAGCAGCAAATGGCTTTGCTGTTGTAGCAATAGCAAAACACGTTGCTTTTAATTGCAGTGTGCATGGGGCAGTATTATAAACAGAGAAGATACACAGGAAGGTGCTCATCACATGAGACATTGATAATCTTGTGGAGAAAATAAGACTTCTGAGGTAATCACAAAGTTATGAAGCAAAATATTGGCAAGGCCATGCTAGGGCATATAGATTGCATTTGCATTACAGTTGACCCTTGAACCACACGGGTTTGAACTGTGCAGGTCCACTCATACGAGGATAGTTTTTAATAAATACACTGGAAAATTCTTTGGAGATTTGTGACAATTTGAAAAAACTCACAGATGAACTAATGTAGCCTATAAATATTGAAAAAAATTAAGAAAAAAGTATGTCATGAATGTATAAAATAAATGTAGATACTAGTCTATTCTATCATCTACTACCATAAAATATACACAAATTTATTATAAAAAGTTAAAATTTATCAAAACTTACACAAACACAGACCATACATGATGCCATTCATGGTTGAGAGAAATACAAACAGACGTAAAGGTGCAGTATTAAATTACAACTGCATACTGTACTACTGTAATAATTTTGTAGCCACCTCCTGTTGCTATGAAGGTGAGCTCAAGTGTTGAGTATCCGCCTAACACGCTTTGTGATGCTAATCTTCTCCGACTGAGCAGTTTGTCTCTCCAGTAAATTGTGCATCACAGTAAAAAGTGACCTCTTGCGGTTCTTGCGTCATTTTCATTGTGTTTAGTGCCTTAAGTAACACCATGGGACCCATATGAAGTGCCTCTAATGATTCTGGAAGTGCTCCCAAGAAGCAGAGAAAAGTCATGACATTACAAGAAAAAGTTGAATTGCTTGATATGTACCATAGATTGAAGTCTGCAGCTGCACTTCCTGTCATTTCAAGATAAATGAATCCAGAGTAGGAACCATTGTAAAAAAAGAAAAGGAAATTCATGAAGCTGTCACTGCAGCTACACCAGCAGGCTCTGAAATGTTGTACTTTTTGTGAAATACCTTTTTATCTCATATTGAAAATGTAGCTTTTGTGTGGAGCGCAGGATGGCTATAAGAAAGTCATACCTATAGACCCTAATATGATTAGAAAAAAATCAAAGTCATTATATGATAACTTAAAGCAAAAGGAAGGTGAAAGATCTAAAGCTGAAGAATTTAATGCCAGCACAGGATGGTTTGATAATTTTAGAAAGAAGTTTGGCTTAAAAAATGTCAAGATAACAGGAGAAGCAGCTTCTGTCGACCAAGAGGCAGCAGACGAGTTCCCAGATGCCATTACAAAAATCATCGAGGAGAAAGGATATCTGCCAGAACAGGTTTTTAATGCAGATGAAAGTGCCCTATTCTGGGGAAAAAAAATGCCACAAAAGACGTTTATTAGCAAGGAAGAGAAGCAAGCACCAGGATTGAAGACAGGAAGGGATAGGCTGACTATACTGTTTCATGTAAATGTAGTTGGGTTTACGATTAGGACTGCCCTTATCTGTAAAGCTGTTAACCCCCCAGCCTTGAAGGGAAAAGATAAACACCAGCTGCCAGTCTCTTGGTCGTACAAGGCCTGGACAGCGAGAACCCTTTTTTTTTGATTGTTTCCATCAGTGGTTTGTCCTTGAAGTCAAGAAGTGCCTTGCCAGTACAGGACTGCCTTTTAAAGTTCTTTTGGTATTGGACAGTACCCCTGGCCACACAGACCCCATGAGTTCAACACCGATGGTGTCACAGCAGTCTCTTTGCCCCCACAGACAACGTCTCTAATTCAGTTTCTAGGTCAGGGGGTCATAAGGACCTTTAAGGCTCATTGTACATGGTACTCTATGGAAAGGATTGTCAGCACTATGGAATAGAACCCTGATAGAACATCCTGAAAGTCTGGAAGGAATATACCATCGAAGATGCCATTGTTGTTATAGAAGACCATGAAAGCCATCAAGCCCAAAACAAATTCCTGCTGGAGAAAACTGTGTCCAGATGTGCATGACTTCATGATTTATGACAAAGCCAATCAAGGAAATCATGAAAGGGTTGGTAGATATGGCAAAGAAGTTGGGGCTGGGAGTGGGGGAAGGGTTTCAAGATTTGGATCTTAGAGAAATTCAAGAACTAATAGTCACCACACCAGAGGAGTTAACAGAAGATGACTTGATTGACGTGAGTGCTTCTGAACCGGTGCCAGATGATGAGGAAGAAGACGTAGAAGAAGCAGTGCCAGAAAGCATTAACATTAGACAATCTGCCAGAAGGTTCTGATTATTCAAGACTGATTTTGATTTCTTTTATGACATGGACCCTTCTATGATACGAGCACTGAAACTAAAGCAAACGGGGGAAGAATTGATACTGTATAGAAACATTTTTGGAGAAATGAAAAAGCAAAGAAGTCAGAAATTTGGATATATTTCTATAAAGTTACACTAGGTGTGCCTCCCTCTCCTCCTTCCCTTCCACCTCCTCCACCTCTTCCGGCTCTGCCACCCTGAGACAGCAAGACCAACCCCTCTTCTTCCCCCTCAGCCTACTCAACATGACGCTAATGAGGATGAAGACCTTTATAATGATCCACTTCCACTTAATGCATAATAAATGATCATTATGCTGTACAATTGATAAACTTACCTGTTGTGTATATGTGTGTCTTTGTGTGAAAATCTGACAACCGTATGGCCAGGACTGTATGAGATGTTTTTGTGTCATCATCATCATCATCACCTAAGTATTCATCATGTAGCACATGCTGTGCCAGACTGGTATTGAAGTGGATAGCCTATCCTTGCATAGGCATAAGGTGAGAGATATTTAATATAAAATTAATACTGTGTTTTTCTTACTGTTTTATAACTTTGCTTTCAAAGAATTATACTGCTGTACAGTATGCCTCTCTCGTAATCGAGAAACTATATCAGGCTGTCATCACAGGTAAGTGGTTTTTTAAAAAATGTAACAGTGTTTCTAATACTGTATTATGAATATGACTATCATACTCTATGCCACAAAATTTTTATAACGATTCATTCATTAGTATATAGGCTAGACGATTGTGAAACAATCGTATTGATTATACTAGGCTACCATAAAGCAATCATATTTCTGCTTCTTCATTATCAATGCAGGAATTGTTCTACCTGTAAATAAATATGAATTTCTTTTTCACATCGTCTTTTCGTTTTTGATGTCTAGTGTTAGCATGTATAGCATCTACAGTGTTTTACAACATATAAGACAATATTGATGTAGGTACTGACAGGTGATTCATCTTGTAAACAGATGATGTAAACTTACAGTATCAATAGATACAGTACAATACTGTAAATGTATTTTCCTTATGATTTTCATAATATTTTCTTTTCTCTAGCTCACTTTATGGTAAGAATATAGTATATCATACATACAACATACAAAATATGTGTTAATTGACAGTTTATATTATTGGTAAAGCTTCTGGTCAACAGTAGGCTATTAGTAAAGTTTTGGGGGGAGTCAAAAGTTATACATGAATTTTCAACTACATGAGGGGTCAGTACCACTAACCCTGTGGGTTCAAGGGTCAACTGTATATGGTAAAAGTATATGGAATTAGGGTAAAAGAAATAGCTGCTTGGGGAGGGAAGGAATTAAGGATGTATACGAATCAAGATTCTTAATTGCACATGATGAAAATTCAGTGCACACTTGTTTTACCAGGAAGGGAATGTATTGGCTCAAGTGATTGGGGAAAAAGGCTCCTGATAACAACAGGTCATTCTAAAGTGGTGGTTCTCAACTAGAGGGGTTTTGACCCTCAGGGGACATTTGGTAATGTCTAGAGATCATTTTGGTTGTCACAACCTGGTGGGGTGGGGCAGGTAGGGCAGGTGGTTGGGAGAGGGGGTTGTAGAGGGATTGAGGAGGGCTGCTACTTAAATCTAGTGCACAGAGGTCAGGGATAGTGCTAAACATCCCACAGTGCACAGGAGAGCCTCTCCCAGGAATCAGCCGTCCCAACATGGCAGTAGTTGCAAAGCTGAGAGTTAGTATTTCCCTTTCTGTTTATCTACCCTCCCAGGTCCCTTGGCCCTGCTTCTCTCTCTTTCAAGCCTTCTCTTGCAGGTGTACTTTTTCCAGGGGAATGAAAGTACATGGCTACAGAGAGAACCAGGCATCATCCTAGTTTCCCACGGGAAAGGCAAATGTCTTTCTTTATCCTTGTTCCTTATAATGATTCCGATTGGTGTGACTTACTCATGTGCTCTCCCTGAGCCTGTCACCTTGACCAGTGGGATTGACCAGTCCTGAGAGGAAGGTGTATAGGGATTCTGTATTGAGAGACCCTCTCTGCCACAACTCTATAGCATGGAGGAAGGACAGTTCCCCTAATGAGAGGATGTGTTAACAGAAGGGAGACAGAGGATGCTCAGTGAACAGAAGCAACAGATGACCCACAAATATGACTTTGTGGGTTTCTTCTTTTTTTTTAAAAATAAAATTTATTTGGCTGCGTTGGGTCTTCGTTGCTGCGCGTGGGCTTTCTCTAGTTGTGGCGAGCGGGGGCTACTCTTCGTTGTGGTGTGCGGGCTTCTCATTGTGGTGGCTTCTCTTGTTGCGGAGCACGGGCTCTAGGCACTCGGGCTTCAGTAGTTGTGGCTTGTGGGCTTCAGTAGTTGTGGCTCATGGGCTCTAGAGCACAGGCTCAGTAGTTGTGGCACATGGGCTTAGTTGCTCCACGGCATGTGGGATCTTCCCGGCCCAGGGCTTGAACCCGTGTCCCCTGCATTGGCAGGTGGATTCTTAACCACTGCACCACCAGCGAAGTCCCAAGAGGTACGTTTCTAATTGAGCTTTGGAGTGCAGGTAGGTGTTGGGCCAGTGGAGAGGACATGGCAAGACAGGGCTTTTTCAGTATCCGTAGGGGGTGAGAGGAGGGTCTGGAGAGGACCAGGCTGGGGAGGAGCTGAGTGAAGGCACAGAGGTGGGAAGAAAAATACCTGTCCAGGGAGCCGGGAGGAGGTCATCTGGCTGGAGCCTTTTGAAGAGCGAGGAAGGGGGAGGTGAGGCCTGATGTGGAGGAGGCCTGTATGGCAGGGGACAGGTAGTACGTCCAAAGGCATGAGGGGGACATTACAGTTTTCCCACTGTGTGTCATTTCAAACAGTGTGTTGCAGACTTGCGTGGGGATGAGAATCACGGGAGGGAGATTAAGTATGGGTTCCCATCTCCTCCCCTGGAGAGTCTGCTTCAGTAAGAATGGGTTAGGGCCTAGGGACCTTTTTTGGAAAAATTAGCACTCTAGGCCCTGAGCAAGTCTGGGACCACTTGTGTTCTGGTTGGTGCATGGCTTTCAGGGTGGTCAGGCTTGAGTTGTGTCCTCACTCCATCGCTCTCCTAGTGTGAACACAGGTGAGTTCCTTCACTTTTCAGAGCCTCTGTTTCTTTACTTGTATGATGAGATAATGCCATTTCTCATACAGGCTGAGTGTAAGGATTAAGTGATACACAGGCAATTTGATGCCTGCCTGGAACAATTTTAATAAATTGTCTTTAGATTTTTGCGATTTTGAGAGATTTTAAAATTAGATTGAATGGGCTGTTTTTCCACCCCCGGAGTTGTTAAATTTTGAGTAAAGGTAAATCTTTCTAGGCTCCATTTCAGATGTTTCCTCCTCTGTGTCTCTCCCTTTGCCCTCTAATGCCTGCGCTAGCTGTGTCCTCTGAACTCTTACAGGGCTTCATTGCGCCTCTCCTGTCATAGCTTTCCCTTTCTACTAGAGTGGAGTTTGGCCTGTGTTGTACCTCCTGTGAAATGGGAAGCACCCTCACTCAGCAGTAACCTCTGTGTTGCCACCGTCTGTACGATGGGGCGCCAGGCGGGTCGGGCATTGCCCTCAGACACATAGGAAGTGGTCACGTCCTCAGGATGCAGTTACCAATTTTAAGTGCCACGAAGGAAAACAATGGTGCTATGAGGGAGGTTAATGGGTTAGACGTATTTTAGGTGGCGGGGAGGGGTCAGGAAGTCTCTGAGGAAGGGACGTTGCAGATGAGATGGGAAGGATGAGTAGGAGTTTGCCAGGTCAGATGTGGGGAAGTGTTTCAGGCAGAAAACCCAGCAGAGGCAAAGGCCCTGAGAGAGGACGGAGCCTGGTGCACCCAGGGAACCGAGGGCACGTCCATGACTTAAATGTGGTGGTATCCGTGCCCCACCCCCGCCGCAGTGTTCCATATGCCACTTTGTGTGGAGTTGACACCCCATGAAAGATTGCAGAGTGATTCTATAGACATCTCTACTCTCGTTAGTGGGGGTTGGGAGGGGATAGAGCAGCGCTTTGGGTGTTTTCCCTCTAATGCTCTTTAACTTGCACAGGTTTGTGTGTCTTAGGTCTGTTCACTACATGGGTAGATTTAACCCACGTCAAACTGGAAAACTTTATTCTTCTGAAATTCCTGAAGATTTATCAGAATCCCTAAATAGAGCTTTGGTTTAAAAATGGGACACGTCAGTATTTTTGTTTCCCTTAAGTAATTAGCCACTGGAAATTCTGTTGACTTCCGATTGGAAGGTAAAGTGCGTTGTCCTATGTGCTCGGCAGGTTTCTGTCACACCTCCTCCTGTTCCTACACTTGGACATCGGTGTCCCTCAGGGTGTCACGCAGCAGGTCACCCACAAGGTGGCACAGCACCTGACAGGAGCCAGCCATGGGGACAACGTGAAGCTTCTCAACAGCATGATCCAGGTCAGGGCCCTGTCAGCCCCTAAGTACACCCTTGCCCGCCTTCCCAATCAAACACCCCTGTGCTAACATGTCTATGTGTTGGTCATTTCAAAGCACTTGGCACAGTGCTTTTGACCAAGAAGGTCAACAGATCTGGGTTTTGTAGTGGAGGTAGGTATTATTTTATTAGTATTTTAAAAATGGGAGGCTGGTTATTACCTTTCACGTCACCTGAGCCCTTTCTCCGCAGGCCCACATCTCTGTAAGCACTCAGCTCAATGAAGTGGGCCCGGTTGCTGTATTGGAGTTCTGGGTTCAGGCTCTTATAAGCCAGCATCTTTGGTACCGAGAACAACCCATCCTATTCCTCATGGACCATTTGTGTAAAACAGCTTTTCAGCTGATGCAGGAAGACTGTGTGCAGAAATTGCTCTACCAGCAACATAAGGTAAGCCTGTTAGAGAATTTATCTTTCAGTCGTCAGCTAGATGGTAGTCTTCTAAGGAGGTTCCCCCACATGCACCCTTCTCAGTACTGCTCTGTGGCCACTGCCTTTTTAAAGCTCTGCCTTAACAGTGTCTTATCCAGTAACCGTAGTCTGCTAAGTGCAGATCCTCATAAAGCCAAAGGAAGGACACCCCAGGAGGAGCGCTGCTCGTTACATTTGGCTGTAATGCGCAGCCTGGGATTGTAACTGCTGGTGGACTAATTACTGAAATCTGTGTCTTACCAGAATCTTCCGTTGTAGTAAGGTGATTGCTGATATTCTTGAAAAGCTCATTGATTGTGTTTTTTAAAGCCTCCACTCTCTGCTCCACATGCTCCCCCTGGTGTAGAATGCTTTGGGCTACCACTGTGACCGGAGTCTGCTCTCTTCTTTGGTGAGCTGGATCGTGGCAGGCAACATCACTCCTTCCTTTGTGGAGGGCTTGGCCACACCCACTCAGGTAGGAAACCCACTGTGGACCATTTGTTATCTTTTTGAACTTTAATATTGTTATCATCCTTACCTACATTACTAATAGTCTAAAATAACTAACATCTTTTAACACTTTCTATGCATAGGAATACTTTTTCATTTAATCCTCACAGTAGCCCTCTGCTGAGGTTGTGCTGTTGCTATTCCTGTCTCACAGGGGTGTTAACTGAGGTTTTATGGAGTCAAGTGGCTGGCTCAGGGTCAGACTCCAACTGCCTGACTGCAGAGCCTGCCCAGCTGCAGGGCAGAGCGTTTAAGAGTGGACACTGGAGCCAGACCACCCGGGGTTCAGCCTTGGTTCTGCCATTTGCTAGCGCTGTGCCTTGGGCAGCTGGCTAACCTCTTTGTCCTCAGTTTCCTCAACAGTCAAATGGGAATAATGATCGCACCTACATGTAAAGTGCTTAGAACAGTGTTTACTAGGTGTTGGCTGTTATAGTTATCATCATTATCATTAATTCGCAGCATTACTTTCATCATTATCACCACCTCTCAAGACTTTGTGTGTCCCATTATGTCTCTGTTTTATCACTTAAATTAGTAGTAACATCCTTCAACTTCGTATCACACACTTACCTCCTGCTCTTCCTCATACCTCTTGTGGTCCAGCTGAAACACGCTCCATGCTGTTATCTGCATACATCTCTGGAGTTTCCATCTTTTGCCTAGCTGATTCTCTTACCAGGCATGCCTTCCCCTCCAGTCTCTGCCTAGAGTCTTCTCTGGTATATTTACCTTTTCTGATCCCACCCTACCTCCTCTGGTTTCCCATAGCACTCGACCCCTGATTCAGTACTCACACTTCTCACTTTACATTTTGGTTACTTATATGAGTCTTGTCTCCTCTGGTGAATGCAAAACTTCTTAAGGGCAGAGCTCACGTCTGGCCCTCTTTCCTGTCCCTCGTGCATACGGAACCTGCCCACTAAAGTTGAGCAAACAAACATCTTTTACTAAAGTAGCCTTTCTAAAGTAATTTAACAGTTTTCAGTGGCCTATTTCATGTAAATTTATATCTGTGATAAGAGTAGAAATAGGTATAAAAACTATGTTAATTTTAGGAACTGTAATGTTTATTTGTGGAATGTGAGGATGTATCTTGTCTGTCTGAGTTAGTAGCTCATTCCCCTCATCTTTACCTGGTGTTATTGTAGGTCTGGTTTGCATGGACAGTCCTGAACATGGAATCCATCTTTGAAGAAGACTCCCAGCTCCGAAGAGTTGTTGAAGGGGAATTGGTTACAAACTCTGCATTTACCCCTGACCAAGCTCTGAAGGTGCAAATAGCGTTCTGCATTTGAGTGGTAGAAGGTGGTTGACACTTTGATGCTGATGGGTTCACCTATAGCTTTTGGACTTCTGTGGTTTCTTTTGTTGTGAATGTTTGGAAAGCACAATAACCAAACTAATGCTTAACATGGTGTAATTGAAGTGTATACCTCCTTCCCAAGGTTCTTTTAACATTGAGAGTCACAACCTAATAATTTGAGGCCGTGTTCATTGCATGTATAAAGGGGATTGCCTTTGTTTTAAAGCAGCAGAATCCCCTAGAGAGCTTGTTAAAAATCGGATTCCTGGACCCCAACCTCTGGGATTCTGAGTCTGGAGTGGGACCAGGAATTTATTTTTAAAAACTCCCTAGCTGATCCTTAGGCGAACTAAAGTGTGAGAAAGACTGGAATGAGGCTTTAGAATTAAAGACTTTCTATTTTCAGGTCCTATAGTATAGACTTTGCTTTTGGATTTCAGAGCCTGTCAAGGGATTTATCATTCTTGAACGTCCATTTAAAATCTAAATTTTCAGGACTTCCCTGGTGGTTCAGTGGTTAAGATTCTGCACTTCCAATGCAGGGGGCGCAGGTCCGACCCCTCGTCACGGAACTGAGATCCCACATGTCATGCGGCGTGGCCAAAAAAAAAAAAAATCTCAATTTTCAAGAGGTTGATAAAATTTACTTTGGTTTTTATATTATTCTTGCACTATAGTGTTTTACATGCAAAGGAATGGAAAGGCATGGAAATGAGATTAGACTAGGTGATGCTTAAGACCCAGTCCAATTCTGGGGTCTGTGAAATTCTTGAAAAAAAGCTGCCCTACATGTCTTGCTACTAAGGTTAAAGTGTTAGCTAGCGGGTTGGAGAAGTAAGGTGTATATGACTTTTCTTTTTTCTTATTGATTCAAAAACACCATGTTCAGCATTTCATTTGAATCACTTAGGAAGTGACTGTTTGCAATTGTGGTCATTACATGGTTGCTCAAAGCCCGCCTCTTTTGTAGAAAGCCCAGGCTCAGCTGAAACTCCCCATCGTCCCGTCCCTCCAGAGGCTGCTGATTTATCGTTGGGCCCACCAGGCTCTCGTCACGCCTTCTGACCATCCTCTTCTGCCACTCATTTGGCAGAAGTTCTTCCTCCTGTATCTTCACCGCCCAGGACCGCAATATGGGTATGGTACCCAGAGTAGTAGTAAGTTTCTGTGAATCAGTTCCCGCCTTTGCATTGCTCTGCAGCTCTGTGTTCTCACACTGTGGCATGGGAGTTAGAGTCATTCTCTGGCTAGGAGCCTCCCTCCTTTCCTGTTTCACGTCTATTAGACTAGACCTTTTCTGAGTTCAGGGTATCTTGTGGCCGCTCTCTCTTTACCACCCCCCATACCCAGTTTGGTGAAGACAACACCCTGGGACCCTGCAAGGTTAAGCAGGGAGCTTCTGGAGCTGCAAAGGGAGAGACTGTCCCAAGCTGAGGCTGCTTGTGTGGCCATGGTGGAGCTTGTTCCAGGGGACTGGTGATGGGTAGTGCAGCTGTGGACAAAGGCCAGGCAGTGCCTGGGGGGAGTCCAGCATTTCCACTGGATGTGAAGGGACTCTGGCCAGCTGTGGCTGCTCACTGTCACTGACCATCGCTGTCTGGCTCCAGCTCTGTTTCTAGTTCACCTGCACTCCCTTAACTCACCCCTTTGAAACATACGGATGTTGATTCTTCAGCACTTCTGTTTTCTACCAGATTGCAAGTTCTTTAAGAAAAAGGACTATCTTTAATCTCTTCTGTACCTCTAAGTGGTGACAGTGTCTTGAATTTGCATAGTATTTCGTTCTTTTAAAAACTGCTTTTATATGCGCCATCTTGTTGGAGCCTCATTATAACCATTGAGATAGAGATAGTATGTATTAATTTAATAAACTGACTTAACAGACTGTAATTTTGTGTCACATAGAAAGAGCATCTTGTGTTGATCCTGTTGTGATCTGTGCTTGCATTTTTTAAGGCTACCCATAGATGGTTGTATTGGAAGAAGGTTTTTTCAAAGCCCTGCTCATATCAATTTGCTGAAAGAAATGAAGAGGCGTCTGACTGAGGTGGCTGACTTCCACCATGCTGCGAGCAAGGCCCTCCGAGTTCCAGCAGAGGGCAGTGAAGGGCTGCCAGCGACCCAGGCTGGCACCCCTGCTTACCTGACTTCACCAGAACTGCACACGGAGCTCGTGAGGTGAGGCATGGCTATTTAGCCATTTATATTGTTGTTTGCAGCACAGGTACTTGTGCCAGCTCTTTGATTTGTGTTACAGCTGCTAGATGTTATTCTCTTTAACCTGTTAGATTGAATATGGAAGGTGGTTTTGACTATAGGTTTGCATCCTGTAATGTTTCTCTTTTGTGTTTCTTATGAGAGTGAATCAGCAATTTGGATGTACCTCTGTGAAGTGCCTGGAGTCTGAGTGAAAGCTCTTAAACCGGAGGGCTGCTGACCTCGTCTATTTCTTTATTTAATAACAGAAACAAACCCAAAGAAGTGATAATAGCAGGTTAACAACTAGTAAAGCCTGCTAGGATAGTTCTCTGAAAGAAATAAACGACGCAGGCAGGGTTCTTTAAGTGAGATTCATAGGCCCTCTAGGGGATTGTGGGATCCACCTGGGGTGCGGTGGATTCATAATCTTCCAAAACTGCTTCTAAAAATAGGCTTAATGTTTGCATCCCCTAAAAGGTTAAGAACTCTGAGGTAAGTGTGTGTCCCCTTCACACTGTTCTTTCACCTTTCATTTGTAAGCTTGATGTAAACGAGATATTAGTCTTATAAGTAAGACTTAATAAAAACGGCTCTTAATAATGAACTCTGAATACAAAGTGAATACAGATGTCTCAGTGAGGAAACCCAGTGTTTCGATCCAGCACTCAGGCTTCAGGCTTGATTGACCTCAAAGCCTTAGGGCTTCTCTCAGCCTCCAGAATGATTTCTCCCTGTCTCTTCCTTGCTTGAAGGAAAATGTATTTTTAGCTGGGCTTAACCATTGGGAAGGCTTTATCTTTGAACATTTAGATCAGCTAAGAAAGTCTTTGATGTTCCCTTTTGCCCTCCTTTGGCATGTTGTGAAGTAGACATATAACCGAGTCAAGCTGGAAGAGAGCTCCGTCCCAGCCTCTCCTGTTTAAGAGCCTCAAAGCTCTGTCCCTGGGTCTCTTCCTACATAGACTGCTGCCAGGGTAAAGGCGGTATTTTTCCACTTTATTGAGAAAAGCCCAGCCACACCTCCTGGTCCCCACCTGGTACTTTGTTTGTAATTTGTGTGCTGTAGACTACTCTGGTACCTGTTGCTGCAAACAACTGCTTAAAATACCAGTGATCTGAGCTAAATGGACAGTCTTCCTCGTAAAAACAAAACAAAATAAAAACAAAGGAAGCATCATTAAATTTTTTAAAAAGTTTTTACTGGAAAATAGAGAATTTTTTTTTTCCTGTTTTTAGCTTTCTTCTGTTCCTTCTTCATGGGAACAGGGTGCATACATGCTATGGGTTCTATTTGTGATTCTTTGAGGCAGGGGATTGTCATTGAGCCTAAAGCTGGCAGGTTCTTCCAATGCATAAGTTTAAAATGGCTTTTAATATTTTCTCTGAAAGACAGAAAAGGTGTTTATTTGAATGCTATCGAAACTTTTCCAAGCACCAAGGCTCACTGTGACTGATTGTCCAGGAAAGAAAAGCTTGAAATTCAGATCCTTGGTCTGTGTTAAAGTCACCTTCTCCAGTTATTTTTTTCTGTGTACTGTATTTAACCCTCTTTAGTAATAGAGTTCACAGAGCCCTTTCTTCACACCTCTTGTTTTAGCAATTTATTGCATCGTATTTAAATGATTTGTGACCTTTCTCCCTTGCTGGCCCTTCTTGGGAGTGTGGTGGTTGGAAATATTTTCTGTGTTATGTGCTTCCGAACTTTTATCTTTTAGTGCCAGTGCTCCTAGAGGTGTAAGAAACTTCATTTGCCTGCACATCTTTTTGTATTTTATGTAATTATGTTTTTTTCTTTTAGGCTCTTCAATGTATATATATTATGGCTAGAAGATGAGAATTTTCAAAAAGGAGATACGTATATCCCTTCTCTGCCAAAGCATTATGATATTCACAGGCTAGCAAAAGTGATGCAGAATCAGCAGGTAAAACTATGGCAATGTCTCTCTTAGCATATCTAACTGTAATTTGAATTGGTCACTTTCATAACCTAATGGTAAAACCCCTTGTTGATACGGAAATCGGGTCACTGGGATGGTCATTGTTTTTGTGGTTTTGTCAATATATAAGTGATTTTTTTGTAGGAGTATTTCCTTTTGAATCTCTGACCCCACTATGGCCTCACCTGAAGGCTTGAAGCTCATTCTGGGACCTTCTACAGCCTCGTAAACACAGCCTTTCTCTGACTGTATTCTTCCTTGTTTTAAATCGTCAGCAGCTGAACACTTTTAAGCAGTCATCTCTACTCCCATAAAACTGTGTAAGAATTTGTTAAGATTCATACGTTGTATAGAAAGTTAGTAGCATGGAGATAGGGAGTTCACCTTTGTTTGCCTTTGGAGATGACTTACTTGTAGCTATCACAGTTTTGGTTGCCCTTTTGGAGATACTCAATTCTAGTCTTCACATATCCTAATTTGTTCTCTCCCTGGTACCCAAGCAAAGATGTCTGTGGTCTTTTTTAGGCCAAAACTTCTGAGTTTTCTCTAAGTTTCTGTAGCTATCATTTGTGTGAGAGTGTGTGTGTGTGTGTGTGTGTGTGTGTGTGTGTAGGCATATCTCTCCTGTTCCAGTTTCTTTTTTCTAGGGGCTGAACTCTACTGGGCATTGTTCTGCAACATTGGATGGGATTTAGGATCCTCTAAGACTTGAGAGACTTCAATTTGGGTCTTTAAACCTAGTTGCTTCCACACTGTATATACTATTTCATCTCTAGTAGGTGTCTTTCACTTTCTTCTGTGTTCTTTGTCTTTCCTTCCTCTCTTTTTTTCTTTCTTCTTTCTTCTTTCCTTCCCTTCCTTCTGTGAGTATCTATTGAATGCCTTTAAGGTGTCAGGCATCTAATACCAAAGATGAAAAGAAACTTGATGCAGTCTCTGCCTTTAAGGTGCTTACTGTCAAATGGGGGACTAAATAATTATTTCATCCGGTGATGAAGACTGTGGGGGTGGAATGCACAGGGTGCTGTGGAAACATGCACAAATGGCACATGATTCAGACTGAGGCTGGAGTGTGACCTTTGAACTGAGCCCTAAAGGACAAATGGGAGTTCTCAGGTTGAAAGGAAGATATGGTGCTGCGGAGTGGCAGAGAGGATGTTACCAGCAGGACGTCTTTTTCCAAAGTCTTTGTTTGAAGAGCTATTGAAATAGCAGGAGTAGTTAAATAAATGGATGAATTAAAAATATATTGAAGAAGAATTAGTAGAATCAATAGGATTTTTAGATTAGGATTGATACAGTTGTAGTGCAGATCAGATAGTACAAGGACTTCCAAATTCGTAGCTTGGGCAGCTGCTGTTTACAGTACTGGAAGAGGAAGTGCCTGAGGGGCTTCAAGGAGAGCTCTTATTAAAGAGTTGGTGGGGAGGGCATATACAGGTCTAGAGTTCAGGAATGGGGTAGTGTAGGAAATGTGGGTGTAATGGTAATAGAGTATTTGGATTAAGAAGAGGACTGAAGATGGAACTGAGAAGTAACATTGAAAGGCACAGAGAAATAAGGCTGAGAATACAGGGCCAGAGAAATAGGAAAAATACACAAATGATCATGATGGGACTGAGAAGTAACATTGAAAGGCACAGAGAAATAAGGCTGAGAATACAGGGCCAGAGAAATAGCAAAAATACACAAATGATCATGGTGTCCTGAAATCTTTTGAGTGCAGGTCCATACTCATCTCTTCTTTATACTCCACAACCCAAAGCCTTATCTGAGAATTTGCATGTAGTAGGTACTTGGTCAGTGTTTTAAAAAATTAATCATAGCTTTCTTGGTTCTCTGATATTTATCTTGGTTCCGCAGCATCTACACGGTTAATTGCTTTCTTTTTTTTTTTTAAAGTCTTTGCTTGCCATTTGATTTTTTAAAAATTTTTATTTATTTATTAAAAAATTTTTTTATTGGAGTATAGTTGTTTTACAATGTTGTGTTAGTTTCTGCTGGCCATTTAATTTTATAGCTCATATTTTGAATCAGTAATTCAGGTTCAGAGTTATTCTGTCTTTTAGTGGTTTCTGAAACATCTCTGCTTACCCATTGTTAATTCTCAGTATTCTTTTCTAATTGTTAGCCTCTGTCAACAGTACTTGAGCACAGAGGTGGAGAAAGTGACATCCAGACCCCAATTAAAGGAGATGTGTATACACAGTAGGAGTGTCTGGTACAGCACCTCAAACAATTTGGTGCATCCAAGTTCCAGGCTTGTGATCAGGATGACTTTGGAGTTCCTTCTCTGAGTCTGGAATGCCTTGTGCCATGATTGGTTTGGAAATAACGATTTAGGACTTCATGGGAGTGTGCTAATTGAGAAGCCTGAAACATTTTTACATTTATAGGTATCCTTTAGAACACTCAAAATCAGAAAAAAAGAAAAGAAAACCATCATCCACAAAACCACAGTCCATATCTGCTCATCAGCTATTACTGTTTGAAGTAGTTTTTGGTGTTCATTGATAGTTGACTTTCTTTTTTACTAATGGCAGTCCACCATTCTGATATGTAGTCATCACCAGAGTGAAATATATGCCAGACATATATTTTATGCAAGACAAATATGCAAAATATGCAAGACAGCTCACTGGAGAGTGGGAGGAAAATACTGGAATTTCTGTTTCTATTTTTTTTGGTCAATCATATCTATTTACTTATTTATTTTACCTTTTGTAATGAAAAATTCAATCATACAGAAAAATAGAATAGTATAATAGACATGCCCTTCTCCCTCTGCCTGTATGTATCATGTGTCTAGTTTCACCTATAGCCAATCCAATCCCACCACCATGTTGGAGCTAATCCTAGAGGGCATTTGATACATATTTTAAAAGACGAAGATTAAAAAAAATAACAGGGCTTCCCTGGTGGCGCAGTGGTTAAGAATCTGCCTGCCAGTGCAAGGGACACAGGTTCAAGCCCTGGCCGGGGAAGATCCCACATGCCGCGGAGCAACTAAGCCCATGCGCCACAACTACTGAGCCTGAGCTCTGGAGCCTGCAAGCCACAACTACTGAGCCCACGTGCCACAACTACTGAAGCCTGAGCGCCTAGAGCCCGTGCTCCGCAACAAGAGAAGCCATGACAATGAGAAACCCACGCACCGCAACGAAGAGTAGCCCCCACTCACTGCAGCTAGAGAAAGCCCATGCGCAGCAACGAAGACCCAACAGAGCCAAAAATAAATAAATAAATAAATTTATTAAAAAAGAATAATAACATAACCCAAGAGCATTTACATCTGAAATATATTAACAGTAATTTCTTAATATCAAATATCTAGACAGTGTTCAAATTTCCAGTGCTCTTACAAATGTCATAAAAGTTTTGTTTTTATTTACTTTTACAGTTTGTTTGAATCAGAGTCTGCATTTTGTAATTGGTTGATAGTTCTTATTAATCTGTTTAAATCTATAGGTCCTCCCCTTATCCTTTTTTTTAAATTGCAATTTATTTGTTGAAGAAACTGGGTAGTTTGTCCATAGAGCTTCCCCACAGTTTGGATTTTGCTGATTATATCTTTGTGGTGTAGTTTAATATGTTTTTCTGTCCCCTGTATTTCCTGTAAGTTGGTATTGGGACCTAGGGCTTGATATAATCCAGATCCAATTATTTTCAATATATTTATTTTTTATCTCTTTAAAATTTGTTTTTGTTTTTTTTACCTATGTCTTATATTAGTTCAGTAGTATATGTATGTAATTTATAAATATACATTTAGTGAGGCTGTTGCAATAATTTTTTCCAGTCATGGTACACAATCAAAAAGTTTTGAGATTCCTAAGGTTGTTAGACATTTTATTTTTTAATTTATTTATTTGGCCGCACCACGCGGCTTGCAGGATCTTAGTTCCCTGACCAGGGATTGAACCCGGGCCCTAGGCAGTTCAAGTGCCAAGTCCTAACCACTGTACTGCCAGGGAATTCCCTAGAGTGCCCATTTTAAATGCGATTTATCCTAATGCTTGGAGAACTTGGAGTGGACCACCTCATGTTGAAACTTATGGGTTCACTTTAAAGTTAAATATACAGTTTTATATGTGAATATGTGATTTCATCTCTGAAAGTTAAAGTCCTGTGGTTCCATTTTAGGACCTGTGGATGGAGTATTTGAACATGGAGCGCATACATTATGAGTTTCAGGAAACCATTAGTCTGTGGATGCAGGCCAAGCTTGAGTCCCATTCTACACCCTGCAGTTCGTCAGTGCTGCTGGACTTCACTGATCCTTTGTTGGGTGAGTTGTGTGAGTGAGCATCAGACCCTTTGAATGAATGAGTGAGTGAATGAATGAGTGAATGAATGGGTGAGTGAGTGAATCAGAGCCATTGAGGGTTAAGGTTCACAAAGTGTACCCCTCAGTGAGAACTGCTTTTTTAGGAGTTCATTGTTAACTTGTTAACCACTTGGGGTTAGGTTATGCTTTGAATGAGAGAAATTCCAAAAACAGTGAGGACTTAAATAAGATAGGGATTTTTTTTCCATGTAAAAGAAGTCTGGAGGCAGGCAGTTCAGAGCAGTAGCTTTATGGCCTGAAAGCCTTCAAGGACCCGTGCTCCTCCTATCTTGCTGTCTCACTGTGTTCACATCTGGCATCCACTTATGGTTCAAGGTGGCTGCTTAAGCTTAAGCTGTCACATTTGCATTCCATTCAGCGGGTAGGGAAGTCTCCCTCTTTTAAGGACTCTTTCAAGAAGCTGCTCATAGACTTTCCAGTTACATCTCATTGGCCCACACTGAGGCATGACTCTTGCCATGGAGCTTCCCCCCAGTCTGGATGTTGCTAATTATACCTTTGTGGTATAGTTTAATATGTTTTTCTGTCCCCTGTATTTCCTGTAAATTGGTATTGGGAAAGTGATTAGGTAGTTTGTGGTTCATTTTCTCCATGATGCTTTAAAAAGACATTTTAATTGACTTACAACATGTAAAGTAAAAGCTAGAATTTAATTATTTGGGGTTTGCATTGAGCCGATAAGGAACCTGAAGTGTATGGTGGTTAGGTAACTTTCTGAAGTCACAAAGCTGGGGCTTTGAAGAGCAGGCTTCAGAGACCCTGCTCTTCACCACTTGTCTTGTTTCTGGCGATCAGTACAGGTTGCAGTTCTAAATAAAATTAAAGCCTAGATTTTTAAATAATTAGTTTCAGGTTTTTCTCAGATGAGAGCAGGTTAGATGATGATTATATCAAACGATGGAACTTGTGATTGTGATTGTAGGAAAAATTTCAGCAGCTCTTCATAGGTTATTGTATACTTACGATACCAACTTCTTTTTCTTAAATTTGTTGGCTTTGTAACTTTTTGTCAGTTGTGGTCCAGAGTTGTGATTATAGTTAAATATGCTCTGAATTAAGTTTTTTTCTGTCTTTTGTTTTGTATTTAAAGTACCACCCTTGATTTTTCTTTCGTAATAAGTTATATTGGGTTAGAAAAAGACCCTCCCCACCTCCCCCACCCCCATTTTCCTTTAGAGTCATGACCTAATGTTGCTTGAAAGAAACTTGAACATAGTCAGGAGTCTTACCCCATGGTGAATATCCAGCTTTGTTACATTCTGTGCATAGAGTGGTAGTTCTAGTGGAAAAACCCCAGCTATAAGGGACGGTCCTGGACTTGACCTGTTTGGAATGTTAAATTCCATCTGTTTGGATTACAAACAATACAAGTTTTCTTATGCCAAGTAAAGTCATGGCTATTAAGTTTTCTTTAATTTTTCTTAAGAAGAATAGAAAATTGAATGCTATATCTGGAATGAAATCGGAAATTCAGAGTAGTCCCTTAAGTACTTTGTTGACTTACTGATTTGAAATTCCCTTGACCTCTCCGACCTCTGTTATCTTACATGGCAGCATTTTCCTTCATGTTCTTCAGTCCCTATGAGCTGTGTGGTATGTGGATAGTGTAGTGAAAAGAAAGGAAGGGAAGATAGGAATTTATTGGACACCTACTGTGTATTCAGCTGTGTACTAAGTGTAGAAATATAAACATTTAAGTTGGATTGACCAGTATGAGATCATGTGAAATCTAGTGCAAAGTTGCATGGTACAGATTTACCGTTTTTTACCTTTATTTTTCTTATATGGTACATGATTTCTTATTTGGACTCATAAATCAGTTTTTGAGTGAATGAACAAATGAATGAATGAATGACTGTATGACTACATAAATATAAGTTCTGTAGGAGTTCATGCCCATGTCTTCATTTATTTTAACTCTACTACTCTCCGCCCTCCTGTTCAAACCTTGGCCTAATGTAGGACTTTTCACTCAGCTTCATTCCATAATGCCCATTCCTCTTTCTCCTATTCCTATGAAGTTTATTTGGATGATTGCATTAAACTCTTAACTGGGCTACCTGCCCCATTTCCCCAGTCCACTGTCCAGATGATAGCTACCATCTTTCTAAAGCTTGCTTAGAGTTATTCAGTAGATCCCTTTTACACTAGTGTCAAGTCCAAACACCTTAGCATGTTATGCAAAGCTGTCTAGGGTGATAATTTAAGATTGTGAGCAGTAGGTCTTTGACTGTCATCAAGACTTTTTGAGGATAGGAATTCTATTTAATCATATCACATGCTCCTGAGCTCCCAGCTCCTGGTAGAGTATTATTAGGCTGGTGGGTGATCCCTCAAAACTTGCAAGGAACAAAAGATAATTTTATTCATTTAGGCCTCTGATGATTTAAACAACTATTCTTCAGATCTCTAACATTCTTTATGAAGGTAACAGATTAGTTTTGTAGTACATTATGACCTAGTAGTAGCCATTATTCAGTAAATATGACTTAATTTTTTTTTCAGCTAAAGAAAGGGTTTTAAGTAACCTGCGGAAACATGAGGACCCCCAACCTCCCCTTGTTCTGCAGCCAATGAGGCCTCCTGTGCCAGTTATTTCCTCAGCCTCGATCCTGAGTCAGAAGGACGCCATCCAGCTGGTACGCACAGACCTGAATCTGCTGCGGCAGCAGGCCAGGTAAGACCACAAGCCCTCCAGGATCATGCGTCTGTGCTTGCTGCTTTGACAGCCTGATGAGTAGCACCTAGGAGAGCTTCTTCATTAGCCTTCTCACCACCAGGGTAATTTGACCAGACTGGCTCAGATGGTTACCTTAGTTAACCAAGTTGTGACAAGTCTTTTAATTTCATGTGGAAATTACGTGGTGCTTTCATGGACTATATAAATTATACAGTTTCTTGTGGCATTTCCAAGTGTCAGCAGTGCCAGCTAAATTTTTTTCTTATGCTTTTCCTGAGGAGATCTTCTGATACTGGAAAGATGGTGTTAAAAGGGAATGAAATGAGATTTACTCTCTTTTGTCACTGCTTTTCTCTCTAACTCTCCATATTCTTTTAAAAATTGACACAGATACTTGATTGAAGTGTGGGAAAGTCATTTTAGTATTTTGAGTTCACGGTGGATACAGAATGATCAACTGTATAAGGTTTTGATTGTAGCTTGTGATCCTGTGAGGAGGAGTGCGTGTAGAGTCTGTTTTATTTATAAAGTGAAAGAGTTTATCTTTGCAAAGCCCATGGGAATCAATCTCTTATTGGCCCTTTATCCCTTGGTTGTCTTTGGTTTAGTCATGTATCGTATGTGTGTTGTTTGCACATGCACCACACAGGCCGCCTGCACATCACTGTAATAATCAATACAGTTAAAACAGTGTTGACACCCATGTAAACAACTAGCTTTCCATGTCTTCCACATCTCAGTTTGAATTGCTAATATCTAAGAAGTCACTGATACTTACAAATAAGGTCCCCCTTTAGGATGATTAAATCAGGATGGAATTCTCATTTGCTCTTCTGCACTTAAGGGTTCACTTAAAAAAACATTGTTGATATAACACAGATTCTAAGTGGAGCTTTGTTTCTGGCTAAAAAGTTGTCTTACTTTTCCTTCCTTTTTTAACTCTCTGACTGCCAGGGAGAGGATTTGGGTAAGTCTTGGCACACACACCTTTGGTTTTTTGTTACTGTGGAATTCTTGTGCCTTATCGTTCTCTAATGCAGGCTGGGGGTGACTGGAAGCCTTTATCACTTATCATAAAATCTTTCCTAAGACTTTTTTTTTTTTAACCTACCGATGATGTTTTTCAGAACTGCAGCTCTTCGGGAATCTCAGCAGGTTGTGCTGGACAGTGAGCTGTTGGACACAATGCCCAAGCAGTATGTTAATCGAGAAGAACAGACCACGCTACATTTGGAGTGTAGAGGCAGTAGTGGCAAGAAGTGCCAAGGAGCAGGAGTTGTAACAGTTCAGGTAAGATTAAGTCTCTTCATAATTCAGAGAATTTCATTTGAGTCCCTAATATTGGCATATCATTGGGAAAGACTGAAAGAAGTATTTAGTACATCATCCATGTCCCAAAACATTTAATAGTTTTGGGGAGAGTGAAGATACACACAAAGCTAATCACTTATTTCCGTAAGTGCTGATGAGTCTTGTAAGACAGATAGTCAAGATAGAAATGAAAAGAAAAGGGGAATAATTGAGATGATTCTTGGAGAGAGGGGCTCAAACTAGTGTTAAAAGATTTTGGTGATGATAGTTTGGATTCAGTTAGAAGGAATGCGGGAATGGGGTCACCATGACTTCACCTAGGGGCCAGTGGCTCAATCGATCTGTTTCAGTTGTTGTTTTGGGGGGCGTGATTCATGTTGGACAGGTTGGAACTCACATTGGAAAGGATCATCACGTGGGGGCTCTGGCTGAATGCTGCGGGTAGTGGGGAGCCACTGAAGACAAAGGTGGGAGGCACGTGTGAAAAGCAGATCAGTTGGGTGGAGCTTGCTAACAGGCCAAAGTTGGGTCTATGACATCGTAAGGACTTCAGAATGGAAGGTTAGCCTTAGCCAGTATGTCATAGCACTCACTTTATGCCAGGTAGAGTCTAAACACTTTACAGAACTTGTTTTATCCTCACCACAATACTGTAAGGTGGGTATCTTTATTGTCTGTATTTTCCAGATGAAGAAATAGAGGCATAGAGAGGTTAAGTTACATATCCAAGGTGACGCTGCCAGTGAGTGGCAAAACCAGGAAGGCCCAGGCATTCCAGCTGCAGAGTGCATGCTCCTTAGTCACTGCACGGTACTCTTTCTGCAAGTGAATTCAGTATTCCGTGAGCTGGGAAAGAAATGCTTGGAGACAGGCGCTACCTGCTCCTTGACTACACTTGCACAAAAATAGCTCCTCTTTTTTTGTTAGCTTTTACAAATTGGGGTATTTATTTTACTGACTCTTGGTTGTCTTTCAAAAATTTCCCTTCTTTTTGTGCCAGTCCATATTTTAACAGTTCTAATGTATTTTTCATCAGTTTCTTCTAGGAGACTGTTTTCTTAAAATGTCTTCTTTGAAATAATTTTTTATACTCGTATTTTTTTATTACCTTCAAAATTCATTTCTAATTTTTTTCAACATAGCTGTATGCCTCTATTAAGAAATTTGGCCTGGAATGTGAGATTCCTAAATACTGAGATAATATCTTTGGCCAGGTACCTTATGAAGTTAATTTTCTTTTGGTGTGTTTTTATTCCCCCAGTTGCTAATGCTTTAGCAAGACTAAGGTAGAGGTATTTAAGAAGGATCACTTGCTAAAATAATAAAACCGGAAGAAAAGTTTGCCAGCTGAGGGTGGAGATTGAGTTGGTGGGAAAAAGGCTGAAAATGTATCCAGTTATAATAAAAAAGGGACATTTTATTACCAGTCTGTGTTTTTACAAATATGGTATTTTTCCATATTTTGAAATTACATATCTTTGTCAGGCTGTTAATTCTATATAGAGAAGGGAATTCTCCTAAAATGCCTTTTTTTAAGTGACTACTGAGATAAGTACAAAGAAATGTCTTTCCAATTCTGGCTAATAGCTTACTGTTTGAAGAGTTGTAAATATTTGCTGTCCCAGCCAAAGAACAGGTCTGATTGCTTGACCTCCTGTTAAATTGCAGGGTCTTGCGGTGGAAAATGCCACTAGGCAGACCTGGGAGCTTTAATTCTAAGCCTACCAGTGACCTGTCTTTTTTCCTTTTCAGAAAAAGGGATTATAGTCTTGATTTATCTGAACCCTTGAATTCAAATTTCTTTTATAACCTTTAGTTTGTTAATTCTGAAATAAAAAGGTACACCTTTTCTAAAATACCTTCAAAATAATTTTGATTGGAAGGAGATCAGAAAGACGATGATCTATGATAGGGATTAAAATGAATATGCCTTAGATTTTGCTTTTACAGACAACACAAAAAATACTTTTCAAAAGAAAAATTGGTAGATGCTAAGATTGCTTGAAGGAAGAAGTAAAAAGACAAGAAAGGACAGACAGCAAAAATAGAGATTTTATAGAAGCTTAAAGAATTTGAAAAATAACTGTGTTTCGTGGCCATAACCTCATTAGAAATATCCAAGTTTTCTTAAAGCACATTTTAATTTTCTGCTGGCCTTACTTGTTGCCCAGTGCCCTGACTTTCAGTTTGGGAAGTCCCATCATTTGGAAAATCCAGAAGCTTGGGAACTCCCACTGATGGCTCCTAGAAGTATCAGTATCAACAGTACTACTCCAGCCATTATTTTGCCTGATGATGCAGATGTGCCAGGGGAATTAAAAATGTAAAGACAGCAAGCAACTTTCGTAGTCTGAGACTTAAATAGGATTTCTTTGGAAAATTATACAGTAATTGCTAATTCCAGCTGTCCTGGGCAGTATTTACTGGTTGATACTTCTAGGAACTGAAGATAAAATTTTTTTTTGCTACTCATTAATGGCTAAGAGCAAAGTGGAGGAAAGTTAAAACTCTAGCTGCCGTGAAGCTTGGGCGTTATCTAAGCAAGTCAGTTAGGTTTGCTCTGATTTTTTGTTAAATATTGTACTTGAGTCTAATGCTGTCCATTACACAAATGGATGACTTTAGTTTGTAGGAAGAGAGGTGTTTGTCAGGGGTAGGGAAGGTGAGTTCTGAGTGTTTATGGCTCATCAAGAAACTGTCACTGGGAGAGAGTATTCCTGAAGAAGGTAGATTGTGTTATTCTTACAATGTAAAACTGTAGCCCCTCCATATACAGGTGTCCAGTGACCACCTCGTGGTTGTGATTAGTAGTGTTGATCCTGTTTGACATCATTCTATCATCTGGTGATGCTGAACATCATGAGGCCTCTTCTAGATTCCTCAGATCTCTAGCCACTTCTCAGTTTCCTCCAGGGTTCCTCAACGCTTGGATTGCTGGTTGTGCTTGGTTCTACTCCTGATTCCCTTCTTCACTGTGATACCAGCTGCTTTTTCCTTTTGTCTGTGCTGGAGTTCTTAATCTGGGGTTTGTGAAGGGTCTTTAGTGGGCCAGAGAAGACCCTGAAAGTGTACAGAAATTTTTTTTTCCTGGAGAGTTCATAGATTCAGTCGATCCTCAACAGTCCATGACCCCCGAAGGGTCAGTCCATATGTTGATGACTCCTGTTCTGTTTGTCTAGTCCAGAATTCTCTCTTGAGTTCTAGGTCTAGACTTCTTCTTGCTTACTTAATGTTCTATGAATGTCCCATAGATACCTCAAACTCCTTAGGTCCTAAACTAATCTCATCTTTACCTGTCAAACCTGTTTTTTCTGTAATTCCACTTACCTGGGCTCCCAAGATGGAGACCGAGGCATCAGTATCCACATCGCCCCCCACCCCCACCCCTATACTTCCTATCTAGTTGCTTTCCAAGTCATATTGGTTCTGCCTTTGAAATGGCTTTAAATGTATGCCTTTCTCTGTTTGTATTGCCATTGCCCTATGGTCGGCCCACATCACTTCTCCCCTGAACTAATACAGCAGCCTTCCTGTCCATAGTCTTTCTCTCTATCTAGTTCATTTTCCACCATTCATCTTTTTAAACACAAATCTGATCACATTTCCGGGCTAAAAACCCGCGTTGGTTCTCTAGTATCTAAAAGGAGTATGTCTCTTAGGACCCTCCATAATCTGTTCTTAATCTTTTTCTAGCAACATCATTTACCCTCTCTCCCACTCTCCAAACCTTCTATTTTCTAGCAATTTAGACCTTTTCTGTTCTGCAAACATGACATGCCTTTGTTCTTAGCATATGCTGTTATTTGTTCTCCCCCACTCATTTCTGAGCTTCTGCTCATCCCTTCATTCCTTGGTTCAGGCAGCATCTTTTCTTGAGGTCTTCTTGACTCCTCTAGTCAGACTGAGATATTCCCTCCTCTTATCGCAGCTTGAGCATAAATGCTGTTGTAGTTACCTGCTATTTTTCCTACCAGACTGTAACCTCTTTGGGAATCGAGCTCCTGTCCTTATTCGTCTGTATTACCAGTACCACCTAGAATGGCTCTTGGCACATGATAGGTACCCTTTAACACCCCCGAATCAGTCAGTGAGAGCCGCAAGCACACCACTTGTTAGACTGTATTGCAGCTTGTTTTGTGTTAGGATTAGTTCTGTAGCCTTTAACAGATTTTGAGTTACCTGAGGGTCAGGATCTTGTCTTTTTCATGTTTATGTTGTCAGTGCTTCACACAGTCAGTGTCACAGAATGGATGTGTTTGAAGGAATGAATGATGGATACATACCCTTCATAATGATCTCCCTGAAGATATTATCTGGCTGTGGGAGACATGGAAGTTGGAAATTTTTCCTACTAGAAATTGGCAGTCATTTTTGATCCTGCTTACCTTTGGCCAATTTAATGCTTAATTGGCCAGTTTAATGCTTTCCATACAAAATCCTGACTTAAATACCACACACTGCTCCACTTACCTTTTTACTCTAATACAAGTGTCTCCCGGGCATTCGATCTTGGAAAGCAGTAAGGCTGGTCATACTTCAGTGCACTACTTTATTTCTCAGCCCTGTTCAGAGTATTTCTTATCCCTTGCTTGGGCACTCTCACATTCCAGGTAATCTGCTAGGGGCTTTGCTTACGTTTTTCACTTAGCTTCACAGAATGAGGAAGAGAAAGCAGGTTCAGAGAGACTCAGAGACTTGTCAAACTCACACAGCTAGTAAGTGGCTCAGTTGGAATTCAAGCCCGCATCTATTTAAATTCAAGAGTTGTGCTTTTCCATTCAATATTGGGAAATGGCCAGGCCATTTGCTTTGGCTGTTTCAGCTCTGATTTTTGAAAAGTAGCTGATCATGATGGTCAAATCTCATTTGAATTAACATGTGTACCCATCTCTTTCTGAGTTAGTGTGACAGGAGTGCTTCTTTTTCAGTGATTAGAGAATTCCTGGATTGGATGAATTTTTAAAATCAACTTCATGGAAAATAATTTTATATTTCAAGTGTGAATTTTAAGTTCTAAAATTAAAACATGTTAAGCGTATTTTAAATATAAATTTCAATGGCTCTTTTGTAAAGATTTCAAATTATATCATGAAAATATCTTATTGCTTAGTAGAATTTTTCTGTGAGGGAAAGCCCTGGAAATTTCCAGCCATCTGCAAATGTTTGAACTATGTGTAGCTTGTTTTGGGTATACAAAAGCCAAAGATATTTTCTGGGAAGTGAGACGTGCCTCTTCTGTGGTGACCTCTCCTAACAGAAGCCTCTAATAATTTGGTGATATTCCCTGAGGATATGGGGTGATTTATAATAGGGTTCCTTTTGTTGTTCTTTGGTATTGTGGGGCATGTTTGCTGGACCCAGGACTGATTTATTATCATGTGAAAAATTTGCTCATTCCTAGAAATGAAAGATGGAAAAGACCCACTGAGGGCCTCACATTATTTTAACAGCTTACTGAAGCACATGCTTTGTGCAACTTCTGTATTTCTTTGTCTACTTATAGTGACTCAAGGGGACGGGCTTCCAGCATGCTGCTTTGTTCTATTGTCTACAGCTTCTTGTAATTATGAGCTGGTAGTCATTCAATCTCTCTCACCTCCCCTCAAGTAAGAAAACTTTTAACAGTGGTAGGAACAATGAACAAAAATAAGTAGACTAGGAAATTATGATAATTTTGGGTTTTTTTGTGAGAAAGTTTAAACTTTCCTAAACTAGTTGATTTTCTTTTATTCTTCAGCATCAGTAGTTTCTACAACATGGGGTGGCAGTTTTAAAGTTCAAGTTACAAAGTGATTTTAGTCCTTTCTCTCTGCATTTCCCAGTCAAGTGAGCCTCTCTTTTTTATTACCCATTGTCTTTCCACTTCCCTTCATTGTCACTGTCTTCCTTCCTCCTCTCAGATTCTCTCTTTTCCTCTCTTTGATGCTTTCTCTCCAGGTCAGCCAAGGGCCGTGACTCTCAGAGACCCAGTTTAACTGTACTTGATGACATATTGGGCAAAAAAGCTGACTGCACATACTCCTGAGCACATTTTGGGCTATTAAACATTGGCCTGTTATTTGAAAGATTTGAAATAAAATATTTGTATTGATTCATTATGTGGTTTAATGGAAGTAATTTACTTTTTTTAATCTTTTGTTTCTCCAGTAGTAAAAATTGAAGTAATTGTTGTTAACATTATATGCTCTTGGATATTCACTTTTATGCCGTTTTTTAAAAATTAAACAATACTTTATTGCTAAAAAATGCTAACCATCTTTTATGCCTTTTGATTCGTAGTAACAGCTTATTATTTCTTTAAAACAAGAAGTTTTATAAAGATTTTTAACACAACATTGGTGAGTTTTGTGGAAGAAAGTTATTATCATGATCATAAAAGTAGGGGCTCAACATGCCATCTATCAGAGTTGTGCTGCACTGGGCTGCTGTGTAAAGCAAAACAAGCAGGACCATTGCCCTTCAGGAGCTTTTGATCTGGAATTTATGAAAATAACTCTGGCAGGGATATAAGGGATTCATTTGAGCAAGTTTGTAAATTAAGTAATTACATTATTTATAAACAAAGGATACCTGTAATCACTGCAGTGGTGGCTGAGGTCTGGGTTTGGGCAGGTGCATGTAAAAGAAAATGTAGACTCTACTGCTCACCCAAGTGATTGGGGAAGACTATGTGAAGAGAATGTAGGATTTAAAATTCCTGCTTTCTAAATGTTCTGGTTTCTTCAGCATTTCCTGCCATGCCTGCAAGATAAGCCCAAATTCCCTAACCTGCATTAAAGGTATCTCTAAGACAGGCCCCCCTGCTCCCCAGTCTGATTACACTGCCCTCTCCAGCCCTGACCCCCTACTTGGTTGAGCTCCTCTTGGCTGTCCCTCTGTCCTGTCCCCCACAACTGCCACATTGTGTTGCAACCTGGGCCTAGGATATTCTCTGTATCTGTCCACAGGCAAAAAAGGACATTTAAAATGTACATACAAAGCAGTTACCGTATAGGTCACCATCAATTAATTAGAGAAAGGGATATTAACAACCCCCTCAAATAGGAAAGACATAATCTTAAATAAAGTATAGTTTTAAAAAAATTGAAATAAATTTAGTTTTTTTTTTAAAAAAGCTCAATAAATTCTTCTTATTTTTCACATCTTTACTGAGAACCAATAAAAATTTTATCAAAGACCGGCTTTTAGGAACCACTGAATTAGTCAGTTGCGCTTTCCTAGGCACGCAGCTGGTTTGGGCACTTCTTGTATTTTATCTTATTTTTGGTGTTTCTTTTATAAGTATATATCTTTTCTTCCTTTCAAAATGGCAGTTGTTTTATTAACAGATTTGTATCATCTTCTTTTTATGTTTGGTGCAGATGAAACGTGCAGCCACAGTGTCTTGAGTCAAATTATATGTGCTTCTGGATTGGGAGAACAGAGAGGGGTTATGGTTATGGGGAGGGATGGCCAACAGAGGGGGGCTTGATGTGCTTCAAGAGAAGCCCCAGTGGTGGGAGACACTGAGTTTATTTTTGATGAGAATTGGAGCATTGAAGCATGAGTGATGTAGAACATAGCCTACAAAAGGATCTGAACCAGCAATGAACTAATTCAAGTTTGATTCTTCATGAAAAGCCTGAGATTCTCGTATAGGTTTTTGACGTTTTTTCCCCCATCCTTCTCAGGTTCAACTGAGAGTTTTGAGTTACAATATTAGTTGTAATAATATTCTCTTTATCAAATACCCAGGATATTTGTAATAAAATATCTGCTCTAGAAAGCTGTAGGGGCAAATAAGTCTGTTGACCACTTTAATTTTTGTTAGTTTGAAGGTTTACGTAAGAATGAAGCAATAAGCCAACAGCTTCATGTTTTGCGAAAAGAAGTGAAGCAGTTGCAAGCAGAAGCTGCTAAACCACCATCACTTAATATTGTGGAAGCCGCTGTGCATGCCGAAAACTTGATTACGTAAGTTTTGAGGGCATTATAATTTAAAATACTATTTGTTATTACTGACAGTAATCATACATGCTGCTATAGCCACCAGTCACCCACTAATTAGTACAGGGATCAGCGGCCTTTGGGCCAAATCTGACCTGCCATTTATTTTTATAAGTAAAGTTTTATTGTGACATAGCCATGCCCATTTATTTACCTAATGTGTATGGCTTTTATGCTACAATGGCAGAATTGAGTGTAGTGACAATTTATAGCCCATAAAGCATAAAATATTTATTATCTGGCCCTTTGTGGAATAATTTTGCTGACCCTTGAATTAGGAGGTGATACATTGTATTAGAATTCAATCACGGAGAGATTTAGTGCTTAAGTTTTGTATTAAAGTCACATTTACCCAGGATGTCATCACTGAGCAAAGTTGGCAGTGGAATTGCTCAGGGGAACTAGGGCTCTCAGGTGTAGTTGCCAACTTGCGTTTGACTATTGTGGTTTCTCTTAGAGCTCTCCTTTTTCTTCCCAAAGCCGCCAGGACATTACCTGGGAAAGGGGAGGTTGACTCTGCCTTTTACTGCAGAGGTGACTGCATGTTCTAGTACCAGCAGCGAATCGCCCAGTAGATTAGGATGGTGGTGTGGACAGGGGAATTGAGACCTTTTGTGGGTTGGATTGGGGGTGGGGGTCTGAGAAGGAGGAGGAGATAAGGTGAACAAGAGGTTGATGTTTCTTTTACTAGGAAAGAAACTCAAAACAGAGTGAGAATTAGAAGAGATATCTTTTATTCTAGGATCTTGTTCTATACAAAAATCTTTTTCTTCAACCTAAGTCAGTATTTTGGATTTTAAAATTTAGGGAAATCAAGGTTCTGGTGTTTAAAAATATGTATTTATATTATAATACATGAAATTGAGTAATAAATTATGAATTACATACAATTATGAAAATATTTAATGTTAATAAAGGCTGAATTTTTTCCCCCCAGGAGGACATAAAATCACTTGTGTGTATTGAAAAGTTGTTGGGTCAAGTTGGAAGCTATCCCGTGAAATATTTCTAAAGTCACATTTATCTGGGGCTCTGAGGACTCTTAAGAATATTGCCTGAGAAATGTAGAGTATCAGGGAAACACTGTGGGTCTGTAGACCCAGTAGCCTTACCTACATTTTCCCACAGGGCCTTAGTGAATGCCTACCAGTCGCACCCCACCCCTGGGGTTCAGAAGGTTGGCATCAGCCTCTTCTTTACTGTTGTGGATTACATCAGTGATGAGACCCAGCGTCATCCTCCCACAAGGCAGTTCTTTACTTCATGCATTGAGATCTTGGGACAGGTAAGGTTATCCTGTGTTTTTAGCCTTATTTACATATGATGAGTCCCTACAGTGTCCTCATTAGATATAGTCAGGGTTGACTCCACACTTACATTATAGGTTCAGAGTCTTACCTAAGTCAGAAGCCCCTTTGAATTGTTGACTTCTCAAGATGTTGTTGGAATTGTTGATATGGAATTCTGCTTTTCATACAAGAGATATTAAATTATTAATATATGTAAGTCTCTGGGGAGACATCAGATTCTATCTTATGCTGTGTTAACAGTGGTATTACCAAAGCTCTTTATTGTTTATAAAATTCTTTTTGATTCATTATTTTATTTCACCCTCACAGTGACTCTGTGTGATTGATAGCATTCCCATCTTAAAGATGAGAAAACTGGTCTCTAAAAGATTAAGTGACTTGCCTAAGGAATACAGCTGGTGAGTGCTGGAGCTGAGAGGGACCTCAGGTCTTCTGACTCAACATTCTGTGCTTGCTCCACCTGTCCATCGCTGCCTCCCAGTTGCTAGTCACCATTTATTTACTTATTTGACTTACTGTTAAATATATGGATATTTAACAAGGGCAGGGGCATTGTATCCATGCAGATTTATGAAATGTGTCATAAAAGCAAGAAATGCCACTTGCTGGAAAACATATAAATACTAATTAATCAGGTACTCTCACCCAAATTCAATTAAATAAGTACCTATTTATTGGATACTTTTAGGGAGGTGATACTGAGCAGATACTAAAATAGATGTTTTAGAATAGATTTTTGCCTGATTATAAAATTGTTGAGTGCTTATTGTAAGCAATACAGACAGCATAAAAAGTGTAAAGAGGGGGCGGAGTCAAGATGATGTTCTAGGAGGATGCGGAATTTGCGTCTCCTCACAACTAGGGCACCTACCAGGCACTAGAGGGGGACCATGGACACCTAAGGGGACGGGAGGAACCTCCAGCGACTGGGTAGGACGTGGGGTGTGGGGGGAGTGCAGGGGGAGGAGAAGTGGAGGTGGGACGGGAGTGGTGCCCCTGAGGAGCGGCTGGGGGAAGGGAAAGGGGGGAATTGGGGAATGATTGGGAGGGCAGAGGATCAAAAGGGAGCATGGCCAGGTTTCCCCTGCCTACTTGGGCCCCCAGGAACCTGCTGAGATCCTGGGCCTGATCTTTTGCTCACCTAGGCCCCCTCCAGCCACGCAGGTCCTGAGGGAGTGGGAGGGAGGGAAGGAGGAGCAAAAGTAAAGGCCAGACCTCCGGGACCGGCATCCCTGAGGGGTGGCTGGGGGAGGGGAGGAGTTCTACACCCAGCGGGACCCACCCACGGTTAGGGGTCCAGTGGCGACGGGGAAGACCCTGGGGGAGATGGTGGGGGAGGGGCATGAAGGAACGGAAGGGAACGGGGCCAGCGCTTTCCCTGTCCACTTAGGCACCGGGAAGCCTCTTGGGCTCCCGGGCCTAATCCTCTATCCTCGGAGCCTCCCTCCTGCTGCGCAGAACCCAAGCCCCGCCCCTACACCCCCACCCACGGTGCCACCTCCCCTCGGAGGCCCCCTCCAACGCGCTGGGCCTAAACGCCACCCACACACCCTCACCCAGGGCCCTACCTACAAACTCCGTAACTCCACACTCCAGAGGCCCTCCTTTCCACGTGCTGCCTCTCCCCTTCCACGCAGGTCCTAAGCAGAGGCCCCGCCCCACGCTTGAACGTCGCCCCGCCTAGGCCCCACCCCCAAGGCCTTTTCTGGCTGCATGGGTCCTGAGCCTAGGCCCCGCCCTACGCTCAAACGTCATCTCCCACCTGCCTAGGTCCCGCCCCACCCTAAACCCCACCCCTGCCTAAATTCCACCCCGCCTAAACTCTGCCCCCATAGCCAAGGCTTTTTTTTTTTTTTTTTTTTCCCCCCCCCTTTTTTCCTCTTTTAGATTGGGGTTCTGTTTTACCTTGTTGATTCATTGTTGTTAATTCTTTTTTTTTTAAAATAAATTTATTTATTTATTTATTTATTTATTTATTTATTTTTGGCTGTGTTGGGTCTTCGTTTCTGTGCTAGGGCGTTTTCTAGTTGCGGCAAGCGGGGGCCACTCTTCATCGCGGTGCACGGGCCTTTCACTGTCACGGCCTCTCTTTTTGCGGGGCACAAGCTCCAGATGCGCAGGCTCAGTAGTTGTGGCTCACGGGCTTAGTTGCTCCGCGGCATGTGGGATCTTCCCAGACCAGGGCTCGAACCCGTGTCCCCTGCATTGGCAGGCAGATTCTCAACCACTGCGCCACCAGGGAAGCCCTGTTAATTCTTTTATATTTTTATTTTTCCTAATAAATCTTTTATTTTTCTACTTTTCTTTTACTGTTTATACTTTGTTATTGTTCTCTCCTTTGGCTTGCTCCCCCCGCCCCCCCTGCCCCCCGCCCTTTTTTTTTTTTTAAGTTTTTTTTTCTTCTTTTTTCTGTTGTGGTTTTATTTTACCTTGTTGCAGTTGTTTCAGTTATAGTTTTATTTTTCCTAATACAATTTTTGTCTTTCTAATTCTGTTTTGTTTTTTATTCTTTGATATTGTACTGCTCCTTTTTTTCTTTTTTCTCTTTTACTGCTCCACGAAGCTTGTGGGATCTTGGTTCCCAGGCTGGAGGTCAGGCCCGAGCTCCTGTGGTGGGAGCTCCAAGTCCAAACCACTGGACTAACAGAGAACCTCAGACTCCAGGGAATATCAATCGGGGTGAGGCCTCGCGGAGGTCCTCATCTCAGCACCAAGACCCAGCTCTATCCAACTGCCTGCAAACTCCAGTACTGGACGTCTCAGGCCAAACAACCAGTAAGACAGGAGTACAGCACCACCCATCAAAAAAAAAAAATGAAACAACAAAAAAATGTTACAGACGAAGGAGCAAGGTAAAAACCTACAAGACCAAATAAATGAAGATGAAATAGGCAACCTACCTGAAAAAGAATTCAGAGTAATGATAGTAAAGGTGATCCAAAATCTTGGAAACAGAATGGAGAAAATACAAGAAACACTTAACAAGGACCTAGAAGAACTAAAGAGCAAACAAACAATGATGAACAACACAATTACTGAAATTAAAAATACTCTAGAAGGAGTCAATAACAGAATAACTGAGGCAGAAGAACAGATAAGTGAGCTGGAAGATAAAATGGTGGAAATAACTGCCAGGGAACAGAATAAAGAAAAAAGAATGAAAAGAGTTGAGGACAGTCTCAGAGACCTCTGGGACAACATTAAACGCACCAACATTCGAATCATAGGGGTCGCAGAAGAAGAAGAGAAAAAGAAAGGGTCTGAGAAAATATTTGAAGAGATTATAGTTGAAAACTTCCCTAACATGGGAAAGGAAATAGTCAATGAAGTCCAGGAAGCACAGAGAGTACCATACTGGATAAACCTAAAGAGAAACACGCTGAGACACATATTAATCAAACCATCAAAAATTAAATACAAAGAAAAAATATTAAAAGCAGCAAGGGAAAAGCAACAAATAACATACAAAGGAATCCCCGTAAGGTTAACAGCAGATCTTTCAGCAGAAACTCTGCAAGCCAGAAGGGAGTGGCAGGACATATTTAAAGTGATGAAAGGGAAAAACCTACAACCAAGATTACTCTACCCAGCAAAGATCTCATTCAGATTCGATGGAGAAATTAAAACCTTTACAGACAAGCAAAAGCTAAGAGAATTCAGCACCACCAAACCAGCTTTACAGCAAATGGTAAAGGAACTTCTCTAGGCAGGAAACACAAGAGAAAGAAAAGACCTACAAAAACAAACCCAAAATATTTAAGAAAATGGGAATAGGAACATACATATCGATAATTACCTTAACTGTAAGTGGATTAAATGCTCCAACCAAAAGACATAGACTGTATGAATGGATACAAAAACAAGACCTGTACATATGCTGTCTACAAGAGACCCGCTTCAGACCTAGGGACACATACAGACTGAAAGTGAGGGGATGGAAAAATATTCTATGCAAATGGAAATCAAAAGAAAGCTGAGTAGCAATTCTCATATCAGACAAAATAGACTTTAAAGTAAAGACTATTGCAAGAGACAAAGAAGGACATTACATAATGATCAAGGGATCAATCCAAGAAGAAGATATAAAAATTGTAAATATTTATGCACCCAACATAGGAGCACCTCAATACATAAGGCAAATACTAACAGCCATAAAAGGGGAAATTGACAGTAACACAATCATAGTAGGGGACTTTAACACCCTACTTTCACCCATGGACAGATCATCCAAAATGAAAATAAATAAGGAAACACAAGCTTGAAATGACACATTAAACAAGATGGACTTAATTGATATTTATAGGACATTCCATCCAAAAACAACAGAATACACTTTCTTCTCAAGTGCTCATGGAACGTTCTCCAGGATAGACCATATCTTGGGTCACAAATGAAGCCTTGGTAAATTTAAGAAAATTGAAATTGTATCAGGTATCTTTTCCGACCACAACGCTCTGAGACTAGATATCAATTACAGGAAAAAAACTGTAAAAAATACAAACACAGGGAGGCTAAACAATATGCTACTAAATAACCAAGCGATCACTGAAGAAATCAAAGAGGAAATCAGAAATTACCTAGAGACAAATGACAATGAAAACACGATGACCTAAAACCAATGGGATGCAGCAAAAGCAGTTCTAAGAGGGAAGTTTATAGCAATACAGTCCTACCTCAAGACACAAGAAAAATCTCAAACAACCTAACCTTACACCTAAAGCAATTAGAGAAAGAAGAACCAAAAAAACCCAAAGTTAGCAGAAGGTAAGAAATCATAAAGATCAGATCAGAAATAAATGAAAAACAAATGAAGGAAACAATAGCAAAGATCAATAAAACTAAAAGCTGGTTCTTTCAGGAGATAAACAAAATTGATAAACCATTAGCCAGACTCATCAAGAAAAAAAGGGAGAAGACTCAAATCAACAGAATTAGAAATGAAAAAGGAGAAGTAACAACTGACACTGCATAAATACAAAAGATCATTAGAGATTACGACAAGCAACTATCTGCCAATAAAATGGACAGCCTGGAAGAAATGGACAAATTCTTAGAAAAGCACAACCTTCTGAGACTGAACCAGGAAGAAATAGAAAATATAAACAGACCAATTACAAGCACTGAAATTGAAACTGTGAATAAAAATCTTCCAACTAACAAAAGCCCAGGACCAGATGACTTCACAGACGAATTCTTTCAAACATTTAGAGAAGAGCTAACACCTATCCTTCTCAAACTCTTCCAAAATATAACAGAGGGAGGAACACTCCCAAACTCATTCTACAAGGCCACCATCACTCTGATACCAAAACCAGACAAAGATGTCACAAAAAAAGAAAACTACAGGTCAATGTCTCTGAACATAGGTGTAGAAATCCTCAACAAAATACTAGCAAACAGAATCCAACAGCACATTAAAGGGATCATACACCATGATCAAGTGGGATTTATCCCAGGAATGCAAGGATTCTTCAGTATACGCAAATCAATCAATGTGATACACCATATTAACAAATTGAAGGATAAAAACCATATGATCATCTCAATAGATGCAGAAAAAGCTTTTAACAAAATTCAACACCCATTTATGATAAAAACTCTTCAGAAAGTAGTCATAGAGAGAACCTACCTCAACATATAAAGACCATATAGGACAAACCCACAGCCAACATCGTTCTTAATGGTGAAAAACTGAAACCATTTCCTCTAAGATCAAGAACAAGACAAGGTTGCCCACTCTCACCATTATTATTCAACATAGTTTGGGAAGTGTTAGCCACAGCAATCAGAGAACAAAAATAAATAAAAGGAATCCAAATTGGAAAAGAAGAAGTAAAGCTGTCACTGTTTGCAGATGACATGATACTATACATAGAGAATCCTAAAGATGCTACCAGAAAACTACTAGAGCTAATCAATGAATTTGGTAGAGTAGCAGGATACAAAATTAATGCACAGAAATCCGTTTGATTCCTATATACTAATGATGAAAAATCTGAACGAGAAATTATGGAAACATTCCCATTTACTATTGCAACAAAAAGAATAAAATACCTAGGAATAAACCTACCTAAGGAGACAAAAGACCTTTATGCAGAGAACTATAAGACACTGATGAAAGAAATTAAAGATGATACAAACAGACGGAGAGATATACTATGTTCTTGAATTAGAAGAATCAACATTGTGAAAATGACTGTACTACCCAAAGCAATCTGCAGATTCAGTGCAATCCCTATCAAACTACCAATGGCATTTTTCACAGAACTAGAACAAAGAATTTCACAATTTGTATGGAAACACAAAAGACCCCGAATAGCCAAAGCAATTTTGAGAAAGAAAAACGGAGCTGGAGGAATCAGGCTCCCTGACTTCAGACTATAGTACAAAGCTACAGTAATCAAGACAGTATGGTACTGGCACAAAACAGAAATATAGATCAGTGGAACAGGATAGAAAGCCCAGAGTTAAACCCAGACACATATGATCACCTTATCTTTGATAAAGGAGGCAAGAGTATACAATGGAGAAAAGACAACCTCTTCAATAAGTGGTGCTGGGAAAACAGGACAGCTACATGTAAAAGAATGAAATTGGAACACTTCCTAACACCATACACAAAAGTAAACTCAAAATGGATTAAAGACCTAAATGTAAGGCCAGATAGTATAAAACTCTTAGAGTAAAACATAGGACACTCTATGACATAAATCACAGCAAGATCCTTTTTGACCCCCCCTCCTAGAGAAATGGAAATAAAAATAAACATAAACAAATGGGACCTAATGAAACTTAAAAGCTTTTACACAACAAAGGAAACCATAAAAACGAAAAGACAACCCTCAGAATGGGAGAAAATATTTGCAAACGAAGCAACTGACAAAGGATTAATCTCCAAAATATACATGCAGCGCAATATCAAAAAAAAACCCAACCCAATCCAAAAATGGGCAGAGGACCTAAAGAGAGATTTCTCCAAAGAAGATACACAGATTGCCAACAAACACATGAAAAGATGCTCAACATCACTAATCAGTAGAGAAATGCAAATCAAAACTACCATGAGGTATCACCTCACAGCAGTCAGAATGGCCATCATCAAAAAATCTACAAACAGTAAATGCTGGAGAGGGTATGGAGAAAAGGGAACCCTCCTGCACTGTTGGTGGGAATGTAAATTGATACAGCCACTATGGAGAACAGTATAGAGGTTCCTTAAAAAACTAAAAATAGAACTACCATATGACCCAGCAATCCCACTACTGGGCATATACCCTGAGAAAACCATATTTCAAAGAGTCATGTGCCACAATGTTCATCGCAGCACTATTTACAATAGCCAGCGCATGGAAGCAACCTAAGTGTCCATTGACAGATGAATGGATAAAGAAGCTGTGGCACATATATACAGTGGAATATTACTCAACCATAAAAAGAAACGAAATTGAGTCATTTGTAGTGAGGTGGATGGACCTAGAGTCTGTCATACAGAGTGAAGTAAGTCAGAAAGAGAAAAATACCATATGCTAACACATGTATATGGAATCTAAAAAAAAAAATGGTTCTGATGAACCTAAGGGCAGGACAGGAATAAAGACACAGGCATAGAGAATGGACTTGAGGACATGGGGAGGGAGAATGGTAAGCTGGGACAAAGTGAGAGAGTAGCATTGGCATATATACACTACCAAATGTAAAATAGATAGCTAGTGGGAAGCAGCTACATAGCACAGGGAGAACAGCTCTGTGCTTTGCGACCACCTACAGGGGTGGGATAGGGAGGGTGGGAGGGAGACGCAAGAGGGAGGGGATATGGGGGTTTACGTATGTATATAGCTGATTCACTTTGTTATACAGCAGAAACTAACAAAACACTGTAAAGCAATTACACTCCAATAAAGATGTTAAAAAAAAAAAGTATAAAGAAGAAAAATTTCTCACAATCCTTATCTCCTGGAGATATTGGTTACATAGCTAACATTTCATTATAGTTTGTCTTGTGTATCTATGTCTATTAGTTTATGTGTGTATATGTAAAAATACACAGTTAATAACTAGCACATGCTGTTTTATAACCTGCTTTTTTCATTCAAACACGTTTTAGACATTATTCTTGATAATAAATACAGACCTATATCATGGTATTTAATATATAGTGTTCCATGGTATAGATATATTGTAATGTATTGAGCCAGTGCCCTCTGGATGAATATTTAGGTAGGTTGTTTGTTTTGCTACAGTAAGCCTGAGCTAAATATTCTTACATATCTTTGTGAAATTATTGTGCTGTTTTTCCTAGGATAATTTCCTAGAAGTATGATTGCTATGTCAAAAGGATTAGCATTTGATGAATATTATTATACTGTCCTCCTGGGAAGTTTGTACCTATTTACATTATAATAGCAGGGTTTGAGTTTATTATTCTCCATATTAGAACTAACATTAGGAATGATCATTCTTTTTTTTTTGTTTTGTTTTTTTTTTTTTTTGATCATTCTTTATAAGTCTTGCTAATCTAATAGGGGAAGTGGTACTTTGTGATTATTTTAAGTTGTATTTCTTTAAGTACTTGTTCAGTTGCCTGACTTTTCAAATGATTATTGGCTGTTTAATAATTTTTTTGTGTGATTTTTCTGGTATTGTCCTTTGCATGTTTTCTGCTGGAGAGTTTCTTGTTTTTTGATTGTTTTGAAAGAGCTCCTTGGACTGGTAACCTGGTATCTGGAATGTGGTATAATTTTTCTACTTTGTCATTTTTCTTTAATTTTATGATGCTTTTTGCCATATTGAAGTAAAAATTTTTATATATTCAAATCTATCAGTCTTGTCCTTTATTATTTCTGCCTCTGGTCAAGCTTATGAAAGCTTTCCTGACTCTGAGATTATTTGAATATTCACTTATATTCTAGTACTTTTAAACATTAGAACCAAGTTACAAGAAGGTGAGGTTATCTTGTGTGTATATTAGTTGTGAAAATTAGCTTTTTAAAAGTATTAAAAGCACATCTCAATAAAATGTGTAACCTAGAAGTTTTTTTTCTTGACGTAATGCAGAATCACTTTGAATACTTAGCAATCATGGTGGGTACATTGCAAATTTCCAGATTCAGATTATCCCAATATTTTAATCTTTTAAACATTTTCTTTGGTGTGTCCAAATGAAATGAATGGGTTATCCAGAATTTTTAATATCACTTACATTGGAAGTGACAGGTTTATCGATGTTGATTTTAGATTTCTTTTGATTGTTTCGTATTCTTATTTAGAAAAAATTCTATTTGCCTTATGTACTATTCCTTAAAACTTGGGTGCTTAAGTAAAAGTTGGGGAGGGGAGAATTTAGTGACATTCTCCCTTTTTAATTCTTTCAAGGTGTTTATAAGTGGCACTAAATCAGAATGCAGAAAAGTCCTTCAGACCATTCTGAAGAACAGAAGGCTCTGCTCTCTCTTGTCTCCTTTCTTTACTCCCAACGCTACGCCTGCGGAGTTCATACAGCTGTATGAGAAAGTGGTGAAGTTTCTGAGTGAGGACAACAGTGATATGATTTTCATGCTGCTGACCAAGGTGAGCTGTCATTCAGTCCTGCTGTTGTCGTTGAAACGTAGATACTGCTGTTGTTTCCCAGCTCCACAGAAATGCACGGCCCTTGGAGCTCTGTCTCCAGGTGGACTGGAGACTGACAGGCCGTTTTCACATTTGATATCATCTTCAAATAGCATCCCAGAGCTGCTGCTTCTGGGGGCGCTGATTCTGTTATATAGAACAGTCTTACTCATGTAGTATAAAAAGGACCAGTTCCCAAACTCTCTTTAAAAACTTCATACAGTTTTGAAATATTCATAGTAATAATTTAGTACATCCTTCTTTTGAATGTATGCCTTAATTGTGTTTGATAATTGAGTTGTAATATGTCAGAGTGTCTCATATTTAGAATAAGCCCAATCTAAGCAAATTGCCTTTGTTTTATTCCTAATAGAATATTAACTCAGACCAAGGCAATGAATTTACTTAACCAGTTGAGAATTTCAGAGCCTTAGCTATTTTGCCTTCAGTCGTACTTCTCTGACATCTGTGAGTCATAAAACCTGGGCATTTTTTAGGACCTGGAGACTGATCTCAGTTTGTAATGGGGGAGACCATGTTTTATAGTTTGGGATTCTGGAAGGTGATATCAATACTCTGAATTTTCACTAACTGATGCACTCTTTGAAACATGGCCATTAGATGGAGATAGTTCCATAAAGTGGCCGCTTGTTTGTGGCACTATGACCAGTGAAGAAGAACTACGAAGTTCTGATCCTTGTGTTGTAGGGAAAACTTAACAACAAGATTTTTAAATTGCAAAAAAGCATGCAGGGCTGAGAAAACTGCCTCTGCAATCCCAGAGACTGAAGTATAGATGGAGGCATAATGGTACCGTCAGTTACTGAACTGCCTAGATTCTTTTAAGTATATAAATTTTAGTTTCAATCTTTATAAAAAGCTAAATGCTAGGTAAGCTTTGACTTTCAAACTAAATTTGCACATAATTTTCTCTATTTCAATTAATTTTCTAGTATAAATAAAACTGCTTCTTATTTCCTTTTCTTTTTAGTTCGATCTTAAGCAATGGTTAAACGCCACTAAACCTCCTCTGTCTGATCGTACCAGGCTTCTGGAGTCCATTCATTTGGCACTTACCGCCTGGGGCCTTGAACCAGATGAAGATATTTTGATGCCATTTAATCTTTTCTGTAAGCACTGGACTTACCTTCTTCTCTACCAGTTCCCTGACCAGTACAGTGACATTCTGAGGCTGCTGATGCAAAGTAAGTGCCTTAATTGTGACGGATTGGATGACAGTGAATGTTTAATATGACATTTACCATTCTACAGATGTCATCCAAAAATGTAAAAATAATGCAAGTATGCAGGAGTTTAGAATCACTAATCTTCACCCAAAGTGCTCAATGAACAATGCCCAAAAGGTTGCTGTCTGTAAAAATGCTCAGTTATTGTCCTAAATGTCAGAATGGGCCCTAATTGGGCAAGACAGCTCTTAGACATTGGGGTTGGAGTCGTGCACCCACCTTTTTACCTCGACTTTGCAGCTGTCCTGAACTGGGGTGGGCCTGCTTACTCTGGTGACTGTAGATTTGGGAAGAGGAGGAAGTTGCTCCTTTACAGTATGCTTAATATGCTGGTTGGTTTCTCTATAGTTCCAAAATGGTGGATAAATTTAGTCTTTTTCCCCCCTAATTTTTTGACTCTTGTTTTTTGCAAATGAATTTTATCCCTGTATAATGATACACTGTATTTATATTACCAAGAGAAAGAGAGCAGCATTAAATTTTCCAAATTCCCACTGTTTCTGTCCCCCTCCTGCAGTTTTCCATCAGAGTGTTGGAGATCAGAGAAGAAATAAGAGTGTAGGCTTTTTTATTTTTGGAATTTCACTAGGCAGGAATTTTATTGAAATTTGAAAAATGAGATAGTATTTACTTTTTTTCATGTAAACTTCATACTGTTTATAGATGTAATGGAAAACTAAATTTTGCTTTATGTCAAGTGTTTGTGTTACATCATAGAAATAGTATAATGAATAAGTTAATGATCTTTGTATTGGACTACCTGAAGAATACTGAAATGTATGGTCTCATTTTCAAAGCACTACAAAACGTTCATTGTTTCCTGCAGAGGCAAGTTGCAGGGTGCGTGGAGAATGGTGGTAGGGAAATGTACTTGTATAATTTTTAATACACATTTGCATAGCTAAGTTTTGCCCTAAATTTTCAAAACTGGTTAAGCATATATTGTGGGTTTTTTCCCTGAAACCTTTTAAAGAGATTGTAAATTGTTTATATAGGCAACCATTGACTTGGATTTAGCAGGAAATTTTTATTTCCCAGGAAAAGTAATTCAGTTACAGGCTTAAGAAAACACTACCACCTCTGTCAGATTCCATAACCTCCAGCCTCCTGGTTTCCATCCCTCCCTGGCCACCGTATCGGTGTTCCCAGGGCTTCATCCTTTGCTTGTCTGATTTGCCCTGGGTGAGCCCATTGCAATTTTCCCTGGCTTCACTGACATCTTCTAGGCGTGCATGACTCCACACCTGTAGCTGTGTTCCAGGTCTCTGCCCTAAGATCCAGACCGCAGTAGCTATTGGGACACAGACCCTTCACTGTCCCCTAGGTACCTGTCACCCACTAGTGCAGCTGACCTCATCATCATTCCCCTCAGACCAGCCCCTATGAGCCACTGTTGTCCTAGTTGATCCTTGTGCCACCTCTGGGGGGAAAGGACCTGAGGGCGTGTAATTCCTGTCCTCTGGGAAGTCAGTTTTGCAGGTAGCAGAGTGCTGGTTGGTAGTCTCTACTTTTGCATACTGTTTCTGTGTTGCTTTAGGTTTTGCCCAGTGTAGGAGTGGACTTTTAGGGGTGAGTAAGAGATTCCTCCTGAACAGAGCCTAGACTCTGCAGTTGCAATTCTGCACCATGGGTCCTTTGTTGTCTCTCTCACATTGTCCAGCCAGGAAAATGGCACCTTTACCATTCCCCAGTCAGGGGCTGGTAGGTGGGAGTCCCCCGCCAGATTCCAGCTCAGATGGCTCGGCTGTGCTCACTACCAGTAGGGTTACCAAGAGTACGGAAAGTCAAGTGTCCATGTGGACAGATCTTTCAATAGGTTCTCTTAACTTTGGTCTCTTCACCACAGATCTTTGTTTTTTTTTTTTAAACGTTTTTATTGGAGTATAATTGCTTTACAATGGTGTGTTAGTTTCTGCTTTATAACGAAGTGAATCAGTTATACATAGACATATATCCCCATATCTCTTCCCTCTTGCATCTCCCTCCCTCCCACCCTCCCTATCCCACCCTTCTAGCTGGTCACAAAGCACCGAGCTGATCTCCCTGTGCTATGCGGCTGCTTCCCACTAGCTATCTATTTTACATTTGGTAGTGTATATATGTCCATGCCACTCTCTCACTTTGTCCCAGCTTACCCTTCCCCCTCCCCATGTCCTCAAGTCCATTTTCTAGTAGGTCTGCGTCTTTATTCCCATCTTGCCCCTAGGTTCTTCATGACCATTTTTTTTTTTTTTTTTAGATTCCATATATATGTGTTAGCATACGGTATTTGTTTTTCTCTTTCTGACTTACTTCACTCTGTATGACAGACTCTAGGTCCATCCACATCACTACAAATAACTCAGTTTCGTTCCTTTTTATGGCTGAGTAATATTCCATTGTATATATGTGCCACATCTTCTTTATCCATTCATCTGTCGATGGACAGTTAGGTTACTTCCATGTCCTGGCTATTGTAAATAGAGCTGCAATGAACATTGCACCACAGATATTTATGAATTTGTTTTGGATTTTTATTTAATACTCATTCATTTGTAAAGTACATGTGTTCTTTGATTCAAGTTGAAAGTTAGTTTGTGAAGGATGCTGACTTGCTGTCTTCTGTCCCTGCCTGGTAAGGCTCTGCTGAGCAGCTGCTGAGCCCCGAGTGTTGGAAAGCCACCCTAAGAGCCCTGGGCTGCTGCGCCCCAGGCTGCCAGCAGGGGGCAGCTTCTGCTGAGACCATGGTGCTTCAGAGCTCTCCGGATGTTCTCTTGTCAGACAAGCAGGTGTGTAGCTCTTGGTCTCTGAAGTTTTTGCGTGTTTCTTTTCCATTTCCTTTGTAGTTTTTTTTTTTTTTTAAATTAATTTATTAAAAAAATTTTTTTTTTCTTGGCTGCATTGGGTCCTTGTTGCTGCGCTCGGGCTTTCTCTAATTGCGGCGAGCGGGGGCTACTCTTCCTTGCGGTGCGCGGGCTTCTCATTGCGGTGGCTTCTCTTGTTGCAGAGCACGGGCTCTAGGTGCGCAGGCTTCGGTAGTTGTGGCACGCAGGTTCAGTAGTTGCAGCCTGAGGGCTCTATGGCACACAGGCTTCAGTAGTTGTGGAGCACGGGCTTAGTTGCTCCGCGGCATGTGGGATCTTCCCGGACCAGGGCTCGAACCTGTGTCCTCTGCATTGGCGGGAGGATTCTTAACCACTGCGCCACCAAGGAAGCCCTGTATGTTTTTTAAACAACTGGAACACATTTAAAATTTATATCTAACAAAGCATCTTTTTATCTCTAAGAGCCCTGTGTTTTCCTTTGTCAGTCATCTCCCGTTCCCTCTACCCCCACCCGCACCCACCTCCTGTGCCTGGATCAGCTTTCTATCATGCCTCAGAGTCTGATTCTTGCCTCTCTGTTCAGGAACAGCCCAGCCCCAGCCCCTGTGTGTACCTCGCCTCCCCACCATAACCCTCCTGCTTCACTGGCTCCTTTGAGCAGGTTTTCACGCAGTGTCCCACAGAGCTCTCAGCTTCATCAATTTTATATGATGTGGGTCCACATGAATTTAGTTGAAAAAAGGGTTCCTTTGCTTTAGAAAAGGAGTTTGAAATCTGCTGATTTACTTTTCATATGCTATATACCTTTGCAACTCGATTACAAAGTCAAAGCCCTCCATCACAGTCTACTGTAGTATTCTACTGAAAGTAGATATTCAGTAAGCATTTTTTAAACCGGTCATTCTTTTCTAGGTAATGGAGACTATACATTGGCTCTCAAACTTTTTTTATAAGCTTCGGTTATCCACGTTGGACTTTAAAAGTTTTGGTTTATTCTCAAAATGGAGTCCTTACATGGCAGATATGAAGACACTCTTGGGCTACCTTGTAAAAAGACTGCTTGACTCAGAAATGGCCTGCTTGGCCCAAGATCCATCTGCCAGCAGCAAAACAGGTAATATGCCTTTAGCGCAACATGGAGCTTAGGTGTTCTGACCTTCCATTAGAAGAGACTTGAATAGACACATTAAGAGATTTAAAACTTGGTGATAAATCTGTATATCTGAGTGTCATGAAGAAGAAATAGGAAATACACAGTACAAGTGTGAACCCATATATGTGTCATACCTATATTCACTTACACAGTGGGTGCTTGCTTCAGCTTGTTTCTGCCTCTCCTTTGTAAGGTGAAGTACAAAGAGATAGGTTTCAGTCTCCAACTCTTTCTTCCTATTATTTATCTCATTAAGAGTATTTCAGTTTTTATTTTTAAAAAATGCATGTTACAAAATTGTCCATGACATTGTGTTATAATAAAACTTCTTCAATTTAAGAAATTTCATTGCAGCAAATGAAAACTGAAACATGTTTAGTTATATTAAACATGTTGTTTGTATGTCACCATAGGTTTATGAATATACAGATAATAAGTAGATTTTCTATATAGTTATCAATGATCTTGACAAAGGGTGGACTTGTTTCTTCTTTTTCTTAATTGAAGTATAGTTGATGTACAATATTATATAAGTAACAGGTGTATAATATAGTGATTCACAATTTTTAAAGGTTATACTCCATTTATAGTTATTATAAAATATTGGCTATATTCCCTGTGTTGTACAATATATCTCTGTAGCTTATTTTATACCTAATAGTTTGTACCTCTTAACCTCCTACCCTTATATTGCCCCTCTCCCTTCCCTCTCCCCACTGGTAACCACTAGTTTGTTCCCTATATCTGTGAGTCTGCTTCTTTTTTGTTATATTCACTAGTTTATTTTTTAGATTCCACATATAAGTGGTATCATATAGCATTTGTCTTTCTCAGTCTGACTTATTTCACTTAGCATAATGCCCTCCAAACCCTCCATATGTTGCTGCATATGGAAAATTTTCATTCTTTTTTATTGTGTTTATATGTGTGTGTGTGTGTGTGTGTGTGTATGCCACATCTTCTTTATCCATTCATCTGTTGATGGACACCTAGGTTGCTTCCATATCTTGGCAATTTTAAATAATGCTGCTATGAACATTGGGGTGCATAGTATCTTTTCGAATTAGTGCTTTTGTTTTTTTTGGATATACACCCAGGAGTGGAATAGCTGGATTGTATGGTAGTTCTATTCTTAGTTTTTTGAGAAACCTCCATACTGTTTTCCACAGTGGCTGCACCAATTTACATTCCCACCAACAGTGTACAAGGGTTCCCTTTTCTTCACATCTTCGTCAACATTTGGTATTTGTGTTCTTTTTGCTGATAGCCATTGTGACAGGTGTGAGGTGATATCTCATTGTGGTTTTGATTTGCATTTCCCTGATGATTAGCAATGTTGAGCATTTTTTCATGTGCCTGTTGGCCATCTCCATTTGATGGGCTTGTTTCTTGTCAATAAAAATTTTGCTTTGTTTTAGTGCTAAGATCCCTACATTCAGTAATCGTCCAGCTCTTTAAGCCATGGATACTGGTTTTAGAGGACAATGAAAGGTAAATAGTTTTTCTGATATTCAAATTTCTTTAAAATTTATGGACAAAGTTCTGATGGTGTTTTGGTCCAGCTGATGATTCACAGATTTGATTTTAAATTTAGAGAACGCTTCTTTACAAAGTAAACTTAAGACATTTTCTGTTTGTGGAATTGTTAGTCTGATTGATCAGAGCTATTGATTTTGAAGCAAAACTGGACACTCATTTCCAGTTTTCCACAATAAAGAAGTTGAATGAGATTGGTATTTAATTTCAGAAAAACGGATGTTTTCTCCTGAACTAGGTTTTGATAATATAACACTGCAAAATATGAGGCTAACTTGATTTTACCTAGTATCAGTTATTTTTTTGGAACTAATTTGGCTTTCAAATTACTGGGTGGGAATTGCTGTTTTAACATGAACTCTGCAACTAAATGAAAGGATTATTTCACAAGCATTTAAAACAGAGGTGTAGAGCTGTCCAAATGCAAGGAGTTGCCTTACGAGTCTTTTTTCCTCTAAAAGCAAACAAAAGGTAGATGTCCAGAGTTCTGTAAGAATTACACAGTATATATCACAGTATTTAAAGTGTTTTCATAAGTATGAATTAATCTGATCCTGAGATTCAGAAAACTTGAATGTCTTGCTCAAATCCCACAGCTGGTGAGGGCTAGACTGGGACCAGGGTAGAGCTTTGACCCCCATGTCCAGATTGTTTGTATCATCCAGGCTGCTTCAAGAGCCCATTGAGGGAAACAGAAAAATTTCTGGGCCTTTGCTTTTCCCAGAGGGCTATCCTTAGACAATCCACAAGCTTCAGGATTTTGTGGTGACCGTGAAACTGCTTACCATAATTTAGGTTTCCTGTTTATTTCCAGGAAGAACTAATGGAATTTATTTTTATATTGAACTTTCTATACCAGATTCAGAAACTGATAATCTCATATAAAGAGTTTATCCTTTGGTTATTTCCTCTCTGTTCATTTTTGACCATCTTTTTTTACATGACTTTTCACCCCCATGCTTTAGGTAGAGAAAGCTGTCTTCTAAGGCATTCGAAATGTAACCAAGATACACAAGGGATGGGTTTACGGGCATAAATTGGATGTGTTGTAAAAGGTGTTAATTTAATAGTTATTTAGATAGCACACTTCTGAAACTTAATTACATTGGAATAAAGGTTAGGAAGGAAAGTAAATAAAATTATATGATTGATATTAAAAGCTACAATTCACCTCCAGGAATTTACAGTCTTTAAAGTGCTCTAAATGTGTCTTAGGGCTACATAACACAGAGTTTTCTAGAACTTAGGCAAACCCCAGACTCTGGGATGTACAGTAATTTAATCATAGTGTTTCCTTTCTAAGTGTGTGTTTCTTTTATTTAAAGCAGCCAACGACATTACCCCTGGCTGGAGAGTGATGCTGTGGTGGCCTCAAGCATCGTGCAGTTGTTCACTGATTGCATTGACTCATTGCACCAGAGTTTTAAAGGTAGGAAGATGTTATATCATGTCTCTGGTTAGTTTTCACTTTTTCCTTAAGTAATTCAGTTAATCTTTTGCATCTGCTTTCCTACTTTATTTACTTTTACTTTATTTGGTAGGCTGTCATCTTTGACCAAAGAATGGTCACCCATACAATTATTTAGTGTGAAGTGTGTAACCTCTTATCTTTTTCGGGAGGTAGTGCTGAGTGTCATCAGTTATGGCTTTCTCTTTTCAAATATTGTCTTTCCCCCATGGTGAACCTCATTCTATCTTCTGTGACTTTTCACTTTTTTGCTGTGTTTTCTTCTGCTTCATTTTGGGCAAATTCTTTTTTTTTTGGCCATACCGAGTGGATTGTGGGATCTTAGTTCCCCAACCAGGGATTGAACCTGCACCCTCGGCAGTGAAAGTGCAGAGTCCTAACCACTGGACTGCCAGGGAATTCCCCTGGGCAAATTCTTGAGATCTCTCTTCCAGCTTACTCCATCTCTTCAGCTATGTCTAGTCTGCTTTAAAAAAAATCCATTGAATTTTTCATTTCAGTTTCTAGAAGTAATGTTTGTTTATAAAATTTATCCAGATCCTTTTAAAAAATATTTATTTATTTTTAAAATATTATTTATTTATTTATTTTTGATTGTGTTGGGTCTTCGTTGCTGCGTGCGGTCTTTCTCTAGTTGCGGCAAGCAGGGGCTACTCTTCATTGTGGTGCACGGGCTTCTCATTGCGGTGGCTCATCTTTGTTGTGGAGCACAGGCTCTAGGCGTGCGGGCTTCAATAGTTGTAGCACACGGGCTCAGTAGTTGTGGCTCGCGGGCTTAGTTGCTCTGCGGCATGCAGGATCTACCCGGACCAGGGCTCGAACCCGTGTCCCCTGCATTGGCATGTGGATTCTTAACCACTGCGCCACCAGGGAAGTCCCTATCCAGATCCTTTTTGATAGCACCTTCTTTCTTTAATTTAAAATTTCAATTTTTATTACTTTAAAATGTTTAAACATACTTCCTTTCCTTTATGAGCTGTATGCAGTAATTCCATCATCTCAAGTTTCTGTTGGGGGTTGGCTCATGCTTCTGTTTGATGTTCCTTCAGAGGCTTGTTTCCTTGTGTATTTTGTAATTTTCTATTGTGAGCCCATATTTAGAGAGACTTTATCTGTGGAAATTCCATGAGGACTAGGATGAAGGTGTATGCCTCCAGAGAAGATCTGCATTTGTTGCCATTTGGCTCTGTGTAATTCCTTGGCTTTGGGTTTCTCACATTACACAGATACATGAAATCAAACCCCATACTCAGTTATCACAATCAGCTTTCTTGCCTCCTTGACTCCCAGTCCAGGCTAAGGCAGAGAAGATCCGTTCCCCTCCCCCCTTATCTGCCCTTTCAGTGAGGGTGTAGTCCTTAGAAGATCTTGTTTTCTGTTTCCTTGTGCTGTTGAAAACCCCACATAAGCAAACAGCCCCAGGGCAACTGAGGCTTCCGCATCAGTTTAATACTCTGCTTTCCTAGTCTCTGCTTCTGACCTCTTTTCTTCCACTGAATGTATGTAGCTGTGCATTTTCAGAGTTGTTGTATTTTACTTAGTGTATCTAAATGTTTTGTATTGGGAGGCTTGTAAGGATATTAGGTCCACCCAACCCAGATTCTTGCAGTAGCCTCCTAACTGTCCTTCGTATCTCATTTCTGTTCCTGCCTATTTACTAGATTGATTTTCCAAAAATTCTGTTTGTATGCTATTATATTCTTATTCAGAAACTTTTAAATGTAATAATGTTTTAGCTCAGCATTCAAATGTGTCTGGCTCAGAGCACTTTAACATTATGTGATGGTTTTTTTATGGAAGCATTCCATTCAGCCATACTGCTCTACTCACTGTTCCCTAAAAGTCCTTGGATCTTCCCTCTGCCACTTCTTTGCTTATGCTGATTCCACTACCTGGATGAAGCCTCGGGCCCTTTATATTATCCTGCATATCTGTTTATGTGCATACATTTCTCTCCTGCCTCTAAATCTTTATAGCGCATTGTTGCAGTTTGAATCCTTGGGAAGCAGATGCCATGATGGAGCCAGAATGCTGAGATTTATTTGGGGTAATGCCTGTGAAAATAAGAGGGAGAGGAATAAGGGTGGGCAAGGAAAGCCTTCAGACCCTGGTGCAGGCCTAACACCCGTGAAAGGGAGAGTAGGAAGAGTCTCAGCCTGCAGGGCAGCTCTGAGAAAGTATTGGCCAGCTGGTTAGGGAGTTCTAGTGCGAAGATTCTTTATTGAGGATCCTACCTTGGGCGGAAGCAGCCAGGTCTGTGCTTAGTTGTTGGCTGAGGGCTACCTGGGAGGAGGATGGCCTCGACTCAGGTGCTGAAGGTGCTGTGGCCTGATCTGTGGCAAGTTCTGTTTGAAGGGAGATCTGAGTGGCGCACCTCCGTGGCTACCATGTGTTTATGTGGCACTGAGTCCTGGAGTTAACAATATGTCATCCAGTATTTTATATACAATATATATAGTAGATAACATATCAGATAATAGACTATATATTATAATATGTATAAATATATATAGCAATTATATATATGTTATAATATAAAACAATATATCATCCAATATTTTATATATATACAAAAATAGACTTTTTTTTTAGTGTAGTTTTAGGTTCACAGCAAAACTGAGCAGAAAGCACAGAGAGTTTCCATATACCCTTTCCTCCCTGCTCCGCATGCATAGCCCCCTCCCCACCCACTATCACCATCCCCCACCAGAGTGGTACATTTGTTATAGCCGATGAACCTACACTGACACATTATTACCCAAAGTCCATAGTACATTAGGATTCATGCTGGGGCTTGTACATTCTCTGGGTTTGGATAAATGTATAATGATGTGTGTCCACCATTACAGTATCATACAGAGTAGTTTCACTGCCCTAAATATCCTCTGTGCTGTCTATTCATCCCTCCCCCACCCCAGCCTTTGGCAACCACTGATTTCTTTTACTTTCTCCATAGTCTTAGCTTTTCTAGAATGTCATGTAGTTAGAATCATTCATTATGCAGCTTTCCAGATGGGCTTCTTTCGCTTAGTATATACACTTAGGTTCCTCCATGTCTTTCATGACTTGATAGCTCATTTCTTTTTAGTGCTGAATAATATACCATTGTCTGGATGTACCTCATCCAGCTTTTTTTTTTTTTTTTTTTTTTAATATTTATTTGGCTGCGTCGGGTCTTAGTTGCACCACGCGGGATCTTTTGTTGCGGTGCGCGGGCTTCTCTCTAGTTGAGGCGCACTGGCTCCAGGGCACACAGGCTTAGTAGCTGTGGTGCACATGGGCTCTCTAGTTGTGGCACACGGGCTTAGTTGCTCCGCAGTTGCCCCGCGGCATGTGGGATCTCAGTTCCCTGACCAGGGATCGAACCCATGTGCCCTGATTGGAAGGTGGATTCTTTACCACTGGACCACCAGGGAAGTCCCCATCTAGTATTTTTGATTGACCTTTTACATATCTGATCTCCTCCCTGTTCCCCCCTCCCCCTGCCCCCGTTATAAGATATAAACTCTAGGCACAGAAACATTCTTCTTTTTATCTCCCCCCAACCCAAGACTTAGGACAGTGCCGTACTCTGAGTGTCTACTTGATAAAAGTATTGGTTCAGTGAGTAACACATGAAGTCCTAATAGCACTCACTTTTTTTTTTCTTCTTTTGGAAAGGTAGACTTCTAGCTGCATATTACCATCCACAACATATTTATAGTGAGACAAATATTTCAGCATAAAATTATTGTCATAAAGGCTATTATTTAGTTTCTTAGTATAAAGGGGCAAGCACTCTCACAGGCCCGTGTATATAAAATAAAAAAGTGGCCTAGGAATAGGAGAGTACACAGATAACATTAAGAATTGGCAGCTCAATTCAGAGAGAGGAAACAGAAGAACTATGCACAGCAAGATGAAGAAGTATTAAATTATAGCCTTGTAGTGAGATCGTCTGATTCAGCTCTCTGTGTTTATTGATGAGAAAAATGAGGACCTGAAAAGCAAAATGAAGTCATCTGAGGTCACAGAACTTATTTGTGTCTGGGCTGGGACTAGAGACGCTCGGCCTGGTCCTAAGAGATTACCTCCTAGACATCTTCTCCTACGTATCCATCCTAATTTAAACAAAGCTATCTTTTTTATCCATATTTAAACAAATGCTACTCTTCACCCCTGTCTTAAAAGGGTGTTAAAAACATACGTCACTGTTTCGTGAGGACTGGGGATTGAGGGCACAGGAATGTTAGCAGTGATAAGTTGACTGGTACCGTGTGTTGATGCTCATTAGTCATTTTTCAAAAGTCCGTGTTGAGAAACTCCCATCAGGTTTCTGCTCTCGTTGTATGTGGCTCTCTCTTCTTTGACCAAATTCCATTCCTTTGCTTAGAACCAGAAAGTCTGAAAAAATTTGTTTCAGACTAAATGCTCCTGAGGGCACTAAAATAATTGATACTCGTGAGGATAATACTGAGTGATTCAGGTTACAGAAGAGTGTGAAATTTGTTTTAGAGTGACTTACTTGAATGACAGTTAACAGTCTAGTTTTACTGCACCAAGGGTTAAGATTTAGTCATTTGGAACATTTCCTTTTTTTTTTTTTTAATTATCTATTTAGGCTGTGTTGGGTCTTCGTTGTTGTGCATGAGCTTTCTCTACTTGCGGCGAGTGGCGGCTACTCTTCGTTGCGGTGTGCGGGCTTCTCACTGCGGTGGCTTCTCTTGTTGTGGAGCACGGGCTCTAGGCACGTGGGCTCAGTAGTTGTGGCTCGCGGGCTCTAGAGCACAGGCTCAGTAGTTGTGGCGCACTGGCTTAGTTGCTCCGCGGCATGTGGGATCTTCCCAGACCAGGGATCGAACCCGTGTCTCCTGCATTGGCAGGCAGATTCTTAACCACTGCGCCTCCAGGGAAGTCCCTGGAACATTTCCTTTTGAGGAACATTTCCTTTTGAGGAACATTCGATTTCTCCAAGGTGCCAAATGAATGAGGTGTCAAATGCATGAGACTGAATTTATGCTGAAGGCAACAGACTGAAGGGATGCCTAGAGTTGGTTGTGGTTGTGGAAGTGTATTTGAGTTAAAAAGTCGTATATTTAGGAGTTTTAGAGAAAAACTGTTCACCCCTGCCATCTCCCTCACACCAGCTGCTCCTTCCAGTTACCCAAGTAAGTAAATTACCATTCTTTATTATTACTCTGCCGTCACTTTTTTCCCTGGTATGTGAAAATCTTTGAAACTGGGTGATTATTGAGAACGTTAGGTTTTAGACGTTTAGTTCAAATTTGTGTTTTGTGTTAGTTTTTTTTTTTTTTTTTTTTTTTAAACATCTTTATTGAAGTATAATTGCTTTACAATGGTGTGCTAGCTTCTGCTTTACAACAAAGTGAATCAGTTACACATATACATATGTTGCCATATCTCTTCCCTCTTGCATCTCCCTCCCTCCCACCCTCCCTATCCCACCCCTCTAGGTAGTCACAAAGCACCGAGCTGATCTCCCTGTGCTATGCGGCTGCTTCCCACTAGTTATCTATTTTACATTTGGTAGTGTATATATGTCCATGACACTCTCTCACCCTGTCACATCTCACCCCTCCCCCTCCCCATATCCTCAAGTCCATTCTCTAGTAGGTCTGTGTCTTTATTCCCATCTTGCCACTAGGTTCTTCATGACCTCTTTTTTTTTTTTTTTTTTTTTTCCCTTAGATTCCATATATATGTGTTAGCATACTGTATTTGTTTTTCTCTTTCTGACTTACTTCACTCTGTATGACAGACTCTAACTCCATCCACCTCATTACAAACACCTCCATTTCATTTCTTTTTATGGCTGAGTAATATTCCATTGTATATATGTGCCACATCTTCTTTATCCATTCATCCGATGATGGACACCTAGGTTGCTTCCATGTCCTGGCTATTGTAAACAGAGCTGCAATGAATATTTTGGTACATGACTCTTTCTGAATTATGGTTTTCTCAGGGTATATGCCCAGTAGTGGAATTGCTGGGTCATATGGTAGTTCTATTTTTAGTTTTTTAAGGAACCTCCATACTGTTCTCCATAGTGGCTGTATCAATTTACATTCCCACCAACAGTGCAAGAGTGTTCCCTTTTCTCCACACCCTCTCCAGCATTTATTGTTTCTAGATTTTTTGATGATGGCCATTCTGACCGGTGTGAGATGATACCTCATTGTAGTTTTGATTTGCATTTCTCTAATGATTAATGATGTTGAGCATTCTTTCATGTGTCTGTTGGCAATCTGTATCTCTTCTTTGGAGAAATGTCTATTTAGGTCTTCTGCCCATTTTTGGATTGGGTTGTTTGTTTTTTTGTTATTGAGCTGCATGAGCTGCTTGTAAATCTTGGAGATTAATCCTTTGTCCGTTGCTTCATTTGCAAATATTTTCTCCCATTCTGAGGGTTGTCTTTTGGTCTTGTTTATGGTTTCCTTTGTTGTGCAAAAGCTTTTAAGTTTCATTAGGTCCCATTTGTTTATTTGTGTTTTTATTTCCATTTCTCTAGGACCTGGGTCAAAAAGGATCTTGCTGTGACTTATGTCATAGAGTGTTCTGCCTATGTTTTCCTCTAAGAGTTTGATAGTGTCTGGCCTTACACTTAGGTCTTTAATCCATTTTGAGTTTATTTTTGTGTATGGTGTTAGGGAGTGTTCTAATTTCATACTTTTACATGTACCTGTCCAATTTTCCCAGCACCACTTATTGAAGAGGCTGTCTTTTCTCCACTGTATATGCTTGCCTCCTTTATCAAAGATAAGGTGACCATATGTGCGTGGGCTTATCTCTGGGCTTTCTATCCTGTTCCATTGATCTATATTTCTGTTTTTGTGCCAGTACCAAACTGTCTTGATGACTGTAGCTTTGTAATATAGTCTGAAGTCAGGGAGCCTGATTCCTCCAGCTCCATTTTTCGTTCTCAAGATTGCTTTGGCTATTCGGGGTCTTTTGTGTTTCCATACAAATTGTGAAATTTTTTGTTCTAGTTCTGTGAAAAATGCCAGTGGTAGTTTGATAGGGATTGCATTGAATCCGTAGATTGCTTTGGGTAGCAGAGTCATTTTCACAATGTTTATTCTTCCAATCCAAGAACATGGTATATCTCTCCATCTATTTGTATCATCTTTAATTTCTTTCATCAGTGTCCTATAATTTTCTGCATACAGGTCTTTTGTCTCCTTAGGTAGGTTTATTCCTAGGTATTTTATTCTTTTTGTTGCAATGGTAAACGGGAGTGTTTTCTTAATTTCACTTTCAGATTTTTCATCATTAGTATACAGGAATGCAAGAGATTTCTGTGCATTAATTTTGTATCCTGCTACTTTACCAAATTCATTGATTAGCTCTAGTAGTTTTCTGGTAGCATCTTTTGGATTCTCTATGTATAGTATCATGTCATCTGCAAACAGTGACAGCTTTACTTCTTCTTTTCCGATTTGGATTCCTTTTATTTCTTTTTCGTCTCTGATTGCTGTGGCTAACACTTCCAAAACTATGTTGAATAATAGTGGTGAGAGTGGGCAACCTTGTCTTGTTCCTGATCTTAGTGGAAATGGTTTCAGTTTTTCACCATTGAGGACAATGTTGGCTGTGGGTTTGTCATATACGGCCTTTATTATGTTGAGGAAAGTTCCCTCTATGCCTACTTTCTGCAGGGCTTTTATCATAAATGGGTGTTGAATTTTGTCGAAAGCTTTCTCTGCATCTATTGAGATGATCATATGGTTTTTCTCCTTCAATTTGTTAATATGATGTATCACGTTGATTGATTTGCGTATATTGAAGAATCCTTGCATTCCTGGAATAAACCCCACTTGATCATGGTGTATGATCCTTTTAATGTGCTGTTGGATTCTGTTTGCTAGTATTTTGTTGAGGATTTTTGCATCTATGTTCATCAGTGATATTGGCCTGTAGTTTTCTTTCTTTGTGACATCTTTGCCTGGTTTTGGTATCAGGGTGATGGTGGCCTCGTAGAATGAGTTGGGGAGTGTTCCTCCCTCTGCAATATTTTGGAAGAGTTTGAGAAGGATAGGTGTTAGCTCTTCTCTAAATGTTTGATAGAATTCGCCTGTGAAGCCATCTGGTCCTGGGCTTTTGTGTGTTGGAAGATTTTTAATCACAGTTTCAATTTCAGTGCTTGTGATTGGTCTGTTCATATTTTCTATTTCTTCCTGGTTCAGTCTCGGCAGGTTGTGCATTTCTAAGAATCTGTCCATTTCTTCCAGGTTGTCCATTTTATTAGCATAGAGTTGCTTGTAGTAATCTCTTATGATCGTTTGTATTTCTGCAGTGTCAGTGGTTACTTCTCCTTTTTCATTTCTAATTCTATTAATTTGAGTCTTCTCCTTTTTTCTCTTGATGAGTCTGGCTAATGGTTTATCAATTTTGTTTATCTTCTCAAAGAACCAGCTTTTAGTTTCATTGATTTTTGCTATTGTTTCCTTCATTTCTTTTTCATTTATTTCTGATCTGATCTTTATGATTTCTTTCCTTCTGCTAGCTTTGGGGTTTTTTTGTTCTTCTTTCTCTAATTGCTTTAGGTGCAAGGTTAGGTTGTTTATTCGAGATGTTTCCTGTTTCTTGATGTAGGCTTGTATTGTTATAAACTTCCCTCTTAGAACTGCTTTTGCTGCATCCCATAGGTTTTGGATCGTCGTGTCTCCATTGTCATTTGTTTCTAGGTATTTTTTGATTTCCCCTTTGATTTCTTCAGTGATCACTTCGTTATTAAGTAGTGTATTGTGTAGCCTCCATATGTTTGTATTTTTTACAGATCTTTTCCTGTAATTGATATCTAGTCTCATAGCGTTGTGGTCGGAAAAGATACTTGATACGATTTCAATTTTTTTAAATTTACCAAGGCTTGATTTGTGACCCAAGATATGATCTATCCTGGAGAATGTTCCATGAGCACTTGAGAAAAATGTGTATTCTGTTGTTTTTGGGTGGAATGTCCTATAAATATCAATTAAGTCCATCTTGTTTAATGTATCATTTAAAGCTTGTGTTTCCTTATTTATTTTCATTTTGGATGATCTGTCCATTGGTGAAAGTGGGGTGTTAAAGTCCCCTACTATGATTGTGTTACTGTCGATTTCCCCTTTTATGGCTGTTAGTATTTGCCTTATGTATTGAGGTGCTCCTATGTTGGGTGCATAAATATTTACAATTGTTATACCTTCCTCTTGGATCGATCCCTTGATCATTATATAGTGTCCGTCTTTGTCTCTTGTAATTGTCTTTATTTTAAAGTCTATTTTGTCTGATATGAGAATTGCTACTCCAGCTTTCTTTTGGTTTCCATTTGCATGGAATATCTTTTTCCATCCCCTCACTTTCAGTCTGTATGTGTCTCTAGGTCTGAAGTGGGTCTCTTGTAGACAGCATATATATGGGTCCTGTTTTTGTATCCATTCAGCCAGTCTGTGTCTTTTGGTGGGAGCATTTAATCCATTTACATTTAAGGTAATTATCGATATGTATGTTCCTATTCCCATTTTCTTAAATGTTTTGGGTTTGTTATTGTAGGTGTTTTCCTTCTCTTGTGTTTCTTGCCTAGAGAAGTTCCTTTAGCATTTGTTGTAAAGCTGGTTTGGTAGTGCTGAACTCTCTCAGCTTTTGCTTGTCTGTAAAGGTTTTAATTTCTCCATCAAATCTGAATGAGATCCTTGCTGGGTAGAGTAATCTTGGTTGTAGGTTTTTCTCCTTCATCACTTTAAGTATATCCTGCCACTCCCTTCTGGCTTGCAGCGTTTCTGCTGAAAGATCAGCTGTTAACCTTATGGGGATGCCCTTGTGTGTTATCTGTTGTTTTTCCCTTGCTGCTTTTAATATGTTTTCTTTATATTTAATTTTTGATAGTTTGATTAATATGTGTCTTGGTGTGTTTCTCCTTGGATTTATCCTGTATGGGACTCTCTGTGCTTCCAGGACTTGATTAACTATTTCCTTTCCCATATTAGGGAAGTTTTCAACTATAATCTCTTCAAATATTTTCTCAGTCCCTTTCTTTTTCTCTTCTTCTTCTGGGACCCCTATAATTCGAATGTTGGTGCGTTTAATGTTGTCCCAGAGGTCTCTGAGACTGTCCTCAGTTCTTTTCATTCTTTTTTCTTTATTCTGGTCTGCAGTAGTTATTTCCACCATTTTATCTTCCAGGTCACTTATCCGTTCTTCTGCCTCAGTTATTCTGCTATTGATCCCATCTAGAGTATTTTTAATTTCATTTATTGTGCTTGTCATCGTTTCTTGGTTCCTCTTTAGTTCTTCTACGTCCTTGTTAAGTGTTTCTTGCATTTTGTCTATTCTATTTCCAAGACTTTGGATCATCCTTACTATCATTATTCTGAATTCTTTTTCAGGTAGACTACCTATTTCCTCTTCATTTGTTAGGTCTGGTGTGTTTTGACCCTGCTCCTTCATCTGCTGTGTGTTTTTCTGTCTTCTCATTTTGCTTATCTTACTGTGTTTGGGGTCTCCTTTTCACAGGCTGCAGGTTCGTAGTTCCCGTTGTTTTTGGTATCTGTCCCCAGTGGCTAAGGTTGGTTCAGTGGGTTGTGTAGGTTTCCTGGTGGAGGGAACTAGTGCCTGTGTTCTGGTGGATGAGGCTGGATCTTGTCTTTCTGGTGGGTTCGTCCACGTCTGGTGGTGTGTTTTGGGGTGTCTGTGGCCTTATTATGATTTTAGGCAGTCTCTCTGTTAATGGATGGGGCTGTGTTCCTCTCTTGCTAGTTGTTTGGCATAGGGTGTCTAGCACTGTAGCTTGCTGGTCGTTGAGTGAAGCTGGGTCTTGATGTTGAGATGGAGATCTGTGAGAGATTTTTGCCGTTTGGTATTACGTGGAGCTGGGAGGTCTCTTGTGGACCAGTGTCCTGAAGTTGGCTCTCCCACCTCAGAGGCACAGCCCTGATGCCTGGCTGGAGCACCAAGAGCCTTTCATCCACACGGCTCAGAATAAAAGGGAGAAAAAATGGAAAGAAAAAAAAAAAGAGGATAAAATAAAATAAAATAAAGCAATTATAATAAAAAATAAGAAAAAAAATATTAAGAGTAAATTTATTAAGAAAAAAATTTTTTTTTAATTTTTAAAAATAGATTTATTAATTTTTTATACTAAAAATAAGAAAAAAATTATTTAGAAAAAATTTAAGAAAAAAATTTTTTAATTTTTTAAAATAAAAAATATGAAAAAACTTATTAAAATTTTTTTTAAAAATAGAAAATAAGGAAAAAATTATTAAGAAAACATTTATTAGGGAAAAAAAATTTTTTTAAGCCAAAAAAAAAAAAAAACAAAAAACAAAAAAAAAAACGGACGGACCTAACCCTAGGACTAACGGTGAGAGCAAAGCTATACAGACAAAATCTCACCCAGAATCATACACATCTACACTCACAAAAAAAAGGAAAAGGGGAAAAGTTAATATATCCTGCTCCCAAAGTCCATCTCCTAAATTTGGGATGATTCGTTGTCTATTCAGGTATTCCACAGATGCAGGCACATCAAGTTGTTTGTGGAGCTTTAATCCGCTGCTTCTGAGGCTGCTGGGAGAGATTTCCCTTTCTCTTCTTTGTTCGTACAGCTCCCGGGGTTCAGCTTTGGATTTGGACCCGCCTCTGCATGTAGGTCCCCTGAGGGCGTCTGTTCCCCGCCCAGACAGAACGGGGTTAAAGGAGCAGCTGATTCGGGGGCTCTGGCTCAGTCAGGCCGGGGGGAGGGAGCGGTACGGAGGAGGCGGGGCGAGCCTGCGGCAGCAGAAGCCGGCGTGACGTTGCAGCAGCCTGAGGCGCGCCGTGCGCTCTCCCAGGGAAGTTGTCCCCGGATTACGGGAGCCTGGCCGTGGCGGGCTGCACAGGCTCCCGAGAGGGGCGGCGCAGAGAACGACCTGCGCTCGCCCACAGGCCGTCTGGTGGCGGCAGCAGCAGCCCCAGCGTCCCACGCCCGTCTCTGGGGTCCGCGCTGACAGCCGCGGCCCGCGCCCGTCCCCGGAGTCCGTTCAAGTGGCGCCCTGAATCCCCTCCCCCCGCACGCCGCGAAACAAAGAGGCAAGAAAAAGCCTCCTGCCTCCTCGGCAGCCGCAGACCTCCTCTCGTGCACCCTCCCGGCTAGTCGTGGCGCGCCAGACCCCTCAGGCTGTGTTCACGCAGCCAACCCCAGTCCTCCCCCTGGGATCCGACCGAAGCCCGAGCCTCAGCTCCCAGGCCCCGCCCGCCCCGGCGGGGGAGCAGACAAGCCTCTCGGGCTGGTGAGTGCTGCTCGGCGCCGAGCCTCTGTGCGGGAATCTCTCCGTTTTTCCCTCTGCGTCCCTGTTGCTGTGGGATCCGCGCTGATAGCCGCGGCTCGCGCCCGTCTCTGGAGCTCGTTTAGGCGGCGCTCTGAATCCCCTCTCCTTGCGCGCCGCGAAACAAAGAGGCAAGAAAAATTCTCTTGCCTCTTTGGCAGCCGCAGTCTTTTTCCCGGACTCCCTCCCGGCCAGCACCGAAGCCCGAGCCCCAGCTCCCAGGCCCCGCCCGCCCCGGCGGCTGAGCAGACAAGCCTCTCGGGCTGGTGAGTGCTGGTCGGCACCGCTCCTCTGTGCGGGAATCTCCGCTTTGCCCTCCGCACCAATGTGGCTGCGCTCTCCTCCGTGGCTCCGAAGCTTCCCCCCTCTGCTACCCGCAGTCTCCGCCCGCGAAGGGGCTTCCTAGTGTGTGGAAACCTTTCCTCCTTCACAGCTCCCTCCCACTGGTGCAGGTCCCGTCCCTATTCTTTTGTCTCTGTTATTTCTTTTTTCTTTTGCCCTACCCAAGTACGTGGGGATTTTCTTGCCTTTTGGGAGGTCTGACGTCTTCTGCCAGCGTTCAGTGGGTGTTCTGTAGGAGCAGTTCCACGTGTAGATGTATTTCTCATGTATCTGTGGGGAGGAAGGTGATCTCCGCGTCTTACTCTTCCGCCATCTTGCCGCATGTGTGTGTTAGTTTTTTATTTGTTTATTTGTTTTAAAGATAAACCAAAAGGTCTTCAGCTATATTTTCTTTTTCAATTTTAGATAAGCTCTTGCCCGGTGATGACGGAGCCCTTCGGTTACACCTGATGCATTATTGTGAAGCATGTACAGCACCCAAAATGCCAGAGTTCATTCTGTATGCTTTTCACAGTGCCTACCAGAAACTCCCATGGAGGGACCTGCATCCTGACCAGATGCTCATGGAGGCCTTCTTCAAGGTAAGCCCTTCACTCTCTATGTCACAGCCTGGCTTCTTGGGAGCAACCTGTTCACTGTGGGTTTCAGGCCCAGTTGCAGTGGGTGACAGTGTGGACCCTGCCCGAATTCTGTATCGCCCAGACAGTGCTTGTGTAAAGCAGCATCCTATGGACATCATTTCACTGTGTTAGTAGATGACTGGACAGCATTTACAGGACCATTTTTAAAACCCAGAGAAAGATTTTTGTCTGTAATATGGCAGTCATCCCCTAGACTTCGGTGATATTGTCATGTGAATACATAGTTTAATCACTTTGTCACACTCAATCTTGGCGTTTCTGTGAATGCATGTTTTTCTAGGATAGTATCATTAAAACTGCTTCTTGTTAAATGTTCTATTAAAGTAGAATGTAAATCGGTACTCAAACCATTAGTTTCTTTAAGCAGTTATGTAAGGGGATATTAGGTTGTAGGAGACAGAAGTACATTGTAACAACCAGTAATGCATCATAATCATATAAAGACCTGAAATGGCCTGGAAAAAGTCCCAACAAGTGTGCGGGAGTTTTTGCAGTAGAAGCAGTAGTTACAGGAAACAGGTACAGTAGTGTCACTTACATACCAGTCAGGCATTTCTGTTGTTCTTAAGTTTTTGTTTTAAAAAACCCTTTAATCTTGTCTTAGCTTTTTATGATCATTTCAGTTTATTTGTTCATAGTCACCAGTTCATTTCTGTTTACTCATAACCTAATTCATATTTATTATTGAGACACTTTAAGTGCTTTTTTTTTTTAATTTTTTAAATTTTATTTATTTTTATATTTATTTATTTATTTTTGGCTGTGTTGGGTCTTTGTTTCCGTGCGAGGGCTTTCTCTAGTTGCGGCAAGCGGGGGCCACTCCTCACTGCGGTGCACGGACCTCTCACTATCACGGCCTCTCTTGTTGCGGAGCACAGGCTCCAGACGCGCAGGCTCAGTAGTTGTGGCTCACGGGCCCAGTTGTTCCGCGGCATGTGGGATCTTCCCAGACCAGGGCTCGAACCCGTGTCCCCTGCACTGGCAGGCAGACTCTCAACCACTGCGCCACCAGGGAAGCCCTAAGTGCTTTTTTAAAAAAATTATTATTTACTTGTTTATTTTTGGCTGCGTTGGGTCTTCGTTGCTGTGTGCGGGCTTTCTCCAGTTGCTGCGAGCGGGGACTACTCCTCATTGTGGTGCATGGGCTTCTCATTGCAGTGGCTTCTCTTGTTGCAGAGCACGGGCTCTAGGCGCGCGGGGCTTCAGTAGTTGTGGCACGTGGGGCTTCAGTAGTTGTGGCACGTGGGGCTTCAGTAGTTGTGGCACGTGGGGCTTCAGTAGTTGTGGCACGTGGGCTCTAGAGCGCAGGCTCAGTAGTTGTGGCATGTGGGCTCTAGAGCACAGGCTCAGTAGTTGTGGTGCACGGGCTTAGTTGCTCTGCGGCATGTGGGATCTTCCCGGACCAGGGTTTGAACCTGTGTCTCCTGCATTGGCAGGCAGATTCCCAACCACTGAGCCACCAGGGAAGCCCCTAAGTTCTTTAATTACTGCAGATCCATAGTTATTTATGACAATTAGTAAAATGTACTGCAGTCTTTTAGTGCTGTAAGTGGAGACCCCACCCACTGCTGCTCTTGTCAGCCACTCCTCTGTAGCTGAGCTCTAAGGAAAGCTGAGGACAGTCATCTTAGTGAAATACAAGGTTAAGAATGATTTTATAGCTAGGTTTAGCCTATGAGACAGGCACAAAGTAGGTATTCATCATCATTATGAATATGGAATTGAACCTTTGTTTAAAGAGCTGTAAGAGAGCGTTTAAGTAAGAGCGCAGCTTTAGCTATATGACAGGTTAAATAGAATGGTCTATAAAGGGATGCTATAGACTTTGTATCTCTAGGAGTTTTAGTCTAATGATAGATGACTTTGCCCGGCCCAGAAGCTGGGAACCTTTCAGTTCCGTGAGTCTTGCTGGCATAGTAAAGTATGTTTGTGAGGGGGTTGAGGGTGAAGATAGAGAACAAACTATAAAGGAGGGTGAAGAATCATTTTCTAAAAGGGAAAATGAGCAAATAGCATGATATAATGATGGTACTAATTGGAAGACATGAATCATCAAATTCCACTGATTGCGATTTTATAAATGGAGTTGAGCTTTTTAATCTTCTTTTTAAAGGAAAAATTTATAGCTAGCCATGTTTTATTTTAAACAGACTTGAAATAGGTTTATAAGAGATAACTTTGATATTGATTATATACTTTATAATACATTTGCCCCCCATCCCCAGTATATTTTAAATGGGATAATTAAACATTATGCAGTCATCAAAAATTATAAAGACTAATGATATGGGGATATATTTATAACACAACATTACACTAAAAAGGCCATATAAAAATTATATATGCTAATATAGTAGGTCTCAAAGTATGGTCCTAGGGCCAGCAACATCAGTACCACCTGGGAACTTGTTAGGAAGACAAATTCCTGCTCCTACTCCAGATATAGGACATTAAAAATTCTATGGGTACCCCCCCAACCCCCATCCCACGCAAGTCCTCCAGGTGGTTTTGATGCACACTCGGCTTTGGGAACCAGTGACTAGTAGATATATCACCTTTGTCCTGCCCAGCACATCTGAGGACTGTGGTAGGCTCCCTTGAGCACCAGTTACTAACTGTGGCAGGGATTTGCCACCCTGGCTGGAACTAGGGAAGATAATTCCTTTCCTGTTAAGAATTAGTGGAATAGGGACTTCCCTGGTGGCGCAGTGGTTAAGAATCGACTGCCAATGCACAGGACACAGGTTCGATCCCTGGTCTGGGAAGATCCCACATGCTGTGGAGCAGCTAAGCCAATGCACCACAACTATTGAGCCAGCACTCTAGAGCCCGCAAGCCACAGCTACTGAGCCTGCATGCCACAACTACTGAAGCCCGCACGCCTAGAGCCCATGCTCTGCAACAAGAGAAGACACCGCAATGAGAAGCCCATGCATGGTGACGAAGAGTAGCCCCCGCTCACCGCAACTAGAGAAAGCCCACACGGAGCCACAAAGACCCAACGCAGCCAAAAATAAAAATCAATAAAAATAAATTAAAAAAAAAAAGAACTAGTGGAATAAATAATGAACTCCAAACAAGCTGAAAGGTGTTCCATACATTGAACATGGAAGGAAAAATATTATAATCTAAATCTCTGAGGGCAGAAGGGTTATGAATGATTTTTATAATCTGGGAAAAAAGTATAATTTAAAAGATATATAATTTAGAAAACATTGATTTCTATACATTTTCAGGATACATAGCTAAAAACATTGTTTCCTTTTAGGTGGAACGAGGAAGCCCCAAGAGCTGCTTCTTGTTTTTGGGGTCAGTCCTCTGTGAAGTCAACTGGGTCAGTGTGCTCTCTGATGCCTGGAGTCCCAGTCCCCACTCAGAGACCCGGAGCATGATTGTCTGCCTCCTTTTCATGATGATTTTACTGGCAAAGGAAGATCAACTGGTGGATCAAACAGTAAGTTTGGAGAGCCTGTGATAAAGACTTGGCAAGGCTCTCTAGATCCTCACTCTGTATGAAGTTGTGGTTTTTAAGTTGTTTCCCTAGTGCCTCTTTCAGTGTGAATATATGCATGGCATACGGGATGTGCCTTCAACTAGGTGCCTGATTTTTTATAGTTCATAGTCTAAGGGAACCACACCAAATATAAAAATCAATTTCAATTTACATCTCCTTAATTGCTTGTTCTACCACCAGATCATAGAGTTCCTTTGAAAATTGGGTTCTGAATACTTATAAATCTTAATGTGTTTTGCCAAAACTTTGGTTATTACTTTCACGAGTACTCCTAACTTGAGCAGGTACTTATTTGACTTCTTAACTCTTCTCTGCTCATCATAGGCCATGTTAGTGGTCACTCCATAGACTAGGTAGAGATGCATATTTCTGGAAAAAATGGGAGCTCTGGAACTAAAGGAATGTGTGTTTCATTTTTAGGATTCTCCTCTACTTACTCTCCTTGGACAGACAAGCTCACTCTCGTGGCATCTTGTGGATATTGTGTCGTATCAGAGTGTGCTAGGTTATTTCAGCAGCCATTACCAGCCATCCATCATCCTGGCAAAGGAATCTTCTGCTGAGTTAATTGTGAAGCTCCTAAAAGTGTCTGCAGGTCTTTCTGTTCCTACTGACAGCCAGAAACATCTTGTAAGTTAAGTGGGTCCTTTAGAAGGCAGAGTGTTCTTCAGGGCTGGTAGTAGTGTAAGTGCTACTGAGGACTGTCTCGAATCCTGCGACGGCTCAGTAGAAAAAGTTGGAGGATGTATATCATTTTGGCCTCTTGGGTCTTTCAGTTTCATTTATTTCATCTGGTGAGCCTTTACCTACTAGCAGTGTCACATGCTAACAAGAGGTGAAAAGGATTGAGGGCCGACAGTGAGCTGTGGGTTTACTGATTTGAATGTCATTGGCAGCAGAATGGCAGCAAGTTATGAGCATGAGTTTGAGGTCTGACAAACTCACATCCCCAACTCACTGCCATTCTGACCTTGGTTTTCTCACCTGAATTGGAAATAATAATACCTTGCCTTCAAAGTGTTGTGAGGATTAGATCAGAAAATGAACATAAAAGTTTTTGGAAAAGTTCCTGACAAGTACTTAGTGTGTAGTTAATGTATTAAAAACTACTACTGGGATTTGGGAGAACATGGGTTCTGGTCTAAGTATTACTAAAGATTTTTATTTCCCCAACACAGGGTCTGTCCTCATATGACTCACTGCTCTGTCTTCTCCCAGTGCAGTGCTGTGCTCCCAGGGAATATCCAGTTAACACTGCTTGCATGGATTCATTTGAATGATCCTTTTTTTATTGTCAGGATGCAGTTCCAAAATGCCGAGCCTTCACTCATCAGATGGTACAATTCCTCATCTCCCTGGAACAAAATGGAAAAATCACGTTAGCAGTCCTTGAACAGGAAATGTGTAAGCTCTTGGATGATATCATTGTTTTTAAACCACCTGGTAAGTGACTATGGTGGAGTCATGTATTCACTCAGTAAATGAATTCCTGCTATGTATAAGGCATCTTGAGATCAGGAAGATGGTCAGGACACTGTCATTCCTGTTTACAGAGAAGCAGTGGTCAGAGAGATGACTGGACCATAGGGACACTTGTCATCTCAGCACTGGTGGGGGTGGGTGGCATGAATGGTAAGAACTTGAGGAGGCGTAGACACTGTCAGTTGCTGATGTGAGGTTAACTGGACTGAGGGCTAAGTTAGATGACTAGATATAATGATTAGGAGATAACCAGAGACCATCCATTGAGCAGCATTCCTGGATGTTTTGGCTCCTAACTGGGAGGGCACTTCAGAATCACCTGTAGGCTTGTAAAGAAACTTCATATGAGAACTTGTGTTCCTAGCAGTTTGGTGGACTGGACATCCTGATTGCCTATCCTGCTGAAAACAACTAAGGATGCTGGATAAAATGTTTTTAAGAAACCAAAAATTAAACTTATTGACAAGATGGCAGAAAATCTCAGAAGTCAGAAACTAAGTAAAAGGAGGAACCCATAAAAGTAGATGGAGTACTGAGGCTGGCTTTTACCTTGAAGGCTTTTGCTGACACTCCTTAGATTAGGGGAGATGATAAAGCCCAGGGCCTGCCTAAGATGGGAGCCTGAAAGGACCTCCCGTGCATTACCACACAGGATGGCATACTCAGGATAAGGATGAGTTAGAAATGAACCTGCCCTGAAAAAGGAAGACAACAATCCTTAGATTCATTAAACCCAGCAAACCCCAAGCAGGGTAGATAGAAAGAAATTCACACCTGTACATACTGAAGTGAAACTACAGAAGCACCGGGGACAAAGGAACAACATTTACAAGGACAGCCGGCTTCTCACTGGCAGCAGAGGAAGCTGTAAGATAGTGGAACGACACCTTCAATGTGCTGTGAGGAGATGACTTGTAACCTGGGATTGTAAACTAAGAACAACCATCTTTCAAGGATGAGAATGAAATAAAGATGTTTTCCTTGAAACGTGAGCGTGTTTGTCCCAGTGGACATCACTAAAGGAAGTACTAAATAAAGCATGTTCTTTAGGTAGAAGTAGAGTGATCACAAGTGAAAGGCTTGAATTGCAAGAAGGAAAAGTAAGCAGAGAAAGTAGTGAAATGTGGGTAAATATAAACAAAAACTGCCTATATAAAACTACAGTAATCATCATTGAGGAGTTTAAAAAGCAAACGCTAACATTAAATTATATGACCACAAATATATGTAAGTTAGGAAGGAGGTTGAGTTAAAAGCATTCTAAGGTTTTAATATTGTTTGAGGGGGGTCAAGAAATTGATTAAATTTATGTCTTCATAGAATATGAATGGTAAAAATTCTAAGCAATTCACCAAAAGAACAGAAATAAAATATGTAAGTTCTAAGTTAGTAGAAGGAGATAAGGATTGGCCAGGACTTCCCTGGTGGCACAGTGGTTAAGAATCTGCCTGCCAATGCAGGGGACACGGGTTTGATCCTTGGTCCAGGAAGGTCCCACATGCCGTGGAGCAGCTAAGCCCATGTGCCACAACTACTGAGCCTGTGCTCTAGAGCCCACGAGCCACAACTACTGAGCTCACGCGCCACAACTACTGAAGCCTGCGCGCCTAGAGCCCATGCTCCACAGCAAGAGAGGGCACCACAATGAGAAGCCCATGCACCGCAACAAAGAGTAGCCCCTGCTCTCTGCAACTAGAGAAAGCCCGCACACAGCAATGAAGACCCAATGCAGCCAAAAAATAAATAAATAAATAAATTAGATTTAAAAAAAAAAAAAAAAGATTGGCCAAATTTTGTTCAGTCCAAAGAAGGCAAGAAACATGGAGAAGGTAAGAAAAATAGCCAAAATAAAAAGATAAAATTTAAATATATGGGTAAAGGTAAATGGACTGATGCTCAGGTTAAAAGACGAAGATTGTCAGACTGGATTAATAATCAACAACATCCAGTTTTTTATGTATTTATTTTTTTAAATTTTATTTTAGTTGTGGCCCACGGGCTTAGTTGCTCCGCAGCCTGTGGGATCCTCCCGGTCCAGGGCTTGAACCTGTGTCCCCTGCACTGGCAGGCGGATTCCCAACCACTGCGCCACAAGGGAAGCCCCAACATCCAGTTTTAAGCTGTTTATAAGAAGTATATCTAAAGCACAGGATATAGAAAGCTTTCTACAAGGCAGTCACATTAGATATTAAAATAGAAAGCTGGTACAGCTATATCAGTATGAGACAGATAGGACTGTAAGGCAGAAAGCATTACCAAGCCAGACAATCTCTTGTGTGTGTTCCTGCCCTGAAGTTGCATGAAAAACACATATATACATAAAAAACACATATTACTTACATAAGTAAATAAGAAAAAAGCATTACTAGAAATGAAGAGAGTCATTGGAAATTGATACAAGGTTCAATTCACCAGGAAGAAAGTGCATAAGGTGAAAATTGACAGAACTAGGAAGAGAAATGTCAAATTTGCTCACAGTGAGGGATTTTGACCCATGTCTCACAGTAACTGATGGATCAGGTAGACAGAAAATCAGTAAGACTATAGGATGTCTGAATAGCACAGCTGGATGTAATGAGTATGTAGAGAATAATATACCCTGTAAGTGCAGAATGCACACTGTATCAGTCTCACATTGAACAGTTAAGAAACTTGACCCATTACTAGGGTTAAAGCACATCTCAATCAATCCCAAAGGACTGGTATCAGATAGACCACATATTCTGACCACAGTGCAATGAACTTAAAAATCAGTAACAAAATATAACCAGGAGGGAAAAAACTATACATTGGAAATTAAGAAGCAAACTTTTTAAATAACTGATGACCAAAGGAACAATAACAACAGAAATTTAAAATATTTAGAACTGAATTAAAAAAACAGAGCATCAAAACTTGTGGGATTCATCTAAAGTGAAACTTAATTTCATGGCCTTAAATGTTTATATTAAAATTTCTAAAAGCTGAAAATTAATTAGATAAACACTGAGCTTAAGAAATTATAAAAAGAACCACAAAGTATAACCAAAATCTGCTTAGAAAGAAAGAGATAATAAAGAGAAGATAAATTGGAGGAGACTAAGGGTGAACAATGAAACTGGTAAATGTATAGGAAAATCTAAATGAAATCTGACTCTATAAAACAGTGATAGTAATGTGTTGTTGGGTTATGGTAACAGTAGGGAAGGTAATAGGAAATTAGCATTGTCTGGGAACCAGTTAACATCAGACTTTGAAAAATCAAGAATGCATGTTGTAATTTGTAAGATAACCACTATGAAAATGTTAAAAGAATATTTGTTTAATTTCCAAACTAAAAGAAAGAAAAAGTAGAGTAATAAGAAATAATCCAAAAAAAGGAAATAAGAGAGAGAAAAAGGAATGTAGAATTGGAGGGACAAATTGGAAGCATATAGTAAGATAGTAGATTTAGACCCACTCACATCAGTAATTACATTAAATATGAATGACTAAGATTGTCACACTGGATAAAATAAGGAAGAAAAAGACAATGCAGTAGAAAAAAATGAACAAGACCCTTAAATTGACATTCTACAAAAGAGAATATTCAAATAACCAATAAACATATGAAAACGTGCTAAACCTTGTTAATATTTAGGGAAATGCAAATTAAGAACTTGATGGCATACTCTATCACATCCACCAGAATGGCTAAAATTAAAAAGTTTTCAGTACCAAGTGTTGGTGAGGATGTGGATCAGTGTAACTCTCATATACTGCTGATCACAGAGTAAATTGGTACAACCATTTTTAAACATTTGACGTCATCTACTAGTTTGCATATCCCTCGGCTCGGGATATGCAAACTAGTTAAAAGAAAAAAAAGAAAGAAGAATTAGCAAGCAATAGTGGAGAAATTGATTTAAATTTATTTATTTATTTATTTTATTTATCTATTTTTGGCTGTGTTGGGTCTTCGTTTCTGTGCGAGGGCTTTCTCTAGTTGCGGCAAGCGGGGGCCACTCTTCATCGCGGTGCGCGGGCCTCTCACTATCGCGGCCTCTCTTGTTGCGGAGCACAAGCTCCAGACGCGCAGGCTCAGTAATTGTGGCTCACGGGCCTAGTTGCTGCGCGGCATGTGGGATCTTCCCAGACCAGGGCTCGAACCCGTGTCCCCTGCATTAGCAGGCAGATTCTCAACCACTGCGCCACCAGGGAAGCCCCAAGAAATTGATTTAGAGTTGGTCATATGTAACTGGGCCATGAAGATTGAATAATAGCCAGGCAAAAGAGTGAAGGGCATTCTAGAAAGATCTTAATCAGAAGAGTGATGGGATCAGTTCTGGTTTTTAAGAACGACATTTGTTGGCTGTGTTGATGATGAATGGGAAGGGGAGAGGCTGCGATCTATTAGGAGGCTTATTGCAATCATTTTTTGTTCCCATGAGTCATAATTAAAAGATAGATTAAAATCGCTATTCACAGATGCAAACTGTTATATATAGAATGGATAAACAACAAGGTCCTACTCTGTAGTACAGGGAACTAAATTCAATATCCCGTGGTAAACCATAATGGAAAAGAATATGAAAAGAATGTATATATGTATGTATATATGTATAACTGAGTTACTTTGCTGTATAGCAGTAATTAACACAACATTGTAAGTCAACTGTACTTCAATAAGAAAATAAAATTTTTTTAAAAATCAGAAAAAAAATTTATTCACCTGGAATTCAGAGATAAGGCCTTTATTACCAAGAATATTTATACATAAAAAAGTAGATTCACACACATATAGTACTTAAAAAATTCCTTGCTTGATAATCAGTAGATCTTATGATAACATTAAGTTAGGGTTTATTGTACACTGTGCAAGTGGGTGAATTTGGTTTGATGGGTGTGATAAGACCTCCCCACTCACGTTGACATAAATACCAAAACCTCGAGGTGAGAAAGCCACAATTCTGTTCCCTTAAAACAATGAACCCAACTCAAGGAGAATTAGAAAAAGTTGGCAAAAATTATGCCTGATGAAGGGAATTCCCTGGCCGTCCAGTGGCTAAGACCCTGCAGTTTGACTGCCGAGGGCCGCGGGTTCAATCCCTGGTCGGGAAACTAAGATCCCGCAAGCTGCGCGGGACAGCCGAAAAAGAAAAAACAAATAAAAATAAAGTGTATAATTCAAAAATTATGCCTGATGAATAGTTTTCTCAACACACCCTCAGTGAAAAATATTTTCTATTCTTGGATGTGAAGAAGGAATCTACCTCAGTCACTTATTTGCAGTTCTCTTTTAAAATGAATTTGCTCTTTTTCTTGTGTTGTATTCTTTTTTTCACCTTTTAATATTTTGGAAAGACCCAGTCTGTGCATTATTTCTTATTTAAAAAACAAAGAAATAAAAGAACTGCTGTTAGGAGTCTGTAAAAAGGTTTTTCCTTTCCTTACTTTTATATTTAGTTTTAAATAATAACCTTCATTCTGTGTAAATCATTCTAGAATTATTTACAACTTTGGCATTGGTAGGGGTGGAGGTACTGTTTCTAATTAGTTTACCAAATGACTCCTGAGATCTATGTATTTTGTCTATTTATTAAAGTATCGCTGTAACCAAGGATCTCGCAGTAGTTCCTGCTTTGCTCTTACGAAGTATGTATGTGCCACATCCTATCCTTAAAAGCTAAACACAGAAGGATTTTCCTTCTGGCCTCTGGAGAGCAGCTAGTTTGAAGCATCATTGTTCCCTTTATCACATTCACATTGTCATACCAGCAGCCTTTTGCAAACGTGTTGTCTATGTTCCCCTTCAGATCTGGACAGCCAGACCCGCCACATGGCCCTCAGCAGCCTCTTTATGGAAGTCCTAATGATGATGAACAACGCGACTATCCCAACAGCAGAGTTCCTCCGAGGCAGTATCCAGACCTGGATTGGGCAGAAAGTGCATGGGCTGGTGGTTCTGCCCCTGTTAACAGCCGCCTGCCAGAGCCTGGCTTCCGTCCGCCACATGGCCGAGACGACGGAAGCCTGCATCACTGCTTACTTCAAAGAGGGTAAGAGGACCGTCATGTCAGGCTCTCAGTAGACCCATCTTTTCCAAGGAAGATTAAAGCTTTGTCTGAAGGAGATACCTTTCCAGACCCTTCCTGTTGAGGGATTGTACTGTTCTAATATCTCTGTAAATGTTGATGTTTCAGAATATAGTTTGTTTTCTTCATAAAGATGTGCAGTTAGCATGAGAAATTTTGACCCATGTTGGTACCATCATGTTTCAAGGGAGGGAACCTCTAATTCATTTTATGTGGGTTTTGGAGTGTCAGACCAATCCTTTTATGGTAGGCAAATTGTGTATGTCATAGGCTTAGTCATAGTCCTAAAAACAAATGCTGTATACCAGAATCTTTATAATAATGATCCACTGTATTAATTTTCTCTATTTTGTCACTTGTTAAAGTTTTTCATATGTCCTCTTATTGCATTTTGTCATGTGTTTTAAACTATTACGGAGTTCTTTTCCCACCTCCCCTCCCACCCCCACTCCCGCTTTGTCTTCTTATTTCCTACCTCTAAACTCTCAGATTCTGGAAACAGCCTGATCTGGTTAAAAAGAATTGCTCAGAGCAGTACTTCTCGACTCTGTTACCCAGATATACATCATCGTGCACACAATAGGGGAGAACGAAGGGTACTGGAGTGAGAATGCTAGGAAGTGCCTGCAACCTGCCCATGCCCTTTCTTGACAACACGTGAATAATCCATGTTCCCATGTCCCCCTGTGGAAGGTGCTATGTGTGTCACCATGTAACCCTACTCCCATTCCCCCCAAAGAATTGAGAACTATTAGGATAACACTCTTGCTCCAAATTTGTTTACTGTTTGTTGCTAAAATCAAATTTGTTTTTTCAATTTGTGTAACATTTTCAAGAATTTCTGTCAAGATATGAGTCAAACTAAACTTTGATAATTAAAAAATGCTTATGAAGGATACAGTAATAATAATATCCCTCGGAAAAGCATAAGTATTCATAACAAAGTTAAAATTCTTAGATAACTGGGATAGGCGTTGCCTACATGTGATTTTAATGATCATAATATGGTGAAAGCGGTGATTTATGAAAATGCAGCCATGATACCTGACTTCTTAACCCTCTGCACTGGCAGCCAGGACAAAGGCATTTAGTGTGAGGGCTTCCAGCCAAGCCATGAGGCATTGTCAGGCCCTCCAGGGTCAATGTGCATGGTGTTTTCTCGACATGAAGCTTTTAAAGTGAAAAGGTTCATTAGAGTAGTTAAATAGTTTGATTCTTGCTCTTACCTTTCTCTACCTCTTGGTGTTTTTTCTTAGGCTCCCTCAATCAGAATTTAGGTTGGGGCCCCATTCTGGTGTCCCTTCAAGTTCCCGAGCTCACCATCGAAGAGTTTCTGCAGGAGTGCCTGTCCCTCGGCAGCTACTTGACTCTCTATGTCTACTTGCTTCAGTGTCTAAATAGTGAGCAGACGCTAAGGAATGAAATGAAAGTGCTGCTTCTCTTAAGCCAGTGGTTGGAACAGGTGTATCCGAGGTATGTTGGCCCTCCGGTTGCTACAGGCGACCCATGGGATTGGGATAGCTTGAATTTGGGTTTAAGTTAATGTCCATTTAAGTGCACAGACCCAAGTGATACATAAGAAACAAACAAGGCTATGAGGTACAGTGACACCTATTTTAGAAAGATTTTCCTTGCATGGGCCGATTTTCTGAGCAGGCTTTTTATTTCCTAAAACAGGTATTTTGAAGCACCACCTTTAGCTTCCGTATCCGTTAACTAGGGGCAACAACGTTAACCTCACTTGATTAAGTGAAAGGACGTCGAGTTCATATATGCTGTCTGGCATGTAGAAGGGGCAATAAATGTCAGCTGTTCCTTTATTGTCCCAATACTTTATTAACAGCATTACCTGTCAGCCTAAGCTTTTAAAGTACTACATGTCCCTTACACTTAAAACTCATGTGTGGACTTTCAGTTAAATGGGAGTGGAAAGAATCTACTCTGAATTTGATTTTCCTCCTCCCCCACCCCCCCAGCTCTATGCAGGAAGAAGCAAAGCTGTTTTTGTGGTGGCACCAAGTCCTGCAGCTGTCCCTGGTTCAGACCGAGCAGAATGACTCGGTCTTGACGGAGTCTGTCATTCGAATTCTGCTCATGCTTCAGGGCCGTCAGAGCCTGCTGGCCGAGGAGAGGCTCAGTTCAGGGATTCTCAGGGCAATTGGGCTGGGCCGGAAGTCGCCCTTGTCTAACAGGTGAGGAAGCACCTGCTCTTGCTTTTCTAAACGGGCCACAGACACCTGCACATACCTAGGGGGCGCGATACTTGGTAGATTTTCTATTTAGGAGCTGAGCTAGGGTCCTCCGAGAGATTAAGAAGAAAACAATCAGAGCCTGATTACATCTTTACATTTTAAAAAGGGTGTTTATTTTTTCCATTTTAAAACAACCTTTATGTTCAAAGACTTTTTTTAGCAGGATCTCATTGTATTTTGACTTGGTAACCTGACCACACTACTCATTGCTTTTTGTCTTTGAGCCAGTGATGGTGTGCAAGGTTAGGTTAAAATACCCGCCCGGTCAGCTGCTTCACTGCCAGCACTTTGTCGGGGAAACCCAGGTCTCATGAGGGACTCGGTCTAGCAGACTTGTTAAGTCAAGATGAGTGGAAGTTAACTGATTAGAAGGATAAGTAAGGAGAAATACATTCAGGTTTTTGTTGCTAAAAATTCCAAGGTGTGAAAGAATTTGCCACTAGCCCCAGTTTATCTCCTAAGACTATTTGCATCATGGTTTTCTTTTAAAGGCCTTATCTGGTTTGAAAGGAATTCTTACTATTCTGATGTCAGCATTCTTATGGAATAGCAGGCTGCAACTTGGGAGCCACCCAGTCCAAACCAGTGAACATCGTACTCCTTTGTTTGTGGTAGAATTTAGCAGGACTGTGTGATTTGATTCACTTAAATTGTAAAATACACGGCACATAAAATTATCGTGCTAACCCTTTTAAAATATACAATTCAGGGACTTCCCTGGCAGTCCAGCGGTTAAGACTCCGTGCTTGCACTGGAGGGGGTGTGGGTTCGTTCCCTAGTCAGGGAACTAAGATCCCGCATGCCGCGCGGCGTGGCCAGAAAAAAAAATGATAAAATGTACAGTTCAGTGGCATTTAGTACATTCACAGTGTTGTTGCAACCATCACCACTGTTTTGTTCCAGAACATTTTCGTCATCCCAAAAGGAAATCCTGTAGCTACTAAGCAATCACTCCCTATTCCTCTCTTCCCCAAGTCTCTGGCAACCACTGATGGATTCGTTACTTTATATATATCCTGTTCTGGGCATCTCATATAAATGGAATCATGTAATATGTGGCCTCTTGTGTCTGGCTTCTTTCACTTCCCATAAAGTTTCAAGGCTCATCCATATTTTAGCATGCGCTGGTACTTATTTCCTTCTTATGACTGAATAATATTCCATTGTATGGACACACCACATTTTGTTTTTCCATTCATCAGTTGATAGACATTTGGGTTGTATCCACTCTTTGGCTGTTGTGAATAGTGCTGCTGTGAAAGCTATTTACAAGTTTTTGTTAGAACACCTGTTTTCGGTTCTTTTGGAATTGGTGGGTCACATGGTTACTCTATATTTAACTTCTTGAGGAACTGCCGAACTGTTCTCCGTAGCACCTGCACCATTTTTAACATTCCCACCAGCCGTGGCTGAGAGTTCCAGTTATTCTGTATCTTTGCCGACACTTTCATTCCTGAGACTGAATTATGTTTCCATTGTTTGGGTGGTGATAATGGAAGGGCAGATAAAGACTCCTTGATCATATTTACAGTTTTCCTGAAGAGGCTAACAACAACAGTAGGTCTGGAGATGTGTTCATCTTATTTTTTAATAGAAGATATGGTATTTATTTTAAAATGCTTACTTTAATAGTCATTTACTTCTTTTAATCCCTCCCTAACACTTAAGGTTCCGAGTGGCTGCCCGAGGCATGGCTGCCTTTCTTTCAGTTCAGGTTCCTGCCAAGGATCAGATCCGTTTGAAACCGGGCTCTGAATTACATCTGACCCTGAAAGCTCAGCAGGTCAGTAAAAAGCTTTGTGGTTAAGGGCTAGAAGTTTTCCACAGGAGGAGGGGAGGTGGCACCTGTAGTCTTTACACGTGATGACCTGGTGATGATGATCGGCAGCAGCACAGCATACCATCTGGTGGGCTCTACTAACTGGAAAATGGTTAACGCATGTATCTGCCTCGGATTTTAAACCAGTTTTCGTAGGCACTTGCCTAGAGCCCTATTACTACCCTTGAAGAAGAAGCAAGGCCGTGGGCAAGCCAATCTAGGATCGAATTTGGTTCTGATGACATGACTGTGTGCTGACCCGTCACAAGCTGGGGCTGGAGACAGGCACAGAAGATGAGACTACAGTTGAGACCGATAGAGGTCAGCTGGGCTTTAACTTGGAGCCAAGGCGGTGGTTCTGTTTTGTGAGTCTGGGGGTTGACCAGTGTTGGCTGACATGGACAAAATGGTACCTGTGAAAAATTGTTTGTTCTAAAAACATGGAAGGCTACATGGCAGTGGTCCCCCATTCCCATAACTATTTTCACCCATAAACAGGCTGGCCAGGTACAAAGGTATATAATATAAAATGATGGCTGGCATTCTTGAGTGCTTACTGCATGCCAGGCACTGTTGTAAGTTTTAACTCACTTGATGTTAACGAGTTAAAATTTTAACTTTTCTAATTCTCATAACAACCCTATACAATATGAACTTTTATTATCCTGGTTTTGTGGATGAGGAAATGGAGACAGAAGGAGACTAAGTAATTTGTCCCAAATCACACAGCCCCTGAGGGCTGGGGCTGGGATTCACTGGGCCTGTCCGGGTCCAGTGTCACGCTCTTGTTGCTCTGCGGTACTGTCTCTGTACACGGTAAACGCTTAGACCCCTCAGCTCTTGTCTTTTGCAGCATTGTCATGTCTGAGCCAGCCATGTACAGTGTGATATCTTGGTATTAAGAGCAAAGGTGAAGTGAAAAAATCAGCAGGTTCTTCACAGGCACCTTGGTTTTTACAGTACCCGATACTTGTCACCGGCTGATTAGACAACCACCATTTGCATCCCTAATGTCGTATAAGAGCTGTCACAAGTGGGCAGATGAGTGTCCCAGGGGGCGGTTGTGAAGTCAGTGCCATGCATTTCAGGCTGCATTTGAGAAGTCTGCTCTCCTGTGCCCACCAGCACCTGGAGCATAGCTTTGCTTTAGCTGCGGCCGGCAGGTCGCCCAGGCCTTGCCAGCCTTTGCCGGCCTTCCTTTAGACTTAAGTGATGACATACTTGTCATCAGGGTTCTCAGACTGGAAAGAAGTCAACTTTGTATAAAATGATTATTCTTAGGCAAACTGTCAAAGTAGACTGTTCTTTTTAAAAAAGAAAGGGGAGAGAGAGAAAGAGAGAGACATATGGACGCTATGGTTAGTGGGAGTGCCTGTTCCCACTGATTCTTGTTCTTAGATTAACTCCGTTCATACAGTTCATACAGTTAGCTTGGTACCAAAATCCCTTCCATTGTTGATTTTCAACCCCAAAACTTCTGTCTTAAACCACTTGGTAATTTATTTCTAAGCTGCCTGTTCATTTACCATCTCAAAAAATCTTCTCCCTCCTTATTTACTGAGCCAAGCAAATTCCCTCTTTTAATCTATATCCTCTAGTGCAGTGGTCCCCATAAATGAGAGAGGCAGGAGAGTGGCACTTCACAGTTCACACTCAGAATGCTAGGGGTGGGTGAGCTCGTATAGTTGGAAAACAAAACTCCCTACCCCCCAAGAACCATTGTTCTGATTTTTTGTTTGTTTTCTCTAAATACAGTCTTTTTCTCTTCTCCCAGCATGAAGGGAGGAAAAATTAAAATGGAAGTAAAGAATGTTTTTCTTTCTTTATTCCCGAAGAGAAGCATGGGAATATGTCAATTCTGTTGGGCGGAAGCCAGAGGAACTTGATCTGTCCGTTGTGTTTGTTGGCTGATAGAACAACCTTATCATTCACCCTCAGCAGCACTTAACCACTGGTTTCTTCTGAATTTCATCTAGTTACACGGTTTAGTACGACATTACTTTGTAATCTGAGAACAAACCCAACAGCAAATTAAAGCTGATGCCTGTGGTTTCCGGTTGAGTCTCCAGGAAGAGAGGCAGTAGATGATCTGGCGGGGAGGGCTGCAGTGCTGGCACTGGGGCAAGGAGGACAAAGCAGGAAGACAGCGTGGCTGCAGCAGTGGCACTCTGCGGGGAGGGGTTGGGAAACAGCACAGGCCAGGAAGAGGGAAGGCTGCATGTGGAAGGCGGCAGACGCCAGAGAAGCTTGGGTTGCCGGCCTCCTTCTGCTTGTGGTTAATCAGTGCCTGCCTTTGAGACATCTAGTTCCAGTTCTGTAGGCTTCCCTGGAGGCTCACAGTTGCACCAGATGACGTCGGCAGGTGTGCTACACCTGCGGGAATCATGTTATACGCATCCATGTGGTTAACCCTCTTGTCTTCCATGTCTTTTAGGCTCTGAATGCTCTTGAATCCTTGACATCAAGTAAGCAGTACATTGAATACCAAGATCAGATATTGCAAGCCACACAATTTATAAAGCATCCTGGCCATTGCCTCCAAGATGGGAAAAGCTTCCTGGCTCTTCTTGTGAACTGTCTCTATCCAGAAGTGCATTATTTGGACAACATACGATAGTAACACTGAGGCTCTTGATAAACCTGTTGCTGTTTATGTTTACATTTAACTTTGCTGTTGCACAAGTAACTTTGCTCAATTTCACTGCAGTTTGGCCAATGAATTAGTTGACTGAGATGCAAGTTGGTGGGCACTAGATAATTGTTGTGCATGTGCACATGTGTATGTGTGTGTTTCCTTAGCTCTTAAAATGTTGCAGGGACTTTGTAATTTTTATGTTCATCCAACAAGAGAACTTACGAAGTTCTCCTTGGGTAGAGAGCCACTCTCAGTTGCCGAATATCCAGTCATCTCATGAGACCCCAGGTGGGGTGCTTTCGTGTGTCTCCACTTCTGTCTTTTCCTGTTTCATTTAAATGTCAAGACTCCTGTGCCAGATATAACTACTTTGGGAATCGTGTTGAACCCTCACTTTTGAATCCCAGTTGTGTTCCTTCAAAGTAAAAAAGCTTTGAAAATTTCTGCATTTCTCAAATGTGGGGAAATATACCAGCTTAAATTATTATATTTTTCTCTCAGAAGGGAGATAAGAATGCTGAATCAAAGTGAGTCGTTGTCTAAAATGTGACCACTTGATCCTGCTTATAGTGGACAGGAGAGATAGTGACAAGTCCATTTCCATCCAGCCATGTGTCCTCATAGAGAGGGAGCCATTTGTCTACATCGGGGGCGCGTGCTGGCGGTCTGTGGGGAGAATGTCATGCACAGATGTGTTTTGTTTGATCTCCATGGCTGAGAGTGTAGACAGGGCTTCCTCTCTCCGGTGCACTGTAGACGTACATTCCCTTTGGTCCTACCCCAGCCCGCTCCTTCATTCACATCTTATTTGGCCCCTGTAGACATGTAAATTTGCAGCTCTTTCCAGACAGGAAGTTTGATATCTTAAGGTCCTGCTGTTGAGAGAGACGGAGACAGAGAACTTGACTCTCTGTTTCCTGCTTGTTTTATCACTCCAGATTTAAACTCAAATGAAGCTAGCAAACCTGCTGAAACACTGGTCGGTGGAAACTGGGTCAGGTCAGGAGACTTAACTGAAATTTGGCTGTTTTTTAATCGTCACGTGCCTTCTGTTGTTAACAGTTCGTTCATTACCAAAGCCTGTCTGCAATGTTGCCGTGTTTTGCTGCCATCTGCTTGCTCTTGTCATGTCCCCCCAACCCCCCAGAATTTGCACCTTGACTTCTGTCATCATGTTCATAATTCTGTTGGCTCAAAATTGATTTGTTTGTCCAGCTGGCATAACGTGTCTTTTGTTTGCAGGCTATCTATAGTCCGAGGCCATTTACCTAAAAATGTCTTTGTCACTGAGAGCTTTTAGCAGGGGGATTGCGGTATAGATTAACCGAGTGATAATCTCTTTCCAAATACCGTTTTGGGGTGCTTCCCCCAACATTTGGAAGTGTGTAGGAGCTGTTCTTTATTTTGAATCTTTTTAGTTGGACAGAACAGTTCTGCCCCACAGAAATGCTGTGGTAAAGATCATCCCTGTTAGCCTCCAAGTCCTGTAGGCCACTAAGTGTCCATCTCCGAGGGACGCATCTCAGAGCTTTCCTTGTTACACGTTTTAGAAGCTGTGGACAGTTCCATGGCTGATTTGGCAACAAAGATTTTATGACAGGAAATATTCTGTGTGCTGTTTTCTTTGAGGAGGACGTAACTATTGGTATCCTAGAATGAAATTTTTGAGTGACAGTACATACATTTAAAGAAAATTATGTTTAATCTTAATTTTTGAAGGTTTATAATATTTATAATGTATTTGCTCTGTAAAAATTATAAAAAAATAAATCAATCTTTGGTTGTAGCTGGTAAGAATCCGATTTTTAGGGATATCACACTATCTTGTAAAGTATTTCAGTTGTTAAAGTTGATGCAGATTTTTTAATGCCTGATACCATGTTTTTTTTGACACTGTAACTTGATCATCAGAGATGGTCGGTAAAAGTACTTCCTCTCACGCTTAACAGTGGAAGGTTTACTCACCACATAGGTTCCTATGAGAGGCTCTGGGCTAAGAAATTGCTTTAACGACACTAAGATAGTTCAGAAGGTGGCAATGTTGCTGTAGCCTCCTGGGAAAGAATAGACCGGTCTGCCCACTGGCTTTCAGGAATAATGAGCTTTTGTTGGCAAAATAGTCACCTCCAGAGAGCGCAGGGCCTGTTTCAGAGACAGTTACCAGTGCTGCACGTTGATACCTGGGTCAGTAAGACCAAGGCACCTATGTGCCGGAGCGGCGTTGAAGGTGCACTAGTGCAGACTTTCCCCATACGTGGCCAGCAGTGGCTTCCGGTTCAGATGGGGATGCAGAGCAGCTTCCTGGGCTTGATGAAAAGCACCTCTTCTCTTCTCCACTCTCCTTTCTGCAGTTCACACAGGATGGGCCAGAGAGGCACACTCGACCCCCTGATCTCCTGGCTCCCCTTCCTAACTCTGCAGAAAGCTGCAGGCACAGATGCCAGGGAGGGAGGTCCTGCTGATGCGTCTGCTCAGCCTAATGGGGCCAGGGCCCACCCTCCATGTTCCTGAAGCTCCTGGCACGAGTCACTGGTGGTTTCACGATCAGCCTGTTGGCACAGTCACGTCTGCCTCCTCGAGGTTGCCTGAGTCTCTCAGTTCTTCGAGGTGGGGGAAGCTGGGTCCAGAAAATGAAAACCCCTGAGCAGCCCACCCTCTCTTTAACCAAGTGCCAACCCCCTTCCTCCCAGTCAGTGTATCCACGTTGTGCAAGTGAGAGTGTCCATGCCCTTTCTTCCTTTCGAGTGAAGGTGAGACACAGTTTTCTATTGGATTTTTAAAACTTAATTAATTAATTAATTTTTGGCTGTGTTGGGTCTTCATTGCTGCGCACGGTCTTTCTCTAGTTGTGGCGAGTGAGGGCTACTCTTCGTTGCGGTGCGCGGCCTTCTCATTGCGGTGGCTTCTCTTGTTGCGGAGCACGGGCTCAGTAGTTGCGGCACACAGTCTCGAGCACAGGCTCAGTAGTTGTGGTGCACGGGCTTAGTTGCTCTGCGGCATGTGGGATCTTCCTGGACCAGTTGCTCGAACCCGTGTCCCCTGCATTGGCAGGCGGATTCTCAACCACTGCGCCACCAGGGAAGTCCCTCTATTGGATTTTTAAACCTGAAATGAATAATTTCTGGAGCACAAAGCAGATGTTATAGAATCATGACTTTTGAAGTCAGTAGAGGCATTAAAGCTCATCTGGTCCCATCTCCCACTTAGCAGGGATCCCAGCCCTGATCCTCCAGCCTCTCCTCTGCCCTTTGCTGTGGCCACTAGTCCCGCCCCTCATGGACAAGCCCAGGTGGCCATTGGTGAGCTTGGTTGTAGTTCTGCTTTATACTGGGCTAAAACTGGCCTCCTGGTAACGCTGGTCATAGTTCTGCTGGAGCTGTTCTCCTGCCCCCACCTGACAGACCTTCAGACCTTTGGACATTTTCATACTTCATCACACCTCTGACCCTGCCCGTCCGCCCAGCCCTCAGCCTTCTTCAAACGAAATGCCTAGTGCCTTTAGTTAGTCCTTTGCCCCCATGATGTCTACCAGGGCTGCCCTTTGGGAAAACTGCCCAAATTATCCCACGTTATTAGAAAAGGGCCATGCCCAGAAATAGTAGGGTCAGGACTTGGGTAAAACAAATGAGGCACCCAGGGCACACATGTAAGGTGGCACCCGCCTGCAGGCTCCGAGAGAGTGTGCCTCCTTAGGTTATGTGCCCTCAGCCTGGTCTCTGCTTTGGGGGTTGGCCACACTAGTGTGGGTCACGCAGCAAAGCTTGCTCCCCTGGACATGTGGGCAGCATCGCCTCTCAGCAGCTGTGCCCTCTGGTTGGCACATTCAATCAGTGATGAGTCAAGCTCCAGAGCTCGGTTTATCATCAGTTGCAGGTCTAACAATAAGGCACTTTGCACTTAACCTTCAAAACTGTCTGCTCTGCATTTTGGACCAACTTTACACCTTATTCTGAGCTAGTAAAATTTTATTTTGAGCTGAAAAATTTTCTGCTTAGTTAAGTTTGTCTTATTAAGCAAAGTGGAGAGTATAATGCTGAAAATAAGCATGATGCTTTAAAAAAAAAGTTCCCTCCTGTCATCTTCCATTTGCATCTGGGTTGTGCTGGGTAAAGTTCTTGGCATCCAGCCAGGCAGTAATACTGACCTTGTCCTGGTCTGTGATGATCCTGGTCCGTGGTGACCCTGTCACATTATAGAGGCATCATGTGTCCTATAGAAGCGGTAGTTGAAGTTTCCTTCAGTCTAGATAGTTTCTTGATTTCTGATGACAATAACTTGAAAAAAAAAACTACTGACCCTATTTTGGGGTAATGAAACCACTAAGGAATGTTGTTCATTATAACTTTATTTTTTAATGTACTGATGTAGTATCTCCCGAGCACTGAGGTTTAGGATTTATTTTTCTTTCAATGGCTTAAATCACTCAAGTGGCAGCAAATACTTCTTAAATGTGTTCAACTCTTTTTTCCTACCCACATGCCTAGTGTGGCCTTTAAAAACCACAAGTTATTTTGGTCATTAAATGTACAATATTCACTTCTTATTCATTGTTGGCATTTTACTTGCTTGTACAAAGGATGAGTTTTTATATAGTGATGAGACACAGGAAGAAGTGAGAATTGGTTAAGTAAAATTCTGCAAATAAACTAGATTCAAATTTAATTTACGTGTGGTAGACATCTCATTTTTGGCAAGTTGGTTGGCAGGTCTTTTCATCCAAAAATCATAAAAAGAAAAATGTGAAATTAGAAAGCTTGTAATGGGTAGAATTTATATTCTGTGACATTTCACCACAATGGGTGAGGCCTCTAGTTTCAAAGAGAACTTAAAACTTGGGGGTTTAAGAATTGGCATAGATGGGGACCACCTGGTGACCCCAGAGAGTTCAGGAGAGCCCTGAGGTCTGTAATGTGCTTGTGATCCTAGTAGGAGAAGGTACATGAAGCTGCACAAAGGCTTCCACTGCCTGAGTTCCTGGGTGGGGGCAGGGCGCCTCTGGGAGGGCAGCCAAGCTGCCAGGGAGGTCAGTGCAACCTGAGCTTGGTCACAGTCTGCTCCAGAAATCACTTCATGTTGGAATGCTAGGGAGTTCTTCCTTAGTGTTCATTTCCATTACATTAAGACACATCTTGAATGGGCCAAAGTATGGTGAGACGGCCCGCACATTTGATTTGGGATTACATCAGTTTGGGATTTCCCTGGGACAGCGCCCTGTGTGTCTCCCCAGCCCTTGCGCCCTTGTCTGGGTTTGGCTTCCTTCTCCAGACGGAATCACAGGATTTTGGAAAGTGGCTTAGAGGCAAGTTGTCCCACCTCCTACTAGTGTAGGAATCAGGTTACCTGTCTCTAGACAGGTGGGCTTCCTTGCTGGGAAACACCCAAAGAAATGCAGCTCCAAAGTGGTCCATGTCACCATGGGGCAAATGAGAATCCTTCACCTAATGATAGGGAGCCAAGATCTTCCTCCAAAACCTGCTTCTCTTCTGAAGACAGCCCTCTTCCCTCTTGGTCTTCCTTTGCTAGCCTAAACCCTTTTAGGAGACAGACCCACATTCCCCGTCTATTGGTCAGAGGGGCCAACCTGGCCTCTCTCCTGGACACCATATTTTAATAATGGCCTATATTTGTGGCTTGGACCAGACTTACCTTGGAATCTGTCAGCCTGCTCTAGTTGACCTGCTCCCTGACACGTCCTCCTTAATCTTTCTTAAGGCCCCTCTCTCTACCTTCCCTCCCTTCACTTCCTCTTCCTCCCCCCTTCCCCTTCCCCACCCCATCTCTCTCCTCCTCCACCTGAGGTCACAACCAGCAGCCTCTGGTGGAGGTGTGGAGGTGAGTGTCTCCACAGGGGCTCTCCCGGGGAAATCTTTAGCCTTGGGGCCCCTCTGAGTTCACTGGCATGTGGAACTTGGGGACAGAGGAGGTCTGGGGGCCCAAACCCTGGAAAACCAGAGAGTTCCAATCCCAAATTATTCTGTATCCTTGTATTGGCAGACCGTGTTTTCTCCCTTTAGCTCATAAACTATGACAAAGAGGAAGGAGCACAGGAGAGGAGGAAAGACATGTCAGAATCTGGGAAGGAGAAGGAGGCATGCGTGTGGAAGGAGCTGGGACCAGAGCTGTTCTGTCACAAACACGTGTGACCCTGGCCAGGTCACTTTCCTCCCTGAGACTTTTACCTCATTTTAAAATGAGGATAATTGCAGCCTTGCCTGTCTCCTGGGTTTTTAGTGAGAACTACCTGGGATCATGGAAGGGAAGGAACTTTGACGATCACAGGGGCCCCCAGAAAATGAGGGGTATTGTTGTGGAGGGCATGGAACTGGACCTAAGTGCCAGGCTGGAGGTGGGACAAAGCTCAGGACCCCAACTCATGGTGTGTAAGGTCCCTGGCCTGAAGGCCCTGTGGCTGGCTGAGCCCTGCCTTCACCTGGCTCTGTCATCCAGTCTGGTGAGGGGGCATATGTATATATGTAAAAACTCAGGCCCACTCAGTGTCATTTCTGTCCCAAGGCAGGCCTACCTTCATTGTATATTGTCTCATGGATGGTTCTCATGGAGCTACATCTCAATTTAAAATTTAGGTTATTAGCTCCTTGAGGGCAGGGAAGGTGTGCTAGGCTCTTGGTGGATCTGGGCAGGCACCTGGGCAGTAGTCGCCCTGCCTCCTGCTGGTCACCTCCAGGAGCAGCCTGGTGGGCTGCTGGGAACAGAGGGAAGCTGCAGGGTGTCAGAAGCCCCTCTCATGTCCGCAGAGCACTCTGCCCTGCACGACACTGCCAAGCCCTGTCTCCAAAACACCAAATCTCCTAGGTCACTTCTCAGGCCCAGACACTGTGCTGACTGAGCCTGCTGCCTGTGGCTTGGTCCTTGCTTGCCACCGACGGCACCTGGGTGCTCTGAGAGGGGAGAGTTGGAAAGGACTCCCAGGCTCCGGGGTGAGCCCAGGGGGTCTGATGATGGTCAAGTGCAGTCCCCTCACCACCTTCCCCTTCTCCCCCAGCAGTTGCTTTATCCGGAGGCTGAGCAGGAGGCTGCCTGGGCACTGTGAGCAAATTGTTAGAGGAACTGTGCCTCCCCACGGTCCATCTCTGTGTCCGAACCCCTGCAGCAGAGAGGAATGCTGCTGCTCCAGCCCGCAGGAAGCCCTGTTCCAGAGTGCAAACACCGCAGGAAGGACCACTGGGTTGGCAGCCAGCACCCTTACAAGTCAGGCTGACTCAGAGGGAGTCTCCAACCTATCTTGCCTAAAAATCACCCGGAGTCGACTGGACCCTGGTTGGACACAAGCTAAAAAAGGACAATTGGGGAAATATGAATGTGGGCTGTACGATGATATTATTGAATAATTGTTAATTTTCTCAAATGTGATAATGGCCTTGAGGTTATGGAGGAGAATGCTCTTGTCAGGAGACACAGCTGTGGTATTTAAGGGTAAAGTACTGTGATGTCTGCAGTTTACTCTCAATGGTTCAGCCAAACACACACACACATAAACATATACACACACTTGTGCATTAAGCTAATAGGGCAGAATGTTAGTAAGTGTTGAATGTGGGTGGTGGGTACCTGGGTGATCGTCTTGCTTTTTCAGCTGTGTGTGTGTATTTGAAGAATGATCATAATACAACGTTAGGGACAAAATCCCCTGGATAATTTGTCTGAAGACCCTGCCCTCAGAGCCTGTGATTCAGGTGGTCCCGGTGGTGCTGAGGATGGGGAGTTGAGCAAGCGTCCCAGGTGTTCCTGATACAGGTGATCCTTGGAACTCACCTGGGAAACGCTGCTCTGAGAGCCCAGGGTCCGAAGGTGGAAACCCCAGCCCCAAGGTGTCGTGGGTCTGGAGCAGAGCAGTGGTCAGACAGTGAAAGCAGCCGTGCAGGCAGTGCAGGGCGCCCTGACTCCCTCCAGCTGCTCATCCCTGCTGGGGCCGAGCCCTCCACACCCAGGAGCCTCCATGCTGTGGCCTCGGCTCCAGCCATACCTGTCTCTACCCTGGTGCTCCAGCAACGTTCAACTGCTTAGACAGCACCCTGTGTCCCACCTCCTGGCCTTTGCTCAGAATGACCCTTCTGCTTAGAATGACTTTTTTTTCTTACCGCCCAACCTCCATTCTCCCCCATTTGCGTGGCCAATGTGTACCATCTCCATGTCCCCTCCTCCAGGAAGCCTTCCGAAGACTGGGTCACTCACCCCTTTGTATGTGCTCCACAGCACCCCCAGCAGACTGATGCCCTCATGTGATTTCCCACTTACTAGTCTGTTGCTCATGAGCGTGAGAACCCCTGGAGAGTCCTCCTGTGGAGTTGTCAGGGCTGTTCCCAAATGCTCCGGCTTCCTTTCTTCCAGGTGCAGTGAAGGGTCATGCTGCCCAGCCCCTCCAGGAGAGTGGGGCATGTGGCTAGTTCTGGCCAGTGAACTATGATCCCAAGTGGAAGACCCTCTAGAGCTTTCTTTTTATCTCCAACCCAGCAATCCACATTAGAGAGGGTGGATCCCCAGGAGCCTGGGTCCCTTAGTAAGTACAATGCACACAGCTCTTTGCCGATCTGTGCCAGGCATGCAGCTATGGAGAGAAGAAACCCTAATTGTTCTCGGCCACTGTGATTTGGGTTTGTTACTGCAGCACGACCTAGCCCAGCCTTATTCATTTCTATATCCCCAAACACCTGGCCCAACTGCTAGCACAAAATGATGCATAAGAAATAATTCCTATCACTTTTTCTTGGCTGTGGAACTGGCCTCAAAGACCAAGCAGATGGTATAAGACACACCACCCCTGTGTCCTTCCCTGACGATACAGGACTCTTGATGGAGGTGCCCAAAGTATCCCTGCACAAAGAGGTACAAATGCCAACTCCATTGACCTCTTAACAACTCAGGCTCCTGGATGGATCCCAAGTTAACCATGAGCCGCCATCACCCCTTTGCTCTGGCGAAGGCTCCAGTGAGGAGCCTTGTAACCCACCACCCTGCTTATTAACTTGTGAAGATCCTTCAGCCTTCATGCCATCTCCCCGGAAAGCATCAGGGAGGACCCCATGCTCACTGTAGGTGACTCCAATTACCACTGCAGCTTCTGGAAAAGTTCTGGAGGGAAGAAAGTTTGTTCCCATTGAAGGCCCATGTCTCTGTGGCCCTTTCCTTTTGCCAGCTCGCCCGAGTCCCAAGCATGCCTCCTCCCCCTCTCCCTGCCCCCAAAGACTGCAGGAGATAAAACAATCAAGTGTGAGGATGGAAGGCAGCACCCTGCAGTCAGCCTGGCAACACTTGGGCAAATGGGAAATGGCCGGTGCTTTTGGCCAGTGCACATCCAGGGAAGAGGCAGGTGGTAGAGAGGTCAGAGCTGCAGCTGCTTTATCCACGGACACCCTGTGGCCCAGACTTGCCCTCACACCTCCCAGATTTTGGTCCTTAAGAACAGTGGATTCCAGATGCTTTGAGTTGATGGGTGTTTTGTTTCTTTTTCCCAGAGGTCCCAGCTGAAGGCAGTGCAGAGAGCCGATGGGGTAAGAGGAGGGCAGAGTGTGGGACAGTCACAGAGGAGACCCCAGGGGCCAGGGATACCGGGCTTCTCCTTGTTGCTGATTTGATGTTCCTGGGACCACAGGGTGGCACAGCCCAGACCCAGGCTTGCCCTCTGGAATCCTTACTCTCAGCGAGGCCGGTGTGGGTGCTATGCTTGTCCAAGTTTAGACGTCCCAAGGTCTCTCTGCAAGGAGCCTGTAACACCGCTCACACCTGTAGACGGCTTTGTGCTGCCCCAAGTCCCTTCACATCCACTGCTTCCTCAGACCTTGACAGCCCGAAGCCAGGAGAGAAGACTGTTACTGTCGGGGTTCAACAGTGGACGAACAGAGACCCAAAGAATTGAAAAAAGTGCCTTGGTCCACACAGCAAGTCGGTGACAGAACGAGGATGGAGCCTGGGCCTGGAGACCCCTCTGACCAGGGTCCTGCCTGCTTTACTATGGTGTTCTAGGTAAGCAAAGGCAAGACGAGCTTTGCAGAAGTGTCACCTGGGCTCATGGGCGAGTGCGGGCACACACACACACACACACACACACACACACATGCGCGCGCACGCAAAATGCTGCCCCGTTGACAGAAATATCTCTGGGGCTTGGAGACAGAAGTCCACATAGGAGACCTCTGAGCCTCTGTGAGTAGGGTCCCGACCTCAGGGCACCACCAGGCTAGGGCTGCCAAGGTGCCTGGGAGCCAGGAAGGGCCATCCCAGCCAAGCCACATGTTGGCCTTCATTCCTCATGGTGTCCAGGGGATGCCGGTGGCCAATGGGCTCCTCAAGGTGAACACACGGCTGCTGGTGGGCCCTGAGGACTCATCTGGCTCAAATTTTCATAATTGGACTCCTGAGCTTGTGGCCTGTGGACAGGAGAAAGTTGGCTGACCACCCAAACAGGAGGGGTCTCTGACTGCCCAAACCACAGCCCAGGAAGGGGCGGAAGGAGGGACGAGAGGGGCTTTGGGGGCCTGCATCCAACAAGGCCTGGAGACTAACCGAAGGTTGGAGGCAGGGCAGCGGCAGAACTTGCAGACCAGGGAGGGGACCACCTGGGTGACAGCATCCCAGAGTCTCTGTCTTCTCAAAGGGATCTCATCTGTGGCTTCAAAAACCATCTCTGGGGTCCTGACCTCCGGGCCGGGCCTCCTGCTAACCCTAACAGCTTTCCTGACTTCCGGGACATCCTCATGGCCTCTCAAACATAAACAGTCCACAGAGCTCGTGTGATCCTCACCACACACCACGCCCCCATCTTCAGCTCAGTAGGTGGCACCCAGGGTGCCAGCTCCAGACCTGCTGGCTCCCTCCCTTGCTTGTGCTGCCCACTCTGGCCATCCCTGCCTCTGTCTGCCCTATCTCCCCGCCCTCTCTATTGCCACCTTCAGCCAAGCAACCTAGCCAGCTGCAGCCTTGGTCAACAGCCCTCACAGGTCTCCTGGCCTCCACTCCTGTTCAGATGGGGCCACTCGTCTGCTTAAACCATTCACTGACCTCCCATCGCACTCCGAATAAATCCCACAGCCTGCCTGTCCTCCGTGCCCTCTTCCTGGGTCACGCGTGAGCCTTTCTAGAGCCTTTTCCTCCTGGGTCGCCCCATCACCCCTGCCTGCCCATCGAGCACCTGCCTCAGGTCTCCTCAGTGTCCTCAGAGAGGACATGCTGGTCTAAAGCAGCCACAGCCCAGTGGCACCTCCCTCTCCTGGGGCTTTACTCCATCGCCTTGTCCACTTTTTTTTTTTCCCACAGCTCTTATTTTACAATCTAAGATCTCTTGTTTATATGTTTATTAAAATTCTCCATGTTAAGGTGTGAGTTCTCTGAGGTGGAGGATTTTTGCTGTACTTTTAGCATCCCAAACAGTACCCAGTACGTGGTAGGTACTCAACAGATATTTGAACAACCGCCAGCTTTCTGATTAGGTGCCCTGGTGGGGTAGTAAGTTAGCAAAGAAGAGGGACTTTGCACAGGTATTTCAGAATTTGGGGATCGCTGAGCGAGCAGCTGCAGAGAGGGGCCTGGGCTGGTAATGTGGCTCTTCCAGCCCCCAGGCACAGGTGGGAACGGAGCTATGGGAGTGCCCGGGCTTGTGTAAAGGGTCCTAGAAAAGGCTGTCATCCCCTGCCCGCCTCCCCCAAGCATCTCGCACAAGGTCTTGGAATTGGATTCTTTCTTCTTCTACACAGGCCTTCACTTGGACAGACACCAAGAGGGGGCAAGGTCAATGCTTCCTAGCTGAGTCTGTGAGCCTTCAACCAAGCCCTCAGAACCTCTAATGACATTTTGCTTGCAAAGCCTTCAGCAGGGTGTCTGGGAGAATGACTGCCTAATGGTGGCTTTTGGGTGGATCTGTTCTAGAATGCTGGGCACTATGAGAGGAAACACAGCCTCCAGGGATCACAGCTAGGTGCAGAGATAAGGCAGACCCAGAAAAATGACCCTTCAGCACCACGGACACCAGGCAGCTGGTCCAGAAGATAGGCCAGTGTGAGGCCCACAGTCTCACTGAGAGGCCACAGTGCTGGGAACGTGGGGAGCAGGTCAGCGTGGCCCGGTCTGGCTGCCAGGCTTGGTGGACTGAAGTAGGGGGGAAGGCTGCAGGGAGGGCCTGGACCCTGATCAGGGCTGGGACCCCAGCCCCAGCCCTTTGCCCATTCTTCCTTCTCAGGCTGCCCTCCATGAGAAGCCTGCACCCCTTGGCCGGGGGGGGGGGACTAGAGTGGGGCAGGGTGGGGCTGGGCTAGCTTACTTACCGCGGTGAGGCATCCTGGGTGACTGGGTACTCTGTGTGAGGGACAGAGAGAGAGGAGGCATGAATCTCCGTGGTACCCACTGGGCTACAAGCCCCGCTGTCCATCCCGCCCCACTGTGGAGAGTGGTCTGGAGGGAACAGCTAGCCAGCAGGATGGGAAGAAGTGACCTGAAAGATGCTGAGTTACCGGGGAAGACAGGGAGTGAGGAGCGGACTTAACAGGAAGACCTGCTTCTCTGAGGCCCCTGAAGCACAGAATGCTTGCTGGGTTTGAAGACGCTGCCAGAAAGCCAGTGTGGCCCCAGCAAAGATGGTAGCCAGAGCAACTGTGACAAATTTTGGATTTCATCCCAGGAGAGTTTGAGGCTGGTGCTACTCACCTGGGTGGTCTGAGAGGCTCTGGGAAGCCTCCTCTCTGGGGCACAGAGCAAATTTCCCATCCAGCTTAGTGACAGTAGGGAGGGGTGACGGCAGCTTTCTGAAGACGGCCTGCTAGTTCGAGCTTCCACTCTTTTATACATGCTGTTCCGTCTGCTAGGAGTACTATTAGCTCCTTGTTTTCCTAGCTCACACCTGCTTATAGCTTTTGATTTAGCCTCGCCTTACTTGTGTAAAGCCTTCCCTCCCGGCCCCCGTCTGGATGCCCCATCAGAGAGAGGCCCACACTCTCTGGGCTTCCGTAGTACGTGGGCTGGTAGCACTTCTCTCTGCAGACTGCAATTATCTGCTTACTGCTCAGCACGCATTCATCAGGGAACCATGTCGTATTCACCTCTGTGTTCCCAGCACCTATGCCGCACATAGTAGCTGACCGAATGAAATGGTGCTATTTGGGAAAGCCTGTGTGTGGTCGGAACCCTTCCGGATGAGTCATTTATGGGGTGCTGGTAAAGAGGTGGGCTCAGAGCTATATCGCCTGGGTCTATATCTCTGTGACTCTAGGCTAGAGGCAAGTTCCCTAACCTCTCTGGCCTCAGCTTCCTGATTGTAAAATGGACTCACGCCGGTTACCACCTCCTGGGCTTGATGCAGGGAGAGGAAAGTGAGATGATGCACAGGTGCGTAAGTGATGTTTCGCTTGTGTCATGCCAGGTGGTCAGCCTGGAGGAGGGCCCCGGCCGCCCCTCGCACCCACCCTGGCCTGGGGCGCACCCACCTAGGCGGCGGCGGGCGGCGGCGCGGGCGGCCAGAACGCCGAGCAGCAGCAGCACCTTGAGGCCAAGCGCGCCGAGCGGGAGGGCGATTGCCGAGGCCCCGGAGGCGCCGTGGAAACGGAACAAGTAGACACTGGCTTCGGCGCGGCCCAGGCTGTTGGAGGCCGCGCACGTGTAGCGGCCGTCGTGGGCCAGCGCGGGCAGCTCGGCGGTCACCTGGTGGCCGTGATCTTGACCTGGGCTCGGCACGGCGGCCGAGCCGTTGCCCAGGGCCGGGCCGGACCAGGCGAGGGCGGGCGGCGGCTCCCCTTCAGCCGTGCAGAGCGCGTGGAAGGTGTGCGCCGGGCCGGGCAGCACCGAGATGTTGACGATCCGCGGGGCGGCTGCGGGCGACGGCCGAGGAGGAGCGGGAGGAAGCGAAGTGCGGTCAGAGCAGCGGCAGGCAAAGGGAAAGGCAAGGGCAAGGGGCAGCCCTCCCCGTCCCCTTGGCCCAGAGGGTTGGAGAAGGGAGCCGGGGCGGGGCGGGGTGGGGGGGGGGTGATACGGAGAGGAAGGAAGAGGCGCTCGGGCGCCACGATGCCTGGGTCCCAGTACCAGTGTGACCTTAGGCAAGTTATTCCGCCGCTCTGTGCCTTAGTTTCTTCACGTGTAAAATGAGGATCACTTACATCGGGGCTGTTGAGAAGATTTGACAAGTGGGGTGCCTGGGCAAGTGCTCTCTAAACGTCGTTACTATTGTAGCACACGTAGCACAATCGTAGCACAAGATTGGGGGCAGTCTGCTGGGGTGATTTGAAGGGCACCTCCCACTCCCAGACAGCCTCACCAAGACCTAGACTTGAGACGATTCACTGAATCGGTGGGACTGTGGGACTGGGGCGGACAAGGGCGAAGAAACTGAAATGCACTCAGAGAGGCGGCCCAGCCAGCCCAAGGGCACATGGGAGGTTCTTGGTAGCGTCAAACTCAACCCAGAACGCCTGGGTCCCCCACAGGGGGGCTCCGGGATTTTTACAAAGCTCCTTAGGTCATTCTAATGCTCAGCCAGGGTTGAGAACCACGGCTCTAGGATCCTGGTTCCCACATCTTTATACCACAGGGTCTAGAGAAGTGCCGGGCACTTGGTGGGCTCCCTGTGCACCCCCTCTGTGCAAACAGCCCACTGCAGTCCTTGCCATATTTAAGTTGACCGTTCCTCGTTTTTCTCCCCCCTAGTCTGAGAGCTGTTCGGGCATATTCACTCTCTACGAGCTTCATTACAATGCCCAACCCAGGCCCCTGCCCCCAGCCCTTCCTGGGGCCAGGATTCGGCGGCATTTTTAACAACTTCCCGGGTGGCCCGTAGCCATCGCCAGGTGTGAGAGCCCCTGCTCTAGAGAAAGGCGTGTGCCTGTTGTACCCCTTCCGATCCCAGCACAGAGCTAGGGAGCCCTCGGACGCCCTAGGGAGCACCTAGGGAGCCCTAGGGAGCCCTCGGACGCGGCGGGGAGGCGGGCGGCGCGCTCACCGGTCACGCGGAGCCGGACGCCGTGGCGGCTCTCGTAGCGATCGTGGACGTCGCCGGCGAACTCGACGCGGCAGAAGTAGCGGCCGTCGTCGGCCAGCGCGAGGCGGTCGACGCGCAGCGACAGGTCATTGCGGCGCGGGTTGCCGAGCAGCCGGAAGCGGCCGTGCAGGCTGAGCGCCGTCTGGCAGAGCTCGCTGCTCCGCGCCGCCGCGCACCGGAACACCTGCGGGCCCGTGTACGGCTCGCCCGCGCGCCAGATGGCCGTGAGCGGCCCGTCGTAGTGGCGGTGCGGGTGCGTGAAGGTGCAGGGCAGCACTGCCGCCTCGCCCGCCGCCGCACTCACCTCAGCCGGCACCTTCATGGACCAGCGCTGCGCCGGCGCACCTGCGGGCGGGCGAGAGGCAGGCGGCGTGCGGCAACCCTGCCCGCGCCCTCGGGGGGCCTGGAAACCTCAGGACTCGGGAAGCGCCCTCCCTGCCCTCGGGCGTGGGGAGGGGGGGGGTCTGGAAACCCACCCCAGGACTCGAGGGGCATCTCTTGGGACTTTGATTCCCGTGACTTTGTAGGTGCCTGGACTCTCCCCCCATTTCCCTGGGACTATTTGCCTCACTCAGGGTGGTCCCACCTCACTTACAGACCCAGTGACCCCAACCTCTTTCCCATCAAAACTTGCCCTGCTGCAGAAAAGCCCTGGGATCCCGTGGTTACAGTACAGTCCCAAGACCCCCCCCCCGCCCCAGATGGTGACAATAATAAAGGCACTTACTGTGCAGCTCTGTGTTGAGCAAGTTCCTGGTGGTATCTCTTTTAGTGCTCACAAATGATCCTAGAGGTAAGCAGAGTTATGCCCGGGTTACATGTTATAAACCAAGGCACAGAGAGTTTGAGGCCTGAGGTCACACAGCTAGGATGAGGCAAAGCTGACGTTCAACCTCAGGACTGCCTGACCCCACTGCGGCACTCTAGTGCACGAAGGGCATGGAAACGTGGGGCTTATCCAAAGAGAGCAACACTCCCATTTACAGAGGGGAAACTGAGGCCTTGGGAGGTGGTGGTATGTTTTGAAGCTGGTGTGTTGAGTTGGTGGCTGAGATTCCTCTACAGTCAACCCAAGTGGGCTTCCCCAAAGGCCAGTGCCCAGACAGGGAGCTGAGGGAGGGGTGGACCGCTATGCTGCCTCCTTGCTTTGCACAAGTGCCTCTGGGCTCAAGTTTCCTCACCTCCCATGTTGTGAGCCTCTGAAGTATGGTTGAGCTAAGGTCTGGAAGCTGCACTCTGCCTGCAGCTTATGGAGGGCTAGAGAGTCACTGCCTGTGTTGTTGCAGATGTGTGCTTCTTTGGGGGTGGGGTGAACGGGGTGGGTGGATGGGTGTCGGTGCTGGGAGGATCAGGTCAGGGGGCCTGGGAGCCTCCTCAAGAAGGGAGGGACAGGCTTAGCCTCTAGTGCCCAGGTACAGTTCAGGAAAGGGATCTTTACAGGAAATAATACAGCAGCCCCTATATTTCCAAAGGGCTTTGCAATTTACCAGGTTCTTTCATATGCATCATATCACATGACTCCAAGTCCAGTGGTCTTTGCTCTGTGGGGTAGCCCCACTTGTCTCTTGGGCAGGAATCTCCTCAGCCCACAGCTGCAGACCATCCTCCAGGGAACCCATCCCATCTATGAGTAATCCACAGGTCAAGGCATTCCTCCTGCTCAGAACCAATGTTTCCTGCCCCTCACATGACGGCCCATCGCTCTTTGGAGCCTTCGCCTTCCTGCCCTGTGATGGCCCTCCCGGGATCCCATCATGGCTATCCTGGACCCAGTAAGCCTCCCGTTCTCTGGCAGAGGTCCTAGTCCTTCACCTGCCCCTCTCCATCCCCACTGCCCGCTTGGTACTCTCCTTGCAGTGTAGTGTCCTGACCCCAGGGGCTCCAGGTGTGTGTTCCAGATGTGCTGGGCCAGGTAGAGTGGGGTATGAATCGGGTTGTGTGAGCTGTGCCTCATAGAAAACCTCACTTTGGGACCGTGCCGAGCTTGCAATGAAATAAAACCACAAGGTTTTTTTTTTTTTTTTTTTTCCCACACAGTCTGCTTCTAAGCCAAATCTCCTTTCTTCTGGACAAGTGGAAGTATGCTTTTGAACCCAAGCGGGGGACTTGACATCTTTCCCTAGTAAGAGCTCGTTTGTTCAGTTGTTAATAATCAAAGGGCCTAGTTCCAAATTTGAGAAACCCTTCCTGAAGGTTTTGCTTGTTCAGTCAGTACTTCTAGCTGCAGAAAGCATCTCCCAATCTTGAGGCTCAGCCCCTGCCTCAGTTTCGCTGCGTTCCCACCCTCTGTGACCTCAGCCTCCTCTGACCTCCTGCATTTTGCAGGCATCACGGAGCCAGGCATTGACTCCCCAGGGATTGTTTGCTGTTGTGCATTCATCAATTGGCCATCATTGATCGGACACATTCCCCACTCGAAGCCAGGCACTGGGATTAGAGCCAGGGCTACAAAGAGCAAGAGAATAACTTATTAGCCTGTTGGAGCTCACGGCTCAGAAAGGGTGACAGATCTGGGAACCCGTAGTTACACTAAAGCCTGCCAGGTGCTCTGATGAGGGACATGAACAATGTTCCCTCTGTCTGAACATGGTTCCTGGCCCCTTTCACTCACCAGCTCCCTCCTAGTCATCTCCGGGCCTCCGCTGAGTCATCCTACAGCGGGAGGCCTTCACTGAGCCCTAAGCCTGGGTCTGGCACCCCTTCCCCATGCCCCAGGGTTGGCAGAAGTGCTTCCTCTGTATGGGCATTGCCTGTTCAACTGTATCTCTCGTCCAGGCACCCAGAAGCTCCGGGAGGGCAGGGAACATGTGTGGGGGTCATATTTGTGCAGCTGTTGCCCAGCACGTGCCTGCCACATAGTAGTTGACGTTGAATTGAATTGCTGAGAGAGAGCAGAAGGGAGGGTGCCCGGACTGGCAGGAAGGGTGGGTGGGCAGGGGTTGATTGAAAGCACCATGAGAGAGGAGCTGCTGCCTCAGCAGAGCCTTGAGAAAGGAGTGGGATTTGCTAAGCCCTGAAGTAGGCTGAAGGCATTCTAGGCAAAGGGTAAAATGGAAGTACGGACATCAGCATAGAGGTTGCAGGGCGTGAGAGGATAAGGGTGCCAGAGTACATGGTGCTTTGGGGGCTCGTTGGGAGACATTGCTAATCTTATTCCATAAGCAAAACAATCCATGGGGTGCTGTCATTAGCCCCCCTTTCGGGAAGGAGATCTGTGGCTCAGAGAGCCTGAGGGACTTGGCAACGTTATTTGGCCAACCAGGCAGAGCCAAGGCTTCCCCTCGGAGTGTAACTGAGCAGGACCCTATGAGGTCTTCCCGGAACAGATCCCCACCCATGTCCTCCACCTGCCTTTTGTCTGTAGAAAAACTGTAGTCAAAGAATCAATTTAATCAGAAAAGTGAGAAAATGCAGAAAGAAAGGAAAACAGTCAAGCAACACAAAATAATTATACTTTAGCCATGAAACAAAGTCAAGGACCTCTAGTTCTTCCTCAAAGACTATAGATAATATTCTGAGCCAAGTCCTTTGAGCTGTTTTGCAGATACTGAAACCACCACCAGGTGGGAGAAGTTAACTGTATGCTGCCCACAAGCACGGAGACCCCAGACCAGCTGGAAGGTTGATGATGCTGACTCCTGATAACCTCACCACCAACTAATCAGAGGAATGTCCACAAGCTGATCACACCCTGCTCCTTGAACACTGTAAGACTCCTCACTACCCGCTCCAGGGTGGGACACACAGTTTTGGGGGAATTAGCCCACTGTGGCCCCCTTTGCCTGGCAAAGCAATAATGCTATTTCTTTCTACTTCACCCAAAACTCTGTCTCCTAGAGCAGAGCCACCAGGGAGGTTTAATCCGGCACCAGTGAACAGGGGCTGAATTTCGACAATAGGTGGGTCATGTTCTGACCTTGTCCCTGGACTCTGTGCTGCTCGAGGATGACAGCCTAGATTGGGAGCATATGATGTGTGGTACAAATGACAGGTCAGGGCCCCTCCCTCCCTGGCTGGGTTCAGCTCTGGGAGGAGAGAGGGCACACAGAGGCCCTTTCACCAAGTGTGACAGTCTTGACTCCCATTAGGGGGAGATTTGTGTTTCCTGTCTGTCTGCTGCATGGTGTTCCAAGAGGCGGGCACCTGGCCTCACTTTTACGCAGAGACCTTTGGTTGAGTTCACCCAGGGGACTTGAGGTGAAGGTGGGAAGTCCCAATAGGAATTACCCAGGGAGCAGATGCATTTGCTTTGGCAGGAATCCAAGCTCCCCAGCCTCCAGGGACATTTACTGTTCCCTCTGGTAGCTCCTGCATGTCTCTTAGGACAGGGCAGGGACAGCCCCCCGAACTGGAACCAGAGCTCCTTTTGATAGGGTCTCTACTCTTCCTGCTTCATGTCTATCAACCTCCAGGGATCCACAGGAGACCCACATTCTTCCCATTGTCCGAAATTCCTCCTCTCAATGGTGGGCCACTGGGTACGGTGAAGAGCATTCCAGCTTTGGTACGGCTGGACATGGCTGACATTCTCGCTTGTATCAAGCACCCAGTCTGTGCCTGGCACTGTTCTAGCCTCATCCACTTACAGGGAGATCTTTGGGCGAGTTGCTTAATGTCCCAGGTCTCAGGCTCCTCTGCTGCAAAATGGGGTACATAGTACTTTCCTCATAGGATTGAGGATGGAATGAAGTCACACGTGAAGGTCACCCGGACAGTGCTGACACTCAGCAAATGCTCAGTGATGTTAGTTCCCTCCTTCACTAGCCGTGCAAAGAGAGTGGGACCAGGAGGGAGCATGGGGGTGGTGCTAACCAGTGGTGGGGAAGAAGGGCTCTGGACGGACAACTCAAGGCGATCCGGGGTGGGGGTGGGGGGTCAGGACATTGATGCCGGAAACTGCACCATCTGTGGCTCAACTTGACACCTTAGACCACATGTCATGCAATAGCGCAGGCCTTGCCCTTAACTCACCTGAAAGCTAGTCTTTGATTCATGTACTTATTCACTCAACAGATGTTTATTGAGGGTCTGTCTTGTGCTTGATACTGTGCTGAGTGTTGGGGATACAGCTATGGTGACAATCAGTGGCTGCCTCAGTGTGTTTACAGCCTGTCCATTGCTCAGCCAGTGTTTGTTTTTCATTTATACATGATTCTAATGAGTTTGTTTAATTAGCTTCCCAGACTTGGGAAATACAGATTGAAAAGCTAGAAAGTGTCTTCTGTTTGTAGTCCATTGAAAGCAGCAAGGGATGATAATCAGCATTCAGTCAGGGAGGAAGGTTCAGTAAAAATAATGTGACGATCAGGACAGAAATGATAAAAGTACAGCACAAAAGGGACCCTTTAGAGGAGGGGTAAGTGCAGAGGGCCTTGAGGCATCATGACACTGCAGCAGGCTAGTGAAACATTGCTCGCGGGGATGACCTGAGTCACCTTGGAAAGGTTCATTGCCATGAGAGGCGTGCCCCTCGCATGGGGTCTCAGGCGTCTGTCTGGGGTTGTAGCCCTGGCTAGACTGGCCCTGACTTTGTGACCATAGGTGAGTCCTCATAGCTCTCTGGCCTCAGTGGGCTCATCTGTCAAATGATGTCTCTAGATGCTTACTAAGGAGAATTTTAAATCTAAAAGTCTGTGTCCAAAAATGATATTTGGATAAAAATGACAAGGAAGTTTGGCAAGCATTTTAGAAATATGTCAATATAAAATTAACTGAAAGGCTTTTAGGTACTTAAAGTAAGCCATTAGCTGTTGAGAAAACTCAGCTACTCGGAAAGAGGCATCCACACTTGATGGTCCTGTGCAGCCATTTACTAAACTTCTCCACGTTGCTCCCTCATGCCTCCCCGTGGTGACGATGCTCATTGAGGGAGGGCTGGGGCTGCAGCACTGGGTACCAGCTTCCACGTAATCATAATCACGAGTCAACTGAGGGGTAGTTAACTCACCCTGGACCTATTATCCCAAAGCCCTGTGCCATTGGTGTCAGGGTGGGACGAGAACTCGGCAGTAGAAACATCTGCAGAACCTGGATGGGCAGAAGTGGCATCTGGATGGATCAGAAATAGAGGCCTTGGTTTTGGCTGCAGCTAAACCAGATTCCCACCAGTTCCTTGGTGAGGAAGGAGGCAGGGATGTGCATGGAAGCCTCTCTGTAGCTCGTGTGCAGTGCGTTCTGTGTGATGGCATTTATGTTAACGAGCGAGAAAACTGTTTATGATTTTGATCTGAGCATGCAGCAGTCGCTGTCCGTGGATCACAGACAGGAAAGCAAATCAGTGGTGGCGGCTGTGATGGGACAATGGCCAATGGGGGTGTCCTCAGAGAGTGGCGCTTTAACAAGAATTAGGTCTGCTGGGGTGGGCTTTTTGTGACAGGTTTCTGGAGGAAACAAGCATGGACATTGAGGGGGAGAAGGATGATGCCAGGCAGGCGCTCACCATGGACAGACGATGCCTCGTGGAGGGCTAGACTTGTGGCCCTCAGAGGTGGAGCCCCTCAGAGGTCTGCTCCCCACCCCCTAGGAGGGCTGACATTATTAGCTGACAGGCAGCCAGTCTGATGAGCCCTGCTGTCTGTAAGGGGCTGCCCTCCTTGGGGACAGCTGGACATGTTAGTAGGGGTGTTCTCAGGGAGTGGCTCCAGGGGTGGCTTCTTGGGCATTGCGGCGCCTGAAGGGTCAGGAGAGGGTGTTTTGGGGCCAAAAACAGATGTTCATCTTGGCCACCGGACCTCCCCAGTTAGGTGTGTGGCTTGAGCTGGGGCAGTTGCCTTTCATCCGATTCCCTCCTGCACCTCAGTTTGCTCTCAGTAATTCTTCCTTCTGGGCTTGCATATAGTCCAGACAGGTTATCAGGGGGAGAAAAAGTGAGAATGGGGCAGAGACCAGAGGGGAGAGGAGGGAGCAGAACCAGGAATTCCATCCATGGGTGCGAAGCAGACCCCACAGGCTCTAGGGAGCTGGGAGACGCAAGTCAGTGAAAGGCCTGACTGTTCCCCTTCTGCCCTCGGGTTGTCCTGTTTCCCCCTTAACCCTCGCCTCTCTGGCCACTTGGTTGTGGAGCTGGACCCTCTCGCCTGGGCTGACAGGTGCAGAGCCGCGGGTGGAGCCGGCCCCGGGGCAGTGTCCGCGCAGCGCGCTGCTCTTGGGAGTTCTGATTCCACCTGTCCCTGCCGTGCTCCAGCTCCCTGCACCCCTCCTCCTCCCGGGTAGGACTTCTCGGTCCCAGCTGCTGGCCACAGGAGCCAGCAGGGGCAGAAGTGTCCCGGCTCATTCAGCCTCCATTTCCTTCTGGGCCCACGGCAGCAGTCCCTGACCTCTCCCCGCATCCCAGATAAGCGCCCCATGTCCTTGGGTGACTGCTGTGAATTGTCTTGCCTTCTCAGTTTGTTTGTTTGCAGTGGTTCAGAGCTAGCAAAGTAAGTTCCTCTGAGCCCCAGGCTTTGCCCCAGGCTCACCACCCACTGCACGTAGGCGTAGGCGGTGGCAAGGGCCGGGCTGGCACTCAGGAGACTCCAGTTCACATCCAGCCTGTGACACCCAGAAGTGCCCTGACCTCGTCGAGCCTCCCTGAAACAGGGAAAAGGGCCTCCACTTTGCAGGGCTGTGGTGAAGAGTAAGTGAACTGGCTATTACAAGCCTGGCACGACAGTCCTCAAGGGTGACAGCTGCTGTGACTGCTGCACCATCTCACCAGAGATGTGGGGACCAGTGGAGGTCTTGTCCAAGGTCACTAAGTGGCCAGAGTTCCCAGACTACTGCTCTTCCCACCACCCCTCATCCCCCGCTTTCTAAAAGCAGATCTGGGGGGAGACAGAAAGGAAAGACAAAAGAGAGTGTGAGGGCCCCTGGGAGATGAGGGGCTGCCCCAGGGTGCTGGGCGGGGGGGACGCCTGTGTGAGGGAGAAGTCGCGGAAAGTGGAAGAGGGGGGTTTCCTGGATGAATCCCTCCACTTCACTTTTGCCAAAGGCCAGCCCTGGGCTCTGTGCTCAGAGGTGTGTCAGGGATGGGACCGTGACCTGTGGCCACCTTGCTCTCAGGCCCCTTGGGCTCCGGCCGCTTCCAGGCCCGCTGCCACACAGAGAGGCTGCAGAGGGATTTCAGGAAGAGGGACGCTGCTCACCCTGGTTTAAGAGCTCTTGGTCTCAGCGGTGAAGCAGCTGCCGGCCACGAGAAGAGGGGTCCCCTCGCCGACCCAGCTGCATAGCTCCCACGCGTGCTCGACCTCCCTGGGGAGTCGTGACATGCAGCTGGAGCATTTGTGTGGTCTGGCTTTTGTACTTGAACATGTGACTGCTCATGCTTCCTGTAAGTTTTTTTTTGTCTTTCACTGATTCATAGCTGCTGACTCCTAGCAGGAGAAAAAAACCAAACCAAAACAAAAAAAACCCAAACCTAGTGTCCCTTGAAGCTATGTGACTTGAGCAACGTTTCACTACCATTTACTGCACAACTGGGGAGCGCCAGGACTGTGCTGGGGGCCTTCCACCCATAACCTAATTCTCCTTCAGGCACCCACGAGGTGATGGGGACCCCCATTTACCCAGGCGCAGAGAAGTTAGGTAACCTGCTCAGGGCCACACAGTTAGGAAATAGCAGAGCCAGGATTCACAGCCTTGTCTGACCTGTTCTCCTGTCTGCCCCAGGTGTGGGCAGGGTCACCTCTTCCAGCCCCACCCTCTACGTGGGACCCAACCCGAAATCATCCAGAAAGATGGCTGAGTTAAGTCAACTTGGGAAAAGGAAGCCCCTCCCCTATCAGCCCCCACCACAGGGCTCTGTGGGTGGGACAGTGGGCAGTATGGGGTCAGGAGGTGGTGGCGTGGTCCCGTCTCGAGCCACATACCCCCAAGTTCAAATCCCAGTTTCACCCTGCACCGCCCACTGAACCTCTTTGTGCCTCAGTTTTCTCATCTGTGAAAAGGGAATATAATAGTTCCTTTCTCATAGGATTATGATGCTTACGTGAATTACTAATTAAAGTGCCCAGCACTTAATAAGAGCTATGTAGGCACTTGCTGTTAGTATTCAATCCAGCCCCGAACAGAACTCCGCTCCGTGTTGAATGCTAGAGAGGAAGGATCAAAGGCCTGAAGAGTGGGAGTTTATAATCCAGTCGTGGAGATAGGACCCCACCCAAGGAAGATTGACTAACAACTTGGAACACCATGACGTCAGTGCTGTCACCATGTGGCACGTGATGGCCAATCGCTGTGCACATGGAGGCCTGGATGCCAAGTCCAGGAACACAGTCATGAGGATGTCTCAGGCCTGAGTGGGGTCGAGGAGAGGATTGGGGCCTGGACAGAGGTGCTCATGAGGGTTGCCTTTGTCATTATCCCAGTGGCCCTCAACTGCATCATGCATCAGAATCACCCAAGATGGTTGAACATGCAGATTCCTGGGCCCTGCTCCTGACATGTTCTAATTCTGCAGATCTGGGGTGGAGCTGAAGAACGTGCTTTTTTTTTTTTTTTTTTTTTTCTGGATGTGGACCATTTTTAAAGTCTTTATTGAATTTGTTACAATACTGCTTCTGTTTTAAGTTTTGGTTTTTTGGCCACGAGGCATGTGGGATCTTAGCTCCCCGACCAGGGATCGAACCCACACTCCCTGTATTGGAAGGCAAAGCCTTAACCACTGGACCGCCAGGGAAGTCCCAGAACGTGCTTTTTAACAAATGCGTGCCACTCCAGGGATTCTGATGCAGATGGTCCATGACCACCTTTTGAGAAATACTGTTCCCAGGGACACCGACTCCTTGAGCTAAGTGACTTTAAGTGAAGTGACATTGATACTTAAGCCTGCAGCAAAGAGTTCCCACTCACTTCTTGGGGTTCCTGCTAGGCAGTCAGGGTGCCCTGGATCACTTGCCCTACTCCCCAAGTGAAGTCACCCCACCCTTACCCCAAACAACCATGTGCTCTCCCCTCTTTCCCGGGGCCGTGCCCATTAAGAAGCAAAGCACTTGGATGACAACAACACCCCCAGTCTGTCAGAGCCTGCGCTGTCCTCCCCAGAGCTGGCCCGTTATGCCCCTGGATCCTCACAGCAAAGGCCTGGGCAGGAGGCCTTTCTACAGGTGGGGACACTGAGGCCCAGAGGAGTCCAGGCACTGCCTCAAGTCACCAGGAACCCAAAGCAAAGCCTGGACTTGAACTTCTGGCTTCTGTCACCACAGCCTCCCAAAGTGCAGCTCTTCCTTCCCCACAGGCCTGGAGGCCCTGGCAACCCAGCTGCCCTGAGTGCAGGGAGAGAAGACCATATCTAAAATTTTGTGAGAATCTATTCTGTTCTGAAAATGCACCAGAGAGCAGAGTGGGAAACTCACCCATCAGGATGACGCACACCAAGGAGGCCAGGAGTTGGAAGGAACCTTCCATGCTGTGAGGTATGGAGGCCCCAGGCAGCCCCACACTCAGCCAGGCCACTGGTGAGACCCCTGCTTGGCGTGGGTGTGGGGGAAGGAAGGTGAGAGGGGGTGGGCGGTGTGCCCAGGTCTGCACCCCTGCTGGGCTCTGCGGATGATGGAGGAACTGGGGAGAGGCAGCCAGGCGGCTCTAAGTATGATTAGATGAGACCCGTGGGGTTTAGTCATGTGGAAAACCAAGAGAGGAACCACTCGGATGATTCTCCAGGACGGGAAACAGAGAAGTGGGCAGGGAAGATGCAGGACCCTTTCCTGTGGCCGCTGTCCCTTTGAAAAATCTGCTGTTCTTATGCTTCCTTCACTCCCTCCTCCCCTCTCCCTCCCTCCTTCTATCTTTCCTTCCCTCTCTCTTTTCCTTCCCACATTTTTAGTGTGCCAGGATGGGTTTTCATCTTGGTGAAGCTGTTTTACTGTGGCCATATAGGTTTTGAAGTGGTGATTATTGATGGAAGGAAAAAATCGTCTCCAAAATGTAATCATTATTGACAATGGTTACATTACCAAGCAGCATAAATGGGAAATAGTAAAATTATTAAGCAAATCAACCCAGACAAGCATGTTAAAATGCTCAGAACATCAAAATGCCAGATTAAAATATCCTGCTACAGGGGCAGAATCTCGGTGTCTGTTGCAAGGAGATAATCGGGAAACTGAACAAAAAAGTGGCCAGGTTGGGGGCTGGCAAGGCTGAGCCAACCCTTGAGTAGGAGGAAGTGTTTTAGTTCAGTTAAAGGTTAATCTACTGGGGAAAAAAGGCGATTCCCAAATATAATGGATTAAAAAACAAATAGAAGGTGACTTCTCTCCCATGTATCAGTCCCAAGGTGAGCTGTTTATACTGGCAGGTGGCCTTACTTCTCATGGTCATTCAGGGATCTAGGTCCCTTCATATCGTCACTCTGCTACCCTTCCCCCCAGGGGGTTGTTAATGCCTTCAAGGTTGAAGCTGGCTTGTTCAAGGTCTAGCTTGTGTGAAGGGGAAAGATAGAAACTCTAAGTCTTGTCTAAGGCTCGTCTTTTCTTTATCCAGGATCCAAAGGTTGTACACATCACATCCACTCACATCCCATTGGCCCAAACTTAGTCATACAACCACACCTACTTCAAGGGAGGCCTGGAAATGTGGTCACTACTAGGTAACCATATGGCCAAGTTAAAATTTTATTACCAGGGAAGAGGGAACAGATGTTGATGGATAGTTACCTATCTCTGCCACAGATATTTGCTATAACTCCAGAAAACTAAACTTTGCAGAATAATTTATTCCATAAACTCTAAAATGTCATTGAAAGATGCACCCCTGTTTTAATTTTTAATTTTTTTAAAAAATTAATTAATTAATTAATTTATTTTTATGGCTGTGTTGGGTCTTCGTTTCTGTGCGAGGGCTTTCTCTAGTTGCGGCAAGCGGGGGCCACTCTTCATCGCGGTACGCGGGCTTCTCACTATCGCGGCCTCTCTTGTTGTGGAGCACAGGCTCCAGACGCGCAGGCTCAGTAATTGTGGCTCACGGGCCTAGTCGCTCCGCGGCATGTGGGATCTTCCCAGACCAGGGCTCGAACCCGTGTCCCCTGCATTAGCAGGCAGATTCTCAACCACTGTGCCACCAGGGAAGCCCTGAGTAACTATATTTTAAAAAGTTCTCTCATCCTTATCTTTTGCTCTTTGGAGTGAGAAGTTGTCCTCTCCAACCCTGCAAAGACCTGCATTGGGACGTTCTCATTTCCTTTCACTTCTGCTGTAATCTGGCCAGTTCTTTCCTGAGTTCAGATCTTCCTAGTAATACCTTGACCTTGACAATGAACACACACTATACTAATGTTCTAATTTTTTAAAACCTCTTTTCCTAGAGCAACAAATACATTAGGTATATGATCTGTCTACCAAGTTATCACAGCTAAAAACTGACCATCTTTCCAGTCTCCAATATCAGTTTTTCAGCCTATTTACCACCAAACTGCTAAGCCAATGGCACATAATATTAGGATTGCTTTTTTTTTAAAGGAAGCTCCCCACTTCTAGTATCAATTTCTGCATCAATCATGCCTCAAAGATAAGCTAGGTTATATGTGGTAACAAATAGTCCCTGCATCTCAGTGGCTTAAAGCAACGAAGGTTTACTTCCCACTCGCTCTACCCTATTGACCACTGTGAGCTGGTGGTGGGGTACTCTGCTCAGCATAGACATCACTCAGAGATGAGGTTGACAGAGTCAACCATCTTATGATACCTACACCTCAACACTAGGCTTCAGGGTTTCCCGATACAGAGGAACAGAGACCCAAGTTCTAGAAATTAAATTCTTCACTTCATTGACAAGAACTGTCATCTGGCCACATGTAACTTCAAGAAGGCAGGAGACTACAATCTTTCATGTACCCAGAAGGAGGGCTGGACCAGATGAATGTTAGTATTCTGCCAATAGAATCCCATTTTTTTTTCAGTTGACAATATGCCTAGCCCATGGCAATTCTAAACTACTTTACCAGATACTTATCATCCTTTCTCCTCCCTCTGCTTTTGCCTCATAGCCCATTTCTGACAAACAAAACACAACAGAAAGTCTGCTGAGGAACTTCTGGGAAAGTTTTTGATTCCTGGATAAAAAGAGAAAAACTGGTGAAGAGAAAGTCTTTAACCCTCATCTCTTTTTTTCCTAGTATTAGGATGTGATGTCTGGAGCTGTGGTAGCCACTTTGTGATTATAAGGCCCTAACTACCAGCATGAAAAGCCAACATGTGGAGAACAAAGTGGAAGGATAGAAAAGACCTGAGTCTTTGATAACGTTTGGATATTTTATTGTATTTCAGATTGATTTTCACAATGTCTGGCATACCAGTGCACCATAAGTGCTTGCTTAATTGAATCATACATTTTACCCTCTATCATAACACTATTTTTGTCTGTGTCTGTGTGGGTCTTATTACCTCAACCATAGTTTACAGCCCCTCCTTTGTGCCCCTTTCTTAGCACCCCTTGCTTTCCTTATAAGAGCTCTTATCACCCTGGTTTGACATATTCTCCTTTTTTTCAATCTAATATTTATTATTTAGGCTAACCAAATGAATATTAGAATATTTCTTTGTGTCTTTGGGATTAAAAACTTTGCTTTATCTTTCTAAGGGCATTTTGTTTTCTGAACACCTGTGATTGGTTTCATAATGATATGAAAAGACAGAAATAATTTTAAGCCAGCAGGGTTTTTAAATTTAAAAAAAAAATTTAAAAATTGAAGTGTAGTTAATTTACAATATTGTGTTAGTTTCAGGTGTACAGCATAGTGATTCAGTTATTGTTTTCAGATTATATTCCAATATAGGTTATTACAAGATATTGATATAATTCCCTGTGCTATCAGTAAATCCTTGTTTCTTATCTATTTTATGTATATTAGTTTGTGTCTGTTAATACCATACTCCTCATTTGTCACTCCCACCCTCCCTCTCCCCTTTGGTAACCATAAGTTTGTTTTCTATGTCTGTGAGTTTGTTTTTGTTTTGTATACAGATTCATTTATATTATTTTTTAGATTCCACATATAAGTGATATTATAGTATCTGTCTGACTTCACTAAGTGTAATATTTTCTAGGTCCATCTATGGTGCTGCAAACCCCTTTTTTTTTTTAGCTTGTCTGCCCCATTTTATGATACTCCCCAAAAGCAGAGGCCATCTTTTTTCATTTTTTTTCTTCTTCAACATCTAGCACACAGGACCTCAAGACCATGGTTATCTAATTACTTAATATAAAATACACCTGTTTTCCCTTGTTATTTTTACAAGACATTGTACACTCAGGAAATGCTTGTGGGATGCCCATCCTCCGGTATTGTGAGCTCCTTGCTCTCAAAGAACAGGTTTAGATTTTAATCTATCGTTCACACTTTCTGAAGAGCTGAGTGCCTAAGCTAAATTGTCTGAACAAGTGAAAATATAGCCTATCTTTGGACTTTGGTTTCTCCCCTCATTGGAGTTATCAGCTTTCCTGTTCATGGCTGAGCCCAAAGCCAGGAGTCTTCAGGTCTCCAAAGACTTCAAAATCAGATGCTTGCAAAGTCCTACTGAGTCTCTGCCCATGATCATGGGCCAGGATGCTGGCACAAGTCCTCTGTCAAGGACCTATTGCGACAAGATGTGACTTTCTGCTCCATGAGAGGCTAGCCAGTGAGCCTCCCAACCCAGCCTCAAAGGCCAAAGGGGGCGTCAGAGCTTGGCTCAAGGGCTAATTAGAGGGCTGATTGACGGGGGACTGGACCAAGGCCCAGGGTGGTTGGAAGCAGGTAGGACAGGGTGGGAGAACTGGAAAAGGAGTTTCTGAAGAGGCAGATGGGGCAGCAGCAGCAGGAAGCCTGATGGGACCCTCTCCTGTTGCCCTTGTGTCAGGCCCCAGTGCCTCAGGACCAGAAAGACGTAAATCAGGGCCAAGTGTGGGCAGGTGGTGCAGGAAGAGCTGCTGTCCATCCACACATCACAACAGGGCTTGAGGAGGAGCAGGAAGACTGTATACACACACATGCACACACAGGTTATATCTACGTATATGTATATATGATAACACATATACATATATGCATAGCTTATAGATGTACATACACATAGTAGCTGCTCAGTTAAATGGTTCTTCACTTTTTTTGTTTTTTTTTTTTGTGTTTGTTTGTTTGTTTTTATTTCCATTACTCTAGGAGGTGGATCAAAAAAGATCTTGCTGTGATTTACGTCAAAGAGTGTTCTTCCTATGTTTTCCTCTAAGAGTTTTATAGTGTCCAGTCTTACATTCAGGTCTCTAATCCATTTTGAGTTTATTTTTGTGTATGGTGTTAGGGAGTGTTCTAATTTCATTCTTTTACATGTAGCTGTCCAGTTTTCCCAGCACCACTTATTGAAGAGACTGTCTTTTCTCCATTGTATAGCCTTGCCTCCTTTGTCATAGGTTAGTTGACCATAGGTGCTTGGGTTTAGCTCTGGGCTTTCTATCCTGTTCCATTGATCTATATTTCTGTTTTTGTGCCGATACCATATTGTCTTGATTACTGTAGCTTTGTAGTATAGTCTGAAGTCAGGGAGCCTGATTCCTCCAGCTCCATTTTTCGTTCTCAAGATTGCTTTGGCTATTCAGGGTCTTTTGTGTTTCCATACAGATTGTGAAATTTTTTGTTCTAGTTCTCTGAAAAATGCCAGTGGTAGTTTGATAGGGATTGCATTGAATCTGTAGATTGCTTTGGGAAGTAGAGTCATTTTCACAATGTTGATTCTTCCAATCCAAGAACATGGTATATCTCTCCATCTATGTGTATCATCTTTAATTTCTTTCATCAGTGTCTTATAGTTTTATGCATACAGGTTTTTGTTTCCCTAGGTAGGTTTATTCCTAGGTATTTTATGCTTTTGGTTGCAATGGTAAATGGGAGTGTTTTCTTAATTTCACTTTCAGATTTTTCATCATTAGTGTATAGGCATGCCAGAGATTTCTGTGCATTAATTTTGTATCCTGCTACTCTACCAAATTCATTGATTAGCTCTAGTAGTTTTCTGGTAGCATCTTTAGGATTCTCTATGTATAGTATCATGTCATCTGCAAACAGTGACAGCTTTACTTCTTCTTTTCCAATTTGGATTCCTTTTATTTCTTTTTCTTCTCTGATTGCCATGGCTAGGACTTCCAAAACTATGTTGAATAATAGTGGCAAGAGTGGACATCCTTGTCTTGTTCCTGATCTTAGAGGAAATGCTTTCAGTTTTTCACCATTGAGAATGATGTTTGCTGTGGGTTTGTCATATATGGCCTTTATAATGTTGAGGAAGGTTCCCTCTATGCCCACTTTCTGGAGAGTTTTTATCATAAATGGGTGTTGAATTTTGTCGAAAGCTTTCTCTGCATCTATTGAGATGATCATATGGTTTTTATTCTTCAATTTGTTAATATGGTGTATCACATTAATTGATTTGCGTATATTGAAGAATCCTTGCATCCCTGGGATAAATCCCACTTGATCGTGATGTATGATCCTTTTAATGTGTTGTTGGATTCTGTTTGCTAGTATTTTGTTGAGGATTTTTGCATCTATGTTCATCAGTGATATTGGCCTGTAGTTTTCTTTCTTTGTGACATCTTTGTCTGGTTTTGGTATCAGGATGATGGTGGCCTCATAGAATGAGTTTGGGAGTGTTCCTTCCTCTGCAATTTTTTGGAAGAGTTTGAGAAGGATGGGTGTTAGCTCTTCTCTAAATGTTTGATAGAATTCACCTGTGAAGCCATGTGGTCCTGGACTTTTGTTTGGTGGAAGATTTTAAATCACACTTTCAATTTCATTACTTGTGATTGATCTGTTCATATTTTCTGTTTCTTCCTGGTTCAGTCTTGGAAGGTTATACCTTTAAGAATTTGTCCATTTCTTCCAGGTTGTCCATTTTATTGGCATAGAGTTGCTTGTAGTAGTCTCTTAGGATGCTTTGTATTTCTGTGGTGTCTGTTGTAACTTCTCCTTTTTCATTTCTAATTTTATTGATTTGAGTCCTCTCCCTCTTTTCCTTGATGATTCTGGCTAATGGTTTATCAATTTTGTTTATGTTCTCAAAGAACCAGCTTTTAGTTTTATTGATCTTTGCTATTGTTTTCTTTGTTTGTATTTCATTTATTTCTGCTCTGATCTTTATGATTTCTTTCCTTCTGCTAACTTTGGGTTTTGTTTGTTCTTCTTTCTCTAGTTCCTTTAGGTGTAAGGTTAGATTGTTTACTTGAGATTTTTCTTGTTTCTTTAGGTAGGCTTGTATAGCTATAAACTTCCCTCTTAGAACTGCTTTTGCTGCATCCAATACATTTTGGATTGTTGAGTTTTTGTCGTAATTTGTCTGTGGGTGTTTTTTGATTTCCTCTGATTTCTTCATTGATCTCTTGGTTATTTAGTAACGTATTGTTTACCCTCCGTGTGTTTGTGTTTTTTACGTTTTTTTCCCTGTAATTCATTTCTAATCTCATAGCGTTGTAGTCAGAAAAGATGCTTGATATGATTTCAATTTTCTTAAATTTACTGAGGCTTGATTTGTGACCCAAGATGTGATCTATCCTGGAGAATGTTCCATGTGCACTTGAGAAGAAAGTGTAATCTGCTGTTTTTGGATGGAATGTCCTATAAATATCAATTAAATCTATCTGGTCTACTGTGTCATTTAAATCTTGTGTTTCTTATTAATTTTCTGTTTGGATGATATGTCCTTTGGTGTAAGTGATGTGTTGAAGTCCCCCACTACTACTGTGTTACTGTCGATTTCCTCTTTTATAGCTGTTAGCAGTTGCCCTATGTATTGAGGTGCTCCTATGTTGGGTGCATATATATTTATAATTGTTATATGTTCTTCTTGGATTGATCCCTTGATCATTATGTAGTGTCCTTCCTTATCTCTTGTAACATTCTTTAAAGTCTATTTTATCTGATATGAGCATTGCTACTCCAGCTTTCTTTTGATTTCCATTTGCCTGGAATATCTTTTTCCATCCCCTCACTTTCAGTCTGTATGTGTCCCTAGGTCTGAAGTGGGTGCCTTGTAGACAGCATATATATGGGTCTTGTTTTTGTATCCATTCAGCAAGCCTGTGTCTTTTGGTTGGAGCATTTAATCCATTCACGTTTAAGGTAATTATCGATATGTATGTTCCTATTACCATTTTCTTAATTGTTTTAGGTTTATTTTTGTAGGTCCTTTTATTCTTTTGTGTTTCCGACTTAGAGAAGTTCCTTTAGCATTTGTTGTAGAGCTGGTTTGGTGGTGCTGAATTCTCTTAGCTTTTGCTTGTCTGTAAAGCTTTTGATTTCTCTGTTGAATCTGAATGAGATCCTTGCCGGGTAGAGTAATCGTGGTTGTAGGTTCTTCCCTTTCATCACTTTAAATATATCATGCCACTCCCTTCTGGCTTGTAGAGTTTCCGCTGAGAAATCAGCTGTTACCTTATGGGAGTTCCCTTGTATGTTATTTGTCGTTTTTCCCTTGTTGCTTTCAATAATTTTTCTTTGTGTTTAATTTTTGTCAATTTGATTATCTTGTGTCTTGGCATGTTTCTCCTTGGGTTTATCCTGCTTGGGACTCTCAGCGCTTCCTGGACTTGGGTTGCTATTTCCTTTCCCATGTTAGGGAAGTTTTCAACTATAATCTCAAATATTTTCTCGGGTCCTTTCTCTCTCTTCTCTCCTTCTGGGACCCCTATATTGCGAATGTTGTTGCCTTTAATGTTGTCCCAGAGGTCTCTCAGGCTGTCTTCATTTCTTTTCATTCTTTTTTCTTTATTCTGCTCTGTGGCAGTGAATTGCACCATTCTGTCTTCCAGGTCATTTATCCATTCTTCTGCCTCAGTTATTCTGCTATTGATTCCTTCTAGTGTATTTTTCATTTCAGTTATTGTATTGTTCATCTCTGTTTGTTTGTTCTTTCATTCTTCTAGACCTTTGTTAAACATTTCTTGCACCTTCTCGACCTTTGCCTCCATTCTTTTGCCTAGATCATCTTCACTATCATTATTCTGAATTCTTTTTCTCGAAGATTGCCTATCTACACTTCATTTAGTTGTTTTTCTGGGTTTTTATCTTGTTCCTTCATCTGGTACCTAGCTCTCTGCCTTTTCATCTTGTCTATCTTTCTGTGAGTGTGGTTTTTGTTCCACAGACTGCAGGATTGTAGTTCTTCTTGTTTCTGCTGTTTGCCCTCTGGTGGATGAGGCTATCTAAGAGGCTTGTGCAAGTTTCCTGATGGGAGGGGCTTGGTTCTTCATGTTTATGTTTGTGTTATTGGACAATAAGTTGATGCTGCTTTCTCCCAGTCTTTCTAGGCTGGTCCATTTGTGGTTTATAATTAGGGTGACTATATAATTTATTATCCAAACTGGGATACTTTTGTCTGGGACAATTGCTGAACTGTTGGGGCCGTCAGTACGGTAGTCATCAACTTGGCTGTCCCTGGCAAACCAGATATGTAGCCATTTGTTTAGACACATCCTGTACTATGAATTTCTTGGTAGGATATCTCAAAGGCTTTATGGAGCTACACAAAAATACTGGGGGTGTGGGAATGGGGGATGGGGGAAGGCCTTGGTATACCCAGTTACCAAAGGCAGAATTTTGCCCTTTTGTTCTGAGTTCCCTTGCCCTGATTTTCCCAGGAGTCACCGGCAGAGGGGATTGGGGTGTATGTACACAGTCTCTGAGGGTGAGCTATAAGTCAATGCCAGCATCCTCAGAGTTGAGCAAACAGTGAAAGTATGTGAATCAGGGGTCATTGTGCTTTACATGCCCAGTAAGATTGTGCAATATGCAACCTGCACAACTGTATGTGGTCACCCTGTGTGAATGCCTGGGAGAAGGTAAGGAAGAGTTGGAACATGAAACCAGGATTGTTTCTGGGGACCTTAAGGGCGCTCTCTGCAACCTAAGACTCTTAATCAGGTTTAATCTTTTCAAAGGAATTCCCAGCTGGTTCCTAGGTCAGTGGAACCAGGGTGTAAACCTCAGGAGTGGTGGTGGATGAAAATAGGAAAGGTAAGCGGAACATGCAGGAATTTCCAGTCGAAGGGCTAAGGGTTACAGTCTGATAGGAGTTTCTCATTCCTTAGCACCAGCTCATTCCCTGCCCACCCCAGCTGAGTAAGGGCCTAATTCAGGGAACACGGGACAGGGTCGGCTGCAAGTCTTCCAGAGAGGAGGGCATGATGTGAGGAGCTGGAGTGTGGGTGTGGGTTGGTGGGACCCCAGCTCTCACCACGCTGGGAGGAGGGACAGAAAGCCCAATTTCCTCTGTCATTCTGTCAGGGTAAATGAGGCCATGTCCTACTGCTGGCTCTGAATGAAGATGGGGGGCTGGTTGTTCCTTTCTGTGTCTTCTTTCCATTTCCTCTTCTCTGGAAAACCTGGTTATTTTCCTCTTTCTGTGTCATTTCCTACCTTTGCCCTCTAGACCACGGGGGAAAGGTAGTGTGGTATCCTGGTGGGAACACAGCTTCTGCAGCAGATGGTGCTGCGGTTGAACACCAGCCTTGCCCCTAACTACAGTGGGACTTTGTATACTCCTGATTTTCTACATGACATGTGGTAATAGCGGCTCCTCCTGCTGCTGCTGCTGCAAGGGCCACAGTGTGAAGTTTACGAGGGATAACATCCAGGGCCTGGCTCATAGGAGGAACCCAACTGATCTTCAGAATGGCCTGCTATAAACTTTTTGTTTTGGATCCCGCATATGTAGAATGCACATATATTCAGATTCTGATGAAACAACAGCCTGCTTCCAAGAGTGAAACAGAAGATAATAGTGGAAAATAGATATCTATGAGAGGTCAAAATGATTTCAAGCACTTTAGAAACATTTGGAGAACTGATTAACAAACCCATTTTCTGTTCATTAAAGCAGGTCCTCTGAGAACCTGGACAAGTGTTCGTTGTTAGTTTTGGTCATTTTGGGAGGCAACACTATTGCTTTTAAAAATATCATTGTGTAACTTAGACACCTATCTTTGTCCTGTTCTGCATGCCTAGTGCTCCCGAAATCTTCCCCTTCCTCCTGCTGCTCCTTCCCAGCAGCTCCAACAGCACTCCTGACCCCAAAGCTGTGCTTCCTCCCTGGCCTTGAACTCCAAAATTTCAGACATGTCTCTTCCTCTCTATGCTTTTAAGATCTCCCCTTCCTCAGAGAGACATTGTTGATTGATGAAACAAAGCAGAGACTTCATAAACCACCTGCAAAGCAGAGGGAACACAGCATATATAATAAAATAGTTCATATATTTCAAATCACTGGAGAGAAATCAATTCTTTAATAATCGATGCTGGGAAAACCAGTTGAGTCATTTGGATAAAAAAATAAAGCTGGGTATAGTCCTTAATTCTTTTTTTCTTTCTTTTTTAATTGAGGTATAGTTGATTTACAACACTATATAAGTTTCAGGTGTATAACATAGTGATTCATAATTTTTAAATATTATACTCTATTTATAGTTATTATAAATATTGACTATATTCCCTACACTGTACAAGATATCCCTGTAGCTTATTTATTTTACAGTATTAGTTTGTACCTCTTAATTCCCTACCTCTATCTTGCCTGTTCTTCCTTCCCTCTTCTCACTGGTAACCATAGTTTGTTTTCTATAGCTGTGAGTCTGTTTTTTTAAAAATTATATTCACTAGTTTGCTTTATTTTTTAGATTCCACATATAAATGATATCATACAGTATTTGTCTTTCTCTGTCTGACTAATTTCACTAAACATAATACTCTCAAAGTCCATCCATGTTGTTACAAATGGAAAAATTTCATTCTTTTTTGTGGCCGAGTAGTATTCCATTGTGTACATATACACCAAATCTTCTTTATATGTTCATCTGTTGATGGACACTTAGGTTGCTTCCATATCTTGGCTATTGTAAATAATGCTGCTATGAACACTGAGGTGCATATATCTTTTTGAATTAATGTTTTCATTTGCTTCAGCTATATACCCAGGAGTGGAATCGCTGAATCATAGGGTAGTTCTATTTTTTAGTTTTCTGAGGAACCTCCATACCGTTTTCCATAGTAGCCAGATCAATTTACATTCCCACCAACAGTGTACTAGGGTTCCCTTTTCTTCACATCCTTGATAACATTTGCTATTTGTGGTTTTTTTGAGGATAGCCATTCTGGCAAGTATGAGGTGATATCTCATTGTGGTTTTGATTTGCATTTCTCTGATGATTAGTGATGTTGAGCATTTTTCATGTGCCTGTTGGCCATCTGTATGTCTTCTCTGGAAAACTGTCTATTCAGGTCTTCTGCCCTTTTTATTTTTTATTTTTTAGCTGTTTATACTGGTTTAATCCATGTCAAATGTAGTTTACAAAGGGAAAGGACAAGTACCTTTGTATAGAATATACAGACACAGCATCACACCATGGGGCCCACAAGAAGGGCAGGGGAGACAACACTTTCCCCTGGGAAAAGCAGCTCTAATCCCAAGAAAGGTTCTCTGCAGAAGGCTGGGTAGTGAGGAGCACCCTCATCCAGCCCCAGTCTCAGCCCCTGCTTCAGCTTGGTTCCCATTTCCTGTGCCTCCCCCCTCCCCCAACTCCTTATGAAGAGTTCCAAGAGCTAAGACTAAGGAGAGGATCCTGTCACTTGGGGCATGTGCCCCACGTCTGGGAGAAGAAATATAAGAAACACCACTGAATACTGAGCACATGGGAGAGTGAAGGGAACCACGGGAGAGGGAGAGGGAGAGGGAGAGGGAGAGGCAGTCATCCCAAGAGGTGGCTAGGCTGAGCCCCCAGCCAACCCTGAAGGAGGCACTGCTTCCAGGTGTTCTTAACAAAAGAAGAAAATCATACAACCAGAGGGGAGGGGATGGGGTAGAGGATGAGGAGTTGTCCCATTTATACACAACAGTGTAAACATACACAGTCTATATTATATGTGCTTCAGTCTGGTGTTTACATGTCTGTCTGTCTGTCAGTCTGGGGGCACAGGGCACCTCATTGCTCAGTGGCAGCAGTGGCCATATTGGCTTTGATCACGTGATCCCCTTCTGCCCATTTTTTAAATCAATTTTTTCTTTTTTTGATGTTGAGTTGTATGAGCTGTTTATATATTTTTGATATTAACCCCTTACCAGTCATGTCATTTGCAAATATTTTGTCCCATTCAGTAGGTTGTCTTTTCATTTTGTCAGTGGTTTCCTTTCGTTGGTGGTTTCAAGTTTAATGAGGTTCCATTTGTTTGTTTTTGCTTTTGTTTCCTTTGCCTTCAGAGGCAGATCCAAAAAAATATTGCTATGACTTATGTTAAAGGGTGTTCTGACTATGTTTTCTTCTAGGAGTTTTATGGTTTCTGATCTTTCATTTAGGTCTTTAATCCATTTTGAGTTTATTTTTGTGTATGGTGTTAGAGAATGTTCTAATTTCATTCTTTTAGATGTAGCTGTCTGGTTTTCCCAGCACCATGTATTGAAGAGACTGTCTTTTCTCCATGGTATATTCTTGCCTCCTTTTGTCATGGATTGATTGACCATAAGTGGGTGGGTTTATTTCTGGGCTCTCTATTCTCTTCCCTTGATCTGTGTGTCTGTTTTTGTGCCTGTACCATACTGTTTTGATTACTGTAGATTTGTAGTTCAGTCTAAAGTCAGGGAGTGTGATATCTCCAGCTCTTTTCTTCTTTCTCAAGATCGTTTTGGCTATTTGGGGTCTTTTGTGTTTCCATACAGATTTTAAAAATTATTTGTTCTAGCTCTGTGAAAAATGACATTGGTATTTTGATAAGGAATGTAGATTGCATTGGGTAGTATGGTCATTTTAACAATATTAATGCTTCCAATCCATGAACACAGTATATCTTTCCATCTGTCTGTGTTGTCTTCAATTTCTTTTATCAGCATCTTACAGTTCTTTTACCTCCTTAGGTACGTTTCTTCCTAGGCATTTTATTCTTTTTGATGCAATGGTAAGTGGGACTGTTTCCTTAATTTCTCTCTCTGATAGTTCATTGTTAGTGTATAGAAATGCAACAGATTTCTGTATATTAATTTTGTATCCTGCAACTTTACCAAGTTCATTGATAAGATCTAGTAGTTTTCTGGTTGCATCTTTATGATTTTCTATGTATAGTATCATGTCATCTGCAAACAGTGACAGTTTTACTTCTTCTTTTCCAATTTGGATTCCTTTCATTTCTTTTTCTTATCTCATTGCTCTGGCTAGGACTTCCAATACTATTTTGAATAGAAGTGGCCAGAGTGGGCATCTTTGTCTTGTTCCTGATCTAAGAGGAAATGCTTTTAGCTTTTCACCATTGATTATGATGTTAGCTGTGGGTTTGTCATATATGGCCTTTATTATATTGAGGTATGTTCCCTCTATGCCCACTTTCTGGAGAGTTTTTATCATAAATGGATGTTGAATTTATCCATTCAAAAGGTTTTTATCTTTCTTTGCATCTATTGAAATGATCATATAGTTTTTATTCTTCAGTTTGTTGATGTGGTGTATCACATTGATTGATTTGCATATATTGAAAAATCCTTGCATCCCTGTGATAAATCCCACTTGATCATGGTGTATGATCTTTTAATGTATTGTTGGATTTGGTTTGCTAATATTTTGTTGAGAATTTTTGCATCTATGTTCATCAGTAATATTGGCCTGTAACTTTCGTTTTTTGTGATATCTTTGTCTGGTTTTGGTATCGGGGTGACGCTGGCCTTGTAGAATGAGTTTAAAAGTGTTCCTCCCTCTGCAGTATTTTTGAATAGTTTGAGAAGGATAGGTGCTAACTCTTCTCTAAATATTTGGTAGAATTCAACTGTGAAACTGTCTGGTCCTGGACTTTTGTTTACTGGGAGTTTTTTTAAAAAAACAATGACTGATTCAATTTCATTACTGCTAATTGGTCTGTTCATATTTTCTGTTTCTTCCTGGTTCAGTCTTGGGAGATCATACATTTCTAGGAATTTGTCTTTGAATTTGTTTCTTCTAGGTTGCCCATTTTGTTGGCATATAGTTGTTTGTGATAGTTGCTTATGATCATATGTATTTCTGTGGTGTCAGTTGTAACATCTTTTTAATTTCTGATTTTATTGATTTAAGCCCTCTCTCTTTTTATCTTGATAAATCTGGCTAAAGGTTTATCAATTTTGTTTATCTTTTCAAAGAACCAGCTCTTAGTTTCATTGATTATTTCTATTTTTTTACCCTCTATTTCATTTATTGTCCTTAATTCTTAATTTATAGTCCTCTTAGTACAGTTACCTAAAGGTAAAAATTGAAATAATAAAAATATTAGAAGGAAACATGGGTGATTTTAAAATGAGTCATGAAGTAGAGATCTTTCTAAGTTTGGACAAAACCTTAGAAACCATAAAATGAAATTTTCATAAATTTGACCTTTTAAGAACTTCACTTTAACCTTGGCTATCTGAAAATTCAAATATTTTGTATGAAAAAGAAGTCAAAAGGCAGATGACAGAGTGAGGGGAAACATTTGCAGCACATATGTAGATAAAGACTAGTTTCCTTTGTTTCACATATTAATAAGATATAGTACAGTTCTCAGAAAAGAAATAAAAATGGCTGACAGGAGATTCGGAGAATATGGTGGAAGAGTAAGACGCGGAGATCAACTTCCTCCCCACAGATACATCAGAAATACATCTACACATGGAACTGCTCCTATAGAACACCCACTGAAAGCTGGCAGAAGACCTCAGACCTCCCAAAAGGCAAGAAACTCCCCACGTACCTGGGTAGGGCAAAAGAAAAAAGAAACAACAGAGACAAAAGAATAGGAATGGGACCTGCACCAGTGGGAGGGAGCTGTGAAGGAGGAAAGGTTTCCACACACTAGGAAGCCCCTTCGCAGGCGGAGACTGTGGGTGGCAGAGGGGGGAAGCTTTGGAGCCACGGAGGAGAGTGCAGAAACAGGGGTGCGGAGGGCAAAGCGGAGAGATTCCCGCACAGAGGATTGGTGCCGAGCAGCATTCATCAGCCCGAGAGGCTTGTCTGCTCCCCCGCCGGGGCGGGCGGGGGCTGGGAGCTGAGGCTCGGGCTTCGGTTGGATTGCAGGGAGAGGACTGGGGTTGGCGGCGTGAACACAGCCTGAAGGGGTTAGCGCACCACAGCTAGCCGGGAGGGAGTCCGGGAAAAGGTCTGGAACTGCCGAACAGGCAAGAGACTTTTTCTTGCCTCTTTTATTTTATCTTACTTTATTTTATTTTACCCCTTTTCTTTTTTTCTTTCTATTTTTTCTCCCTTTTATTCTGAGCCGTGTGGATGAAAGGCTCTTGGTGCTCCAGCCAGGCATCAGGGCTGTGCCTCTGCGGTGGGAGAGCCAACTTCAGGACACTGGTCCACAAGAGACCTCCCAGCTCCACATAAGACCAAACGACAAAAATCTCCCAGAGATCTCCATCTCAACACCAAGATCCAGCTTCACTCAATGACCAGAAAGGTATAGTGCTGGACACCCTATGCCAAACAACTAGCAAGACAGGAACACAGCCCCATCCATTAGCAGAGAGGCTGCCTAAAATCATAATAAGGCCACAGACACCGCAAAACACACCACCAGACGTGGACCTGCCCACCAGAAAGACAAGATCCAACCTCATCCACCAGAACACAGGCACTAGTCCCCTCCACCAGGAAGCCTACAGAAACCACTGAACCAACCTTAGCCACTGGGGACAGATACCAAAAACAATAGGAACTACAAACCTGCAGCCTGCGAAAAGGAGACCCCAAACACAGTAAGATAAGCAAAATGAGAAGACAGAAAAACACACAGCAGATGAAGGAGCAAGGTAAAAACACACCAGACCTAACAAGTGAAGAGGAAATAGGCAGTATACCTGAAAAAGAATTCAGAATAATGATAGTAAAGATGATCCAAAATCTTGGAAATAGAACAGACAAAATGCAAGAAACATTTAACAAGGACGTAGAAGAACTAAAGAGGAACCAAGCAACGATGAAAAGCACAATAAATGAAATTAAAAATAATCTAGAAGGGATCAATAGCAGAATAACTGAGGCAGAAGAACGGATAAGTGACCTGGAAGATAAAGTAGTGGAAATAACTACTGCAGAGCAGAATAAAGAAAAAAGAATGAAAAGAACTGAGGACAGTCTCAGAGACCTCTGGAACAACATTAAACACACCAACATTCGAATTATAGGGGTCCCAGAAGAAGAAGAGAAAAAGAAAGGGACTGAGAAAATATTTGAAGAGATTATAGTTGAAAACTTCCCTAATATGGGAAAAGAAATAGTTAATCAAGTCCAGAAAGCACAGAGAGTCCCATACAGGATACATCCAAGGAGAAACACGCCAAGACACATATTAATCAAACTATCAAAAATTAAATCTAAAGAAAACATATTAAAAGCAGCAAGGGAAAAACAACAAATAACACACAAGGGAATCCCCATAAGGTTAACAGCTGATCTTTCAGCAGAAACTCTGCAAGCCAGAAGGGAGTGGCAGAACATATTTAAAGTGATGAAGGAGAAAAACCTACAACCAAGATTACTCTACCCAGCAAGGATCTCATTCAGATTTGATGGAGAAATTAAAACCTTTACAGACAAGCAAAAGCTGAGAGAGTTCAGCACCACCAAACCAGCTTTACAACAAATGCTAAAGGAACTTCTCTAGGCAAGAAACACAAGAGAAGGAAAACACCTACAATAACAAACCCAAAACATTTAAGAAAATGGGAATAGGAACATACATATCGATAATTACCTTAAATGTAAATGGATTAAATGCTCCCACCAAAAGACACAGACTGGCTGAATGGATACAAAAACAAGACTCGTATATATGCTGTCTACAAGAGACCCATTTCAGACCTAGAGACACATACAGACTGAAAGTGAGGGGATGGAAAAAGATATTCCATGCAAATGGAAATCAAAAGAAAGCTGGAGTAGCAATTCTCATATCAGACAAAATAGACTTTAAAATAAAGACTACTACAAGAGACAAAGAAGGACACTATATAATGATCAAGGGATCGATTCAAGAAGAAGATATAACAATTGTAAATATTTATGCACCCAACATAGGAGCACCTCAATACATAAGGCAAATACTAACAGCCATAAAAGGGGAAATCAACAGTAACACAATCATAGTAGGGGACTTTAACACCCCACTTTCACCAATGGACAGATCATCCAAAATGAAAATAAATAAGGAAACACAAGCTTTAAATGATACATTAAACAAGATGGACTTAATTGATATTTATGGGACATTCCACCCAAAAACAACAGAATACACATTTTTCTCAAGTGCTCATGGAACATTCTCCAGGATAGATCATATCTTGGGTCACAAATGAAGCCTTGGTAAATTTAAGAAAATTGAAATCATATCAAGTATCTTTTCCGACCACAACGTTATGAGACTAGATATCAATTACAGGATCTGTAAAAAATACAAACACATGGAGGCTACACAATACACTACTTAATAACGAAGTGATCACTGAAGAAATCAAAGGGGAAATCAAAAAATACCTAGAAAGAAATGACAATGGAGACACGACGACCCAAAACCTATGGGATGCAGCAAAAGCAGTTCTAAGAGGGAAGTTTATAGCAATACAAGCCTACCTCAAGAAACAGGAAACATCTCGAATAAACCACCTAACCTTGCACCTAAAGCAATTAGAGAAAGAAGAACAAAAATACCCCAAAGTTAGCAGAAGGAAAGAAATCATAAAGATCAGATCAGAAATAAATGAAAAAGAAATGAAGGAAACAATAGCAAAGATCAATAAAGCTAAAAGCTGGTTCTTTGAGAAGATAAACAAAATTGATAAACCATTAGCCAGACTCATCAAGAAAAAAAGGGAGAAGACGCAAATCAATAGAATTAGAAATGAAAAAGGAGAAGTAACAACTGACACTGCAGAAATACAAACGATCATGAGAGATTACTACAAGCAACTCTATGCCAATAAAGTGGACAACCTGGAAGAAATGGACAAATTCTTAGAAATGCACAACCTGCCGAGACTGAACCAGGAAGAAATAGAAAATATAAACAGACCAATCACAAGCACTGAAATTGAAACTGTGATTAAAAATCTTCCAACTAACAAAAGCCCAGGACCAGATGGCTTCACAGGCAAATTCTATCAAACATTTAGAGAAGAGCTAACACCTGTCCTTCTCAAACTCTTCCAAAATATTGCTGAGGGAGGAACACTCCCCAACTCGTTCTACGAGGCCACCATCATCCTGATACCAAAACCAGACAAAGATGTCACAAAGAAAGAAAACTACAGGCCAATATCACTGATGAACATAGATGCAAAAATCCTCAACAAAATACTAGCAAACAGAATCCAACAGCACATTAAAAGGATCATACACCATGATCAAGTGGGGTTTATTCCAGGAATGCAAGGATTCTTCAATATATGCAAATCAATCAATGTGATACACAATATTAACAAATTGAAGGAGAAAAACCATATGATCATCTCAATAGATGCAGGGAAAGCTTTTGACAAAATTCAACACCCATTTATGATAAAAGCCCTGCAGAAAGTAGGCATAGAGGGAACTTTCCTCAACATAATAAAGGCCATATATGACAAACCCACAGCCAACATTGTCCTCAATGGTGAAAAACTGAAACCATTTCCACTAAGATCAGGAACAAGACAAGGCTGCCCACTCTCACCACTATTATTCAACATAGTTTTGGAAGTTTTAGCCACAGCAATCAGAGAAGAAAAAAAAATAAAAGGAATCCAAATTGGAAAAGAAGAAGTAAAGCTGTCACTGTTTGCAGATGACATGATACTATACGTAAAGAATCCTAAAGATGCTACCAGAAAACTACTAGAGCTAATCAATGAATTTGGTAAAGTAGCAGGATACAAAATTAATGCACAGAAATCTCTGGCATGCCTATACACTAATGATGAAAAATCTGAAAGTGAAATTAAGAAAACACTCCCGTTTACCATTGCAACAAAAAGAATAATATATCTAGGAATAAACTTACCTAAGGAGACAAAAGACCTGTATGCAGGAAATTATAAGACACTGATGAAAGAAATTAAAGATGATACAAATAGATGGAGAGATATACCATGTTCTTGGATTGGAAGAATCAACATTGTGAAAATGACTCTACTACCCAAAGCAATCTACAGATTCAAAGCAATCCCTATCAAACTACCACTGGCATTTTTCAGAGAACTAGAACAAAAAATTTCACAATTTGTATGGAAACACAAAAGACCAAGACCCCGAATAGGCAAAGCAATCTTGAGAACGAAAAATGGAGCTGGAGGAATCAGGCTCCCTGACTTCAGACTATACTACAAATCTACAGTAATCAAGACAGTATGGTACTGGCACAAAAACGGAAACATAGATCAATGGAACAGGATAGAAAGCCCAGAGATAAACCCATGCACATATGGTCACCTTATCTTTGATAAAGGAGGCAAGCATATACAGTGGAGAAAAGACAGCCTCTTCAATAAGTGGTGCTGGGAAAACTGGACAGGTACATGTAAAAGTATGAAATTAGAACACTCCCTAACACCATACACAAAAATAAACTCAAAATGGATTAAAGACCTAAATGTAAGGCCAGACACTATCAAACCCTTAGAGGAAAACATAGGCAGAACACTGTATGATATAAATCACAGCAAGATCCTTTTTGACCCAGCTCCTAGAGAAATGGAAATAAAAACAAAAATAAACAAATGGGACCTAATGAAACTTAAAAGCTTTTGCTCCGCAAAGGAAACCATAAACAAGACCAAAAGACAACCCTCAGAATGGGAGAAGATATTTGCAAATGAAGCAACTGACAAAGGATTAACCTCCAAGATTTACAAGCAGCTCATGCAGCTCAATAACAAAAAAACTAACAACCCAATCCAAAAATGGGCAGAAGAGCTAGATAGACATTTCTCCAAAGAAGATATACAGATTGCCAACAGACACATGAAAGAATGCTCAACATCATTAATCATCAGAGAAATGCAAATCAAAACTACAATGAGATATCATCTCACACCAGTCAGAATGGCCATCATCAAAAAATCTACAAACAATAAATGCTGGAGAGGGTGTGGAGAAAAGGGAACCCTCTTGCACTGTTGGTAGGAATGTAAATTGATACAGCCACTATGGAGAACAGTATGGAGATTCCTTAAAAAACTAAAAATAGAACTACGATATAACCCAGCAATCCCACTACTGGGCATATACCCTGAGAAAATCATAATTCAAAAAGAGTCATGTACCTAAAATGTTCATTGCAGCTCTATTTACGATAGCCAGGACATGGAAGCAACCTAAATGTCCATCATCAGATGAATGTATAAAGAAGATGTGGCACATATTACAATGGAATATTACTCAGCCATAAAAAGAAACGAAATGGAGGTATTTGTAGTGAGGTGGATGGAGTTAGAGTCTGTCATACAGAGTGAAGTAAGTCAGAAAGAGAAAAACAAATACAGTATGCTAACACATATATATGGAATCTAAGGGGGGAAAAAAAAAAGAAGCTTATGAAGAACCTAGTGGCAAGATGGGAATAAAGACACAGACCTACTAGAGAATGGACTTGAGGGTACGGGGAGGGGAAGGGTAAGATGTGACAAAGTGAAATAGTGGCATGGACATATATACACTACCAAACGTAAAATAGCTAGCTAGTGGGAAGCAACCGCATAGCATAGGGAGATCAGCTCTGTGCTTTGTGACCACCTAGAGGGGTGGGATAGGGAGGGTGGGAGGGAGGGAGATGGAAGAGGGAAGACATATGGGAACATATGTATATGTATAACTGATTCACTTTGTTATAAAGCAGAAACTAACACACCATTGTAAAGCAGTTATACTCCAATAAAGATGTTAAAAAAAAGTACTAAACGTAACTACATAAGTAAATACAAAAGACAGTAAAAAAAAAAAAAAAAAAAGGCTGACAAACTTAATGGTAACTAAAAGATAAGAGATTAAATCAAAAATGAGTTACCATGTTTCACCTATTAGATTGGCAAACATTTTAAAGTTAGATTAAAACCTTGGGTTATTGAGGGTAGGTAAATGGGCTATCAATAATACTGGTAGATGTATCAACCAGTCATCTTTTGGGAGACAATTTGACATAATCAATCAAGATTGCCATTGTGTATATTCTCTTATCCAGCAATTCTACATTTTCTAGATGTTCTTACAAAAGTTGGCAAAAATATACATACAAGACTCTTCCTTGCAGAATTATTTTGTTGTAGTAAACAACAATTATCCCCCCCATTTCTTTTATATGACATCTGACATATAAGATTTCCTTTATATGACATATGACAGCTACAAAAGTTATAAATGCAAGGCAGTATTATAATTTTTGCTTTGAATAGTCAAATATGTTTGAAAGAAAGTTTAAGAAGTCTTTTATAGATATTCGTGATTTTTGATGCTCTTAATTCCTCCCTAAAGATCCATATTTTCATCTGGTATCATTTCTCTTCAGCCTGAAGAACTTCCATTAGCATTTCTTTAGTGCAGCTCTGCTGGTGACAAATTCTTTTAGTTTTCTTTTATATGAAAAAATCTTGATTTTGTCTGAATATTTGATGTATATTTTTTGCTGGATATAGAATTCCGGGGTGACAGTTTTTTGTTTTTTTTCTTTCAGCACTTGCAAGATGTTCATCCAGTGTCTACTGGCCTCCACTCTTTCTGACATGAGAAATCAGCGGTCATTTGAATCATTATTGCCCTCTTTGTAATATGTTGCTTTTCTCTGTGTGCTTTCAAGATTTTCTCTTTATCACTGATTTCCAGCAGGTTGACTCTAATGTTCTTTGACATGGTTTTATTTTAGTTAACCTGCTTGAGGTTTGTAAGATTCTTAGGTGTGCAAATTTATGTCTTTCACCAAATTTGGGGATTATTTGGTCATTATTTCTTCAAATATTTTTTTCTACCCTATTTCATCTCTCTTCTCTTTCTAGGACTCCAATTGCATGTGTGTTAAGTCTCTTGATATTATCCTACAGGCTCTATCACTTTTCTCTCTACTCTTCACATTGGATATTTTATGTTGATCTCTCTTTAAATTCACTGACTCTTTCCTCTGTTTTCTTCATTCTATTGATAAGCCCATACAATTAATTTTTAAATTTTAGATATTGCATTTTTCAATTCTAGAATTTCCATTGATTCTTTTTTTTAAGAACAGAGGTTTTATTTTTTCTGTTTACACTGTTTTTATTTTTTCAGTTATACATATATCTATTCTTTTTCAGATTCTTTTCTGATATAGGTTGTTACAGAATATTGAGTAGAGTTCCCTGTGCTATACAGTAGGTCCTTGTTGATTATCTATTTATATATAGTAGTGTATATATTTTAATCCCAAACTCCCAATTTATCCCTCTCCCCTTTTGGTAACCATAAGTTTATTTTCTTTGTCTGTGAGTCTGTTTCGGTTTTGTAAATAAGTTCATATGTGGAATCACTTTTTTTACATTCCACATATAAGAGAGATCATATGATATTTGTTTTTCTCTGACTTACTTCTCTTAGTATGATAATCTCTAGGTCCATCCATGTTGCTCCAAATGGCATTATTTCATTCTTTTTTATGGCTGAGTAATATTCCATTGTATATATGTACCACATCTTCTTTATCCATTCATCTGTTGATGGACATTTAGGTTGCTTCCATGTCTTGGTTATCGTAAATGGTGCTGCTATGAACATTGGGGTACATGTATCTTTCTTTATTTCTTTTTTTTTTTCACTGTAACAGCTCCTTTACTTTGCAGTGAAAATTGATTTGTATATTTTTTGCCTCTGAGTCCTTGTGGGATTTTTTTTATTCAAACAGAAAGTCACAAAAATTATAATCATCCTCATCAGTTCACTCAGTCCCATGTAATTAATTTTTTTATCTTGATCTTTTGTTAGCACTTTTATGAGTTCATCAGTTTCCCATTAGAGTTCTGAAAATGCTTATTCATTCAGTTCAGCAGTATAGTCAGTTACCAGAAACCTGTACTTGTCAGAGTCTTTTCCATGAAGTCCTTGAAGATGAAACCCTTTTATAGGAACATATTTGCAAAAGCATCAGAGTACACCTGGAACTGTCTGTAAATGACAAAAGACTTAAAAATGACCACAGTTAAAGATTTGATGAAAGTTCATAATGAGGCAACTGACAAGGAAATTTAGTTATTTCTGAGATGTACATTTTAAAGTAATAACTAGAATTATGACTTATAACATTATACCAGAACATATAACATTTTTAGAAATTTCATGTAATGTCTGAAACATTTATATTAACGTATTTCCATACAAATAACCCAAAGAAAGTTTAGTACTAGTTGTTTTGTTTGTTTGTTTGTTTGTTTTTTTATACTGCAGGTTCTTATTAGTCATCAATTTTATACACATCAGTGTACACATGTCAATCCCAATCGCCCAATTCAGCACACCACCATCCCCACCCCACCGCGGTTTTCCCCCCTTGGTGTCCATACATCTGTTCTCTACATCTGTATCTCAACTTCTGCCCTGCAAACGGGCTCATCTGTACCATTTTTCTAGGTTCCACATACATGCGTTAATATACAATATTTGTTTTTCTCTTTCTGACTTACTTTACTCTGTATGACAGTCTCTAGATCGGTCCATGTCTCAACAAATGACTCAATTTCATTCCTTTTTATGGCTGAGTAATATTCCATTGTATATATGTACCACATCATCTTTATCCATTCGTCTGTCGATGGGCATTTAGGTTGCTTCCATGACCTGGCTATTGAAAAGAGTGCTGCAATGAACATTGGGGTGCATGTGTCTTTTTGAATTATGGTTTTCTCAGGGTATATGCCCAGTAGTAGGATTGCTGGATCATATGGTAATTCTAGTTTCAGTTTTTTAAGGAACCTCCATACTGTTCTCCATAGTGGCTGTATCAATTTACATTCCCACCAACAGTGCAAGAGGGTTCCCTTTTCTCCACACCCTCTCCAGCATTTGTTGTCTGTAGATTTTCTGATGATGCCCATTCTAACTGGTGTGAGGTGATACCTCATTGTAGTTTTGATTTGCATTTCTATAATAATTAGTGATGTTGAGCAGCTTTTCATGTGCTTCTTGGCCATCTGTATGTCTTCTTTGGAGAAATGTCTATTTAGGTCTTCTGCCCATTTTTGGAATGGGTTGTTTGTGTCTTTAATATTGAGCTGCATGAGCTGTTTATATATTTTGGAGATTAAACCTTTGTTGATTCGTTTGCAAATATTTTCTCACATTCTGAGGGTTGTCTTCTCATCTTGTTTATGGTTTCCTTTGCTGTGCAAAAGCTTTTCAGTTTCATTAGATCCCATTTGTTTATTTTTGTTTTTTATTTCCATTACTCTAGGAGGTGGATCAGAAAAGATCTTGCTGTGATTGATGTCAAAGAGTGTTCTTCCTATGTTTTCCTCTAAGAGTTTTATAGTGTCCAGTCTTACATTTAGGTCTCGAATCCGTTTTGAGTTTTTTTTTGTGTATGGTGTTAGGGAGTGTTCTAATTTCATTCTTTTACATGTAGCTGTCCAGTTTTCCAAGCACCACTTATTGAAGAGACTGTCTTTTCTCCATTGTATATCTTTGCCTCCTTTCTCATAGATTAGTTGACCATAGGTGCATGGGTTTACCTCTGGGCTTTCTATCTTGTTCCATTGATCTATGTTTCTGTTTTTGTGCCAGTAACATATTGTCTTGATTACTGTAGCTTTGTAGTATAGTCTGAAGTCAGGGAGCCTGATTCCTCCAGCTCCGTTTTTTCCCCTCAAGACTGCTTTGGCTATTCGGGGTCTTTTGTGTCTCCATACAAATTTTAAGATGATTTGTTCTAGTTCTCTAAAAAATGCCATTGGTAATTTGATAGGGATTGCATTGAATCTGTAGATTGCTTTGTGTAGTATAGTCATTTTCACAATATTGATTCTTCCAATCCAAGAACATGGTTTATCTCTCCATCTGTTGGTACCATCTTTAATTTCTTTCAATAGTGTCTTATAGTTTTTTGCATACAGGTCTTTTGTCTCCCTAGGTAGGTTTACTCCTAGGTATTTTATTCTTTTTGTTGCAATGGTAAATGGGAGTGTTTCCATAATTTCTTTTTCAGATTTTTCATCATTAGTGTATGGGAATGCAAGAGATTTCTGTGCATTAATTTTGTATCCTGCTACTTTACCAAATTCATTGATTAGCTCTAGTAGTTCTCTGGTGACATCTTTAGGATTATCTGTGTATAGTATCATGTCATCTGCAAACAGTGACAGTTTTACTTCTTCTTTTTCAATTTGTATTATTTTATTTCTTTTTCTTCTCTGAATGCAGTTGCTAGGACTTCCAAAACTTTGTTGAATAATAGTGGTGAGAGTGGATATCCTTGTCTTGTTCCTGATCTTAGAGGAAATGCTTTCAGTTTTTCACCATTGAGAATGATATTTGCTGTGGGTTTGTCGTATACGGCAATGTTGAAGTAGTTTCCCTCTATGCCCACTTTCTGGAGAGTTTTTATCATAAATGGGTGTTGAATTTTGTCAAAAGCTTTTTCTGCATCTATTGAGATGATCATATGGTTTTTATTCTTCAATTTGTTAATATGGTGTATCACATTGATTGATTTGCATATATTGAAGAATCCTTGCATCCCTGGGATAAATCCCACTTGATTGTCATGTATGATCCTTTTAATGTGTTGTTGGTTTCTGTTTGCTAGTATTTTGTTGAGGATTTTTGCATCTATATTCATCAGTGATATTGGTCTGTAATTTTCTTTTTTTGTAGTATCTTTGTCTGGTTTTGGTATCAGGGTGATGGTGGCCTCATAGAATGAGTTTGGGAGTGTTCCTTCCTCTGCAAATTGTTGGAAGAGTTTGAGAGGGATGGGTGTTAGCTCTTCTCTAAATGTTTGATAGAATTCACCTGTGAAGCCATGTGGTCCTGGACTTTTGTTTGTTGGAAGGTTTTAAATCACAGTTTCAATTTTATCACTTGTGATTGGTCTGTTCATATTTTCTGTTTCTTCCTTGTTCAGTATTGGAAGGTTATACCTTTCTAAGAATTTGTCCATTTCTTCCAGGTTGTCCATTTTATTGGCTTAGAGTTGCATGTAGTAGTCTCTTAGGATGCTTTGTATTTCTGTGGTGTCTGTTGTAACTTCTCCTTTTTCATTTCTAATTTTATTGATTTGAGTCCTCTCCCTCTTTTTCTTGATGAGTCTGGCTAATGGTTTATCAATTTTGTTTATCTTCTCAAAGAACCAGCTTTTAGTTTTATTGATCTTTGCTATTGTTTTCTTTGTTTCTCTTTCATTTATTTCTGCTCTTATCTTTATGATTTCTTTCCTTCTACTAACTTTGGGTTTTGTTTGTTCCACTTTCTCTAGTTCCTTTAGGTGTAAGGTTATATTGTTTACTTGAGATTTTTCTTGTTTCTTGAGGTAGGCTTGTAGAGCTATAAACTTCCCTCTTAGAACTGATTTTGCTGCATCCCATAGGTTTTGGCTCATCGTGTTTTCATTGTCATTTGTCTCTAGGTATTTTTTGATTTCTTCAGTGATCTCTTGGTTATTTAGTAACGTATTTTTTAGCCTCCATGTGTTTGTGGTTTTTACGTTTTTTTCCCTGTAATTCATTTCTAATCTCATAGCGTTGTAGTCAGAAAAGATGCTTGATATGATTTCAATTTTCTTAAATTTACTGAGGCTTGATTTGTGACCCAAGATGTGATCTTTCCTGGAGAATGTTCCATGCACACTTGAGAAGAAAGTGTAATCTGCTGTTTTTGAATGGAATGTCCTATAAATATCAATTAAATCTATCTGGTTTTTGTGTTTTTTAAAGCTTCTGTTTCCTTATTTATTTTCATTTTGGATGATCTGTCCATTGGTGTAAGTGAGGTGTTAAAGTCCCCCACTATTATTGTGTTACTGTCGATTTCCTCTTGTATAGCTGTTAGTATTTTCCTTATGTATTGAGGTGCTCCTATGTTGGGTGCATATATATTTATAATTGTTATATGTTCTTCTTGGATTGATCCCTTGATCATTATGTAGTGTCCTTCCTTGTCTCTTGTAACATTCTTTATTTTAAAGTCTATTTTATCTGTTATGAGTATAGCTACTCCAGCTTTCTTTTGATTTCCATTTGCATGGAATATCTTTTTCCATCCCCTCACTTTCAGTCTGTATATGTCCCTAGGCCTGAAGTGCGTCTCTTGTAGACAGCATATATATGGGTCTTGTTTTTGTATCCATTCAGCAAGCCTGTGTCTTTTGGTTGGAGTATTTAATCCATTCATATTTAAGGTAATTATCGATATGTATGTTCCTATTACCATTTTCTTAATTGTTTTGTGTTTGTTTTTGTAGGTCCTTTTCTTCTCTTGTGTTTTCCACTTAGAGAAGTTCCTTTAGCATTTGTTGTAGAGCTGGTTTGGTGGTGCTGAATTCTCTTAGCTTTTGCTTGTCTGTAGAGCTTTTGATTTCTCCATCGAATCTGAATGAGATCCTTGCCGGGTAGAGTAATCTTGGTTGTAGGTTATTCCCTTTCATCACTTTAAGTATATCATGCCACTTCCTTCTGGCTTGTAGAGTTTCTCCTGAGAAATCAGCTGTTAACCGTATGGGAGTTCCCTTGTATGTTATTTATCGTTTTTCCCTTGCTGCTTTCAATAATTTTTCTTTGTCTTTAATTTTTGACAATTTGATTACTATGTGTCTCGATGTGTTTCTCCTTGGGTTTATCGTGTATGGGACTCGCTGTGCTTCCTGGACTTGGGTGGCTATTTCCTTTCCCATGTTAGGGAAGTTTTCGATTATAATCTCTTCAAATATTTTCTCTGGTCCTTTCTCTCTCTCTTCTCCTTCTGGGACCCCTATAATGCGAATGTTGTTGCATTTAATGTTGTCCCAGAGGTCTCTTAGGCTGTCTTCATTTCTTTTCATTCTTTCTTCTTTATTCTGTTCCACAGCAGTGAATTCCACCATTCTGTCTTCCAGGTCACTTCTCCGTTCTTCTGCCTCAGTTATTCTGCTATTGATTCCTTCTATCGTAATTTTCATTTCAGTTATTGTATTGTTCATCTCTGTTTGTTTGTTCTTTCATTCTTCTAGGTCTTTGTTAAATATTTCTTGCATCTTCTCGATCTTTGCCTCCATTGTTTTTCCGAGGTCCTGGATCATCTTCACTATCATTATTCTGAATTCTTTTTCTGGAAGGTTGCCCATCTCCACTTCATTTAGTTGTTTTTCTGGGGTTTTATCTTGTTCCTTCATCTGGTATATAGCCCTCTGCCTTTTCATCTTGTCTATCTTTCTGTGAATGTGGTTTTTGTTCCACAGGCTGCAGGATTGTAGTTCTTCTTGCTTTTGCTGTCTGCCCTCTGGTGGATGAGGCTATCTAAGAGGCTTGATGGGAGGAACTGGTGGTGGGTGGAGCTGACTGTTGCTCTGGTGGGCAGAGCTCCCTAAAACTTTAATCCACTTGACTGTTGATGGGTGGGGCTGGGTTCCCTCCCTATTGGTTGTTTGGCCTGAGGCAACCCAACACTGGAGCCTACCTGGGCTCTTTGTTGAGGCTAATGACAGACTCTGGGAGGGCTCACGCCAAGGAATACTTCCCAGAACTTCTGCTGCCATTGTCCTTGTCCCCATGGTGAAACAGAGCCACCCCCCGCCTCTGCAGGAGACCCTCCAACACTAGCAGGTAGGTCTGGTTCAGTCTCCCCTGGGGTCACTGTTCCTTCCTCTGGGTCCCTATGCACACACTACTTTGTGTGTGCCCTCCAAGAGTGGAGTCTCTGTTTCCCCCAGTCCTGTCGAAGTCCTGCAATCAATTCCCACTAGCCTTCAAAGTCTAATTCTCTAGGAATTCCTCTTCCTGTTGTTGGACTCCCAGGTTGGGAAGCCTGACATGGGGCTCAGAACCTTCACTCCAGTGGGTGGACTTCTGTGGTATAAGTGTTCGCCAGTCTGTGAGCCACCCACCCACCAGTTATGGGATTTGATTTTACTGTGATTGCTGCCCTCTTACCATCTCATTGTGGCTTCTCCTTTATCTCTGGATGTGGGGTATCTTTTTTGGTGAGTTCCAGTGTCTTCCTGTCGATGATTGTCCAGCAGCTAGTTGTGATTCTGGTGTTCTCGCAAGAGGGAGTGAGAGCATGTCCTTCTACTCTGCTATCTTGGTTCCTCCTCCAAAGCATGTATCTTTTCAAATTAGAGCTTTCATGTTTTCTGGATATATGCCCAAGATTGGAATTGCTGGATCATATGGTAGCTCTAATTTTAGTTTTTTTAAGGAAACTCCATACTGTTCTCCATAGCTGTACCAATTTACCTTCCAATCAACAGTGTAGAAGGGCTCCCTTTTCTCCACTCTCTCTCCAGCATTTATTGTTTGTAGACTTTTTGTTGATGGCTCCCTTTTCTCCACTCTCTCTCCAGCATTTATTGTTTGTAGACTTTTTGTTGATGGCCTTTCTGACCAGTGTGTGGTGATACCGCATTGTAGTTTTAATTTGCATTTCTCTAATTATTAGTGATGTTGAGCATCTTTTCATGTGTTTTTTGGCCATCTGTATGTCTTTGGAGAAATCTCTATTTAGATCTTCCTCCTATTTTTTTTGATTTGGTTGTTTGTTTTTTGATATTGAGCTGCATGAGCTGTTTGTATATTTTGGAGATTAATCACTTGTTGGTCTCATTGTTTGCAAATATTTTCTCCCATTCTTTCAGGTTGTCTTTTCATTTTGTTTATGGTTTCCTTTGCTGTGCAAAAGCTTTTAAGTTTCATAAGGTCCCATTTGTTTATTTTTGTTTTTATTTTCATTACTCTAGGAGGTGGATCCAAAAAGCTATTGCTGTAATTTATGTCAAAGAGTGTTCTGCCTATGTTTTCCTCTAGGAGTTTTATAGTATCTGGCCTTACATTTAGGTCTTTAATCCATTTTGAGTTTATTTTTGTGTATGATGTTAGACAATGTTCTAATTTCATTTTTTTTTACAGGTAGCTGTCCAGTTTTCCCAGCACCATTTATTGAAGAGACTGTTTTTTCTCCATTGTATGTTCTTGCTTCCTTTGTCATAAATTAATTGACCATAGGTACATGGGTTTATTTCTGGGATTTCTATTCCATTGATGTATAAGTCTGTCTTTGTGCCAGTACCATACTGTTTTGATTACTGTAGCTTAATATACAGTCTGAAGTCAGGGAGCCTGATTTCTCCAGCTCTGTTTTTCTTTCTCAAGATTGCTTTGGCTATTCAGGGTCTTTTGTGTTTCCATACAGATTTTAAGATTTTTTATTCTAGTTCTGTGAAAAATGCCATTGGTAATTTGATAGGGATTGCATTGAATCTGTAAATTGCTTTGGGTAGTATAGCCATTTTGAAAATATTGAGTCTTCCAATCCAAGAACATGGTATATCTTTCCATCTGTTTGTGCCATCTTTGATTCCTTTCATCAGCATCTTATAGTTTTTGGAGTACAGGTCTTTTGCCTCCATAGGTAGATTTATTTCTAGGTATTTTACTCTTTTTGATGTGATGGTAACCACTGATTCTTTTTAAAGTAGTTTTTATCTATCTGCTGAGACTTACAATATTTTCGTCATTTAGCATAGTAAAAATTGCTGCTTTAAAGTAATTTTCTAACTTTCTCAACATCTTTGCCTTGAGATTGGTTTTTGTTGATTTTCTTTTCTCTTGAGAATGAGTCATGTTTTCCTTTTTCTTCATATGCCAAGAGATTTTGAGTTGTGTCCCAGATATTGTGATTATTATGTTGTGGAGGCTGGATTTGTTGTATTCTCAAAGAGTTTAAAATTTTTGCTTTAACAAATAATTAACTTGGTTGGACTCAAACTGTAAACTCTGTTTTTTGGGAGCCATCTCTAATCTCAGTTCAGATGTCTTATCCTTAGCTGGGCTGCTTAAATTCTGTCCTGTATGTGGGTGATTAGGGGTCAGGCAGAAAATTGGGCAGAGTTTGCACATGAAAGTTGAAACTTCTCTCTGTTTCTCTCCTTTCCACCTAATTCTCCAGCAGCTATGGTTGCCATAAACTCTGTTCCCTGGTTCTTCAGCGCAGAAGGACTGTGGGTTTTCTACCAGGTTTAGCCACCCCTCAGGATATTGACTGCAGGTTGCTTTCAGGCTAAGTCATTAAAAACAGGAGACTCACCTCATATGATTCCCTTCTTCCAAGTATCACTTTCCCTCTGCCTGCTTTGTATATTCTCCAGGGCCTTCAGGTAGGCTATTTTTTTTTTTTTTTTTGGTTCAGAGTTTATAGTTGTTATCTTTAGTAACGTTGGTATAGTAAGAGCTTACTCATCTTAGCAGAAGTGGAACTCAGTCCAGAAACTGAATTCTTAACCACTGAGATGTACTGACTATCACTTAATAAAATGCTATTCTGGCCTCATCTAACATTCTATAAAGGGTCGTTGATCTGAGAAATACCTTGAATGGTGGGTTTTCAGACACTGTATAAAACTGGTCATGTCTTTTGAAGAGGAGGAATTTTTTGTCAATGCTTTTCAACTTGCAATGCCCATTGCACCTATAGACAAGGGCTTTTTTTTCTAAAGAGAAAGTAATGACCATGTACACAAACAGGAGATGCTGACTCATCTTGGCTAAGCCAGCCCCTGAGAGTGACTCACTATGCCTTAAGAGACTGGGGAAAATGGCCAAGTGGACAGGCCATCTGCTAATGCTTGGTTCTGACTTGACTAGATTTAGACCAAATTGATTCTGATTTGGGAAAGGTATAAACTTGATGTTCCAGGTCATTAGGTGACTTCTTCTGTTCACTTTTATTTACCATCAAGAGGACATGAGATCCTAGGATGTGATTAGAAATGAGTAAGCAAGTGCAATTGTACTAAGTCATTCAGTCATGCAGGGCAGACATGGGGTAGAAGGGGAGGGTAGGTGCTAGGACCATGTGGGGAGAGGTTAGTGGCATCAGGAACTACTGGGTCCTGCTTAGTCATCGCCTCTCCCTTCCTTGGAAAAATGGGGTGGGGTTGCATGTTTGTTGGGAAGGACCTGAGTCTTAAAGAGCAGTGCCATCATTTGTTATACCTTTGGTCCTCTGTGACTCCCTTTTCTCCTCTATAAAACCATGGCCATGGATTAAATGTACCTGAAGGACCCTTCTGATTCCATGAATCACCATGGAAGGGTCTCTCCTCCTTATGGGCACTCACCAGAGGGGGAATTATGGGAACAGAAGTCAAGACAGGAGAGGTTGGGAGCAGGAGTAGTAGACACTGCAGGGGAAGTGCCAGGGCCAAAGGCATCCTCACTTTCCATTAACCCTTCACCAGATCCACCGTAGAGCTGAGGGTGGGAGTGGGCAGGACCTGGAACTGCACAGTGAGGGTGAGAGAGCCCAGCTCTCTCTGCCCTGGGCACTACCCTCACTTCCCAGGAAACCTTTGAAGGGCAGAGGTGCCAAAGTCCTCCCCTGGAAACCAAACCTGAAAAACAACACTTCCTTTCACTGGGCTAAGTTCAGCTTCAGCAGCTAGCAGTGACCTTGGGAAGAGAATGCATGGTCCTTCACACTTCCTATTCTCTCCTGGGGTGGGACTCCAGGTGGATTAAAACAATCAGAGAAGGAGAGGAGGAAGGGGGTTAAAGGAGGGGAGTAAAACCGAAAGGGAAGATAGAGGGTGTATAGCTAAATGTCACCAGTTCTAAGTAGCAGATTTCACTCAGCTCAGGGCTATCTTTTCCCTTGTACCACCCCCCCCCCCCCACATCTGGGTAGGTCCTCTGCGTGCAGTCTCCTCTCATTAACTGTGAAGTTTTTACACACCAGCACCCTCCATCAAATTTTAAAAAGCAGGAGGAGGATGCTTTGGAGTTGATTCACTCCTTCTTTTTAAATTTTTCACCTATCTGATTTCCCCACAAACATTTCCCCCTCCTTCCAAACAGCTCTCAACATTCTCCCTTCTGAGAGGCTCTACCTGATCAGAGCAATGGACTCAGAGCTCTCTGACGGTGTTTGGCCTCAGCTCGCCGCCACTCCTGTCCACAGCCTGAAACATCCCTGCTCTGGGACATGAGGGGTCCCTACCTGATTTCTGGATGGCATGAGGGATGCAGCTTTCCCCCAGGCAGAAAAGGCAGTGTAGGAGGGTTGAGAGTCAAGATCCGAGGGTGAGGGGCTTGCATTTGTCAAGAGGACCTCCAATGACAAAGTGCAGCTACTGCTCAATGAAATATCTTACCAGCTTTTGTTTTCATTCTTAAAGATTAGTTTTTCCTCCCCAGTCATCAGGGTGTTGCATGCCCACTGCAGAAATTATGAAAAGTACAGAAAATGATAAAGAGATTGAAGAAAATCATCCGTAAGTTTACTACCGACTGGGAATGTTTTGGGATGTTCTCTTTCAGTTCTTTCTTTTTACCTCCATTTTTCCTTTATATAGTTGAGATCAAATAGTATATATTCTTTGCTATACTGCTTTAAAAACTTAACCCTACACAAATAGGATTTTCCTATGACATAAAAATTTGTAAGCATCATTTTATTTTATTAAAAAAATTTTTTTAAACATCTTTATTGGAGTATAATTGCTTTACAATGGTGTGTTAGTTTCTGCTTTATAACAAAGTGAATCAGTTATACATATACATGTGTCCCCATATCTCTTCCCTCCTGCGTCTCCCTCTCTCCCACCCTCCTTATCCCACACTTCTAGGTGGTCACAAAGCACCGAGCTAATCTCCCTGTGCTATGCGGCTGCTTCTCACTAGCTATCTATTTTACGTTTGGTAGTGTATATATGTCCATGCCACTCTCTCACTTTGTCCCAGCTTACCCTTCCCCCTCCCTGTATCCTCAAGTCCATTCTCTAGTAGGTCAGTGACTTTATTCCCGTCTTGCCCCTAGGTTCTTCATGACCATTTTTTTTTCCTTTTTTTAGATTCCATATATATGTGTTAGCATACGGTATTTCTTTTTCTCTTTCTGACTTACTGCCCTCTGTATGACAGACTCTAGGTCCATCCACCTCACTACAAATAACTCAATTTCCTTTCTTTTTATGGCTGAGTAATATTCCGTTGTATATATGTGCCACATCTTCTTTATACATTCATCTGTCGATGGACACTAAGGTTGCTTCCATGTGCTGGCTATTGTAAGTAGAGCTGCAATGAACATTGTGGTACATGACTCTTTTTGAATTATGGTTTTCTCAGGGTATATGCCCAGTAGTGGGATTGCTGGGTCATATGGTAATTCTATTTTTAGGTTTTTGTTTTTTTTTTAGAGACAAGGTATGGTTTTTAAAAAAAATTTAATTAATTAATTAATTAATTAATTAATTAATTAATTTATGGCTGTGTTGGGTCTTCGTTTCTGTGCGAGGGCTTTCTCTAGTTGCAGCAAGTGGAGGCCACTCTTCATCGCGGTGCACGGGCCTCTCACTACCGCGGCCTCTCTTGTTGCGGAGCACAGGCTCCAGACGCGCAGGCTCAGTAATTGTGGCTCACGGGCCTAGTTGCTCTGCGGGATGTGGGATCCTCCCAGACCAGGGCTCGAACCCGTGTCCCCTGCATTGGCAGGCAGACTCTCAACCACTGCGCCACCAGGGAAGCCCCTATTTTTAGTTTTTTAAGGAACCTCCATACTGTTCTCCATAGTGGCTGTATCAATTTACATTCCTACCAACAGTGCAAGAGGGTTCCCTTTTCTCCACACCCTCTCCAGCATTTATTGTTTGTAGATTTTTTGGTGATGGCCATTCTGACCGGTGTGAGATGATATCTCATTGTAGTTTTGATTTGCATTTCTCTGATGATTAATGATGTTGAGCATTCTTTCATGTGTTTGTTGGCAATCTGTATATCTTCTTTGGAGAAATGTATATTTAGGTCTTCTGCCCACTTTCGGATTGGGTTGTTTGTTTTTTGGATATTGAGCTGCATGAGCTGCCTGTAAATTTTAGAGATTAATCCTTTGTCAGTTGCTTCATTTGCAAATATCTTCTCCCATTCTGAGGGTTGTCTTTCGGTCTTGTTTATGGTTTCCTTTGCTGTGCAAAATCTTTTAAGTTTCATTAGGTCCCATTTGTTTATTTTTGTTTTTATTTCCATTTCTCTAGGAGCTGGGTCAAAAAGGATCTTGCTGTGATTTATGTCAAAGAGTGTTCTGCCTATGTATTCCTCTAAGAGTTTTATAGTGTCTGGCCTTACATTTAGGTCTTTAATCCATTTTGAGTTTATTTTTGTGTATGGTGTTAGGGAGTGTTCTAATTTCATTCCTTTACATGTACCTGTCCAGTTTTCCCAGCACCACTTATTGAAGAGGCTGTCTTTTCTCCACTGTATATGCTTGCCTCCTTTATCAAAGATAAGGTGACCACATGTGCGTGGGTTTATCTCTGGGCTTTCTATCCTGTTCCATTGATCTATATTTCTGTTTTTGTGCAAGTACCATATGGTCTTGATTACTGTAGCTTTGTAGTATAGTCTGAAGTCAGGGAGCCTGATTCCTCCAGCTCCATTTTTCTTTCTCAGGATTGCTTTGCCTATTCAGGGTCTTTTGTGTTTCCATACAAATTGTGAAATTTTTTGTTCTAGGTCTGTGAAAAATGCCAGTGGTAGTTTGATAGGGATTGCACTGAATCTGCAGATTGCTTTGTGTAGTAGAGTCATTTTCACAATGTTGATTCTTCCAATCCAAGAACATGGTATATGTCTCCATCTATTTTTATCATCTTTAATTTCTTTCATCAGTGTCTTATAATTTTCTGCATACAGGTCTTTTGTCTCCTTAGGTAGGTTTATTCCTAGGTATTTTATTCTTTTTGTTGCAGTGGTAAATGGGACTGTTTTCTTAACTTTACCTTCAGATTTTTCATCATTAGTGTATAGGAATGCAAGAGATTTCTGTGCATTAATTTTGTATCCTGCTACTCTACCAAATTCATTGATTAGCTCTAGTAGTTTTCTGGTAGCATCTTTAGGATTCTCTATTTATAGTATCATGTCATCTGCAAACAGTGACAGCTTTACTTCTTCTTTTCCAATTTGGATTCCTTTTATTTCTTTTTCTTCTCTGATTGCTGTGGCTAAGACTTCCAAAACTATGTTGAATAATAGTGGTGAGAATGGGCAACCTTGTCTTGTTCCTGATCTTAGTGGAAATGGTTTCAGTTTTTCACCATTGAGGACAATGTTGGCTGTGGGTTTGTCATATGGCCTTTATTATGTTGAAGAAAGTTCCCTCTATGCCTACTTTCTGGAGGGTTTTTGTCATAAATGGGTGTTGAATTTTGTCGAAAGCTTTCTCTGCATCTATTGAGATGATCATATGGTTTTTCTCCTTCAATTTTTTAATATGATGTATCACATTGATTGATTTGCATATATTGAAGAATCCTTGCATTCTGGGATAAACCCCACTTGATCATAATGTATGATCCTTTTAATGTGCTGTTGGATACTGTTTGCTAGTATTTTGTTGAGGATTTTTGCATCTATGTTCATCAGTGATATTGGCCTGTAGTTTTCTTTCTTTGTGACATCTTTGTCTGGTTTTAGTATCAGAGTGATGGTGGCCTCGTAGAATGAGTTTGGGAGTGTTCCTCCCTCTGTTATATTTTGGAAGAGTTTGAGAAGGATAGGCGTTAGCTCTTCTCTAAATGTTTGATAGAATTCGCCAAGGCTTGATTAGTAACTCAAGATATGATCTATCATGGAGAATGTTCCATGAGCACTTGAGAAGAATGTGTATTCTGTTGTTTTTGCTTGGAATGTCCCATAAATATCAATTAGGTCCATCTTGTTTAATGTATCATTTAAAGCTTGTGTTTCCTTATTTATTTTCATTTTGGATGATCTGTCTATTGGTGAAAGTGGGTGTTAAAGTCCCCTACTATGATTGTGTTACTGTCAATTTCCCCTTTTATGGCTGCTAGTATTTGCATTATGTATTGAGGTGCTCCTATGTTGGGTGCATAAATATTTACAATTGTTATATGTTCTTCTTGGATTGATCCCTTGATCATTATATAGTGTCCTTGTCTCTTGTAATAGTCTTTGTTTTAAAGTCTATTTTGTCTGATATGAGAATTGCTACTCCAGCTTTCTTTTGATTTCCATTTGCATGGAATATCTTTTTCCATCCCCTCACTTTCAGTCTGTATGTGTCCCTAGGTCTGAAGTGGGTCTCTTGTAGATAGCATATATATGGGTTTTGTTTTTGTATCCATTCAGCCAGTCTATTTCTTTAGGCTGGAGCATTTAATCCATTTACATTTAAGGTTATTATCGATATGTATGTTCTTATTACCATTTTCTTAATTGTTTTGGGTTTGTTATTGTAGGTCTTTTCCTTCTCTTGTGTTTCCTGCATAGAGAAGTTCCTTTAGCATTTGTTGTAAAGCTGGTTTGGTGGTGCTGAATTCTATTAGCTTTTGCTTATCTGTAAAGTTTTTAATTTCTCTGTCAAAACTGAATGAGATCCTTGCTGGGTAGAGTAATCTTGGTTGTAGGTTTTTCTCCTTCGTCACTTTAAGTATGTCCTGCCACTCCCTTCTGGCTTGCAGAGTTTCTGCTGAAAGATCAGCTGTTAAGCTTATGGGGATTCCCTTGTGTGTTATTTGTTGTTTTTCCCTTGCTGCTTTTAATATGTTTTCTTTAGATTTAATTTTTGATAGTTTGATTTATATGTGTCTTGGCGTGTTTCTCCTTAGATTTATCCTGTATGGGACTCTCTGTGCTTCCTGGACTTGATTAACTATTTCCTTTCCCATGTTAGGGAAGTTTTCAACTATAATCTCTTCAAATATTTTCTCAGTCCCTTTCTTTTTCTCTTCTTCTTCTGGGACCCCCATAATTCCAATGTTGTTGCATTTAATGTTGTTCCAGAGGTCTCTGAGACTGTCCTCAATTCTTTTCACTTTTTTTTCTTTATTCTGCTCTGCAGTAGTTATTTCCACTATTTTATCTTCCAGGTCACTTATCCGTTCTTCTGCCTAGTTATTCTGCTATTGATCCCTTCTAGAGAATTTTTAATTTCACTTATTGTGTTGTTCATCACCGTTTGTTTGCTCTTTAGTTCTTCTAGTTCCTTGTTAAACGTTTCTTGTGTTTTCTCCATTGTATTTCCAAGATTTTGGATCATCTTTACTATCATTATTCTGAATTCTTTTTCAGGTAGACTGCCTATTTCCTCTTCATTTGTTAGGTCTGGTGGGTTTTTGCCTTGCTCCTTCATCTGCTGTGTGTTTGTCTGTCTTCTCATTTTGCTTAACTTACTGTGTTTGGGGTCTCCTTTTCGCAGGCTGCAGGTTCGTAGTTCCTATTGTTTTTGGTGTCTGTCCGTAGTGGCTAAGGTTGGTTCAGTGGGTTGTGTAGGCTTCCTGGTGGAGGAGACCAGTGCCTGTGGTCTGGTGGATGAGGCTGGATCTTGTCTTTCTGGTGGGCATGTCCACGTCTGGTGGTGTGTTTTGGGGTGTCTGTGGCCTTATTATGATTTTAGGCAGCCTCTCTGCTAATGGATGGGGTTGTGTTCCTGTCTTGCTAGTTGTTTGGCATAGGGTGTCCAGCACTGTAGCTTGCTGGTCGTTGAGTGGAGCTGGGTCTTGGCGTTGAGATGGAGATCTCTGGGAGATTTTCACTGTTTGATATTACGTGGAGCTGGGAGGTCTTTTGTGGACAAGTGTCCTGAACTTGGGTCTTCCACCTCAGAGGCACAGCTGTGATGCCTGGCTGGAGCACCAAGAGCCTGTCATCCACACGGCTCAGAATAAAAGGGAGAAAAAGAAAGAAGAAAGAAAGAAAGAAAGAAGAAGATAAAATAAAATAAAATAATATAAAAAAGTTATTAAAATAAAAAATACTTATTAAAAAAATTTTTTAAAGCAATAAAGAAAAAAAGAAAGAAAGAAAGAAGAGAGCAACCAAACCAAAAAACAAATCCACCAGTGATAACAAGCTCTAAAATCTATACTAAAAAAAACCTGAAAATCAAAAAACCAAAAACGGACAGACTGAACCCTAGGACAAATGGTAAAAGCACAGCTATACAGACAAAATCACACACAGAAGCATACACATACACACTCACAAAAAGAGAAAAAGGGAAAAAAAAATATATATCTTTGCTCCCAAAGTCCACCTCCTCATTTGGGATGATTCGTTGTCTATTCAGGTATTCCACAGATGCAGGGTACATCAAGTTGATTGTGAAGATTTAATCCACTGCTCCTGAGGCTGCTGGGTGAAATTCTCCTGCTCTTTGTTCGCATAGCTTCCGGGGTTCAGCTTTGGATTTGGCCCCGCCTCTGCCTGTAGGTCGCCTAAGGACGTCTGTTCTTCGCTCAGACAGGACGGGGTTAAAGGAGCAGCTGATTCGGGGGCTCTGGTTCACTCAGGCCGGGGGGAGGGAGGGGTACGGAGTGTGGGGCGAGCCTGCGGTGGCAGAGGCCGGCGTGACGTTGCACCAGCCTGAGGCGCGCCGTGCGTTCTCCCGGGGAACTTGTCCCTGGATCACGGCACCCTGGCAGTGGCGGGCTGCACAGGCTCCCAGGAGGGGGGGTGTGGATAGTGACCTGTGCTCGCACACAGGTTTTTTGGTGGCGGCAGCAGCAGCCTTAGCGTCTCATGCCCGTCTCTGGGGTCCGCGCTGATAGCCACGGCTCGCGCCCATCTCTGGAGCTCGTTTAGGCTGCGCTCTGAATCCCCTCTTCTCGTGCACCAGGAAACAACGAGGCACGAAAAAGTCTCTTGCCTCTTCGGCAGGTCCAGACTTTTTCCCGGACTCCCTCCGGCTAGTTGTGGTGCACTAGCCCCCTTCAGGCTGTGTTCACGCAGCCAACCCCTGTCCTCTCCCTGCAATCCGACCGAAGCTGAGCCTCAGCTCCCAGCCCCTGCCCGTCCCAGCGGGTGAGCAGACAAGCCTCTCAGGCTGGTGAGTGCTGGTCGGCACCGATCCTCTGTGCGGGAATCTCTCCGCTTTGCCCTCCGCACACCTGTTGCTGCGCTCTCCTCCACGGCCCCGAAGCTTCCCCCCTCCGCCACCCGCAGTCTCCGCCCGTGAAGGGTCTTCCTAGTGTGTGGAAACCTTTCCTCCTTCACAGCTCCCTCCCACTGGTGCAGGTCCCGTCCCTATTCTTTTGTCTCTGTTTTTTTTTTTTCTTTTGCCCTACCCAGGTACATGGGGAGTTTCTTGCCTTTTGGGAGGTCTGAGGTCTTCTGCTGGCATTCTGTAGGTGTTCTGTAGGAGTTGTTCCACATGCAGATGTATTTCTGATGTACTTGTTGGGAGGAAGGTGATCTCCACGTCTTACTCTTCCGCCATCTTGAAGCTCCTCCTGTAAACATCATGTTATATGGCTGCATAACATCCTGTCAAGAGTATATGCCTATTTTACTCAACAAATGGGCCTGGTTTTTTTGGATATTTGAGGTGTTTCCACTTTTAAGTTATTATAAATAGGTCTAAAATGAACATGTTGGGGCACAAGTCCTTTGGGACAGATTCTCAGGAGTGGGACTACCAGAAAGGACCAGTTTCCCTTAATCCTAGGCAGGCTGAGCCTTTCCCAACCTCTATTCCTTCAGCCCCATTACGAGCTTCAGGCCCATTCTTAAATCATATACTATATTGCACCTCATTACTTTCCCAAAGTTCATACCAGATCACACTTCCACCAGTGCTTGATGGAAATCCAGGTTATTTTGAGAGGTCATTTGCAAGCTGGAAAAACCCTTATGTTTCTTTGATCGCAAGGAAAGTTACACATCCTGATTTACCCATCATGGCCAGTGCCCTGAGCCTGTCCCCAAATAATGACAATATTAACTATCGCAAGAGAATCAACAACTCTTTAGTAAGTGCCAACTTTGTTCTGAGTGTTCCATATTTATAATCAAATTCTCACAACAACGCTGAGATAGCAACAGTCCCATTATACAGATGAAGAAGCAGAGGCTCAGAGAAGATAAGGAATGCACCCAGGCTCACAGGTAGTGAGAGGCAGAGGGAGGTGTATCGTCTGGCCCGTAACACCCATGCTCTTGCCACACACTACAGGGCATCAGAGAAATGGGGAGAGATCATGCTGTTGAATGCTGAGGCTGGGCTTTCTAAGGGTTTGGGAGTCAGGGGTGAGCATGGGGTGGGGTTGCTTTGATTTTGGTTTCTGGTGTGATTTTGACCTCACCACCTGGGTCACATGACTCTGGGATCAAGGCCAGCCGGTGGCTGAAGAGTGTCTGCTCAAGGCTGTGTCCCTGAAAGCACAGATCTTATCAAAGTTCTTTTTTCCCCTGCAACTTTATTGAGATATAATTGACATATAACATTGTGCAAGTTTAAGGTGTACAACATAGTAATTTTATATACGTATATATTGCAAAATGGTTACCACAATAAGGTTGATTAACATATCCATCACCTCATAGTTACTTTTTTTTGGTGTGTGTGTGTGTGTGCAAGAACATTTAAAATCTACTCTCTTGGCAACCTTCAAATATACAACACAATATTGTTAAATGTAGTCACCAGGCTGTACATTACATCCCCATGACTTATTTATCTTATAACTGGCAGTTTATACCTTTTGATCACCTTTACCTATTTCCCCCACTCATTTCTGGTAGCCATCAATCTACTTTCTGTTTCTCTGAGTTTTGTTTTTTAAGATTCCACATATAAGTGAGAACATACAGTATTTGTCTTTCTCTGTCTGACTTATTTCACTTAGTATAATGCCCCCAAGATTCATTCATGTTATCGAAAATGGCAGGATTTCCTTCGTTTTTATGGTTGGATAATATTTCATTGTATACATACACCACATTTTCTTTATCAGTTCATCCGTCAATGGACACTTAGGTTGATTCCATATGTTGGCTATTGTGACTAATGCTGCAATGGATGTAGGGATGCAGATGTCTCTTCGAGATAGTGATTTCATTTCCTTCAGATATATACCCAGCTGGATCATATGGTGGTTCTATTTTTAAATTTTTGAGGAACCTCCATGTTATTTCCATAGTGCCTGCACCAATTTACATTCCCACCAATAGTGCATGAGGGTTCCCTTTTCTCCGCATCCTCACCAACACTGGATATCTCTTGTCTTTTTGATAATGGTCATTCTAACAGACTTGAGGTGGTATCTCACTGTGATTTTTGATTTGCCAGTTCTTGTTGTAATTGCAATGCAGGGAGAGACTTTGTAAAACTGCTGCTTCTGTCCCACAGTCCAGGCTGCAGGACCCTGGTGACTGCTCTAGTGCTTTGAAAAAAAAAAAACTTTTAATTTACATCTTTGGACATCTAACCTCTTGCAAACACAGATTTAATAGCTGAAAAAATATGATTTATATATATATGCTTATCCGTGTGCAGTTTTTCCCCCATTTTTCTTGGTCAGTTTGCTCTTCTTTCCCCCTTTCCTCCCTTCCCCCTTCCACATCAGTGTCCTGCACCCACAATCAGGTAACCCATGTTTATAGCTACTATTCATCACCCTGCCATATTTCTTCATATTATGGAATGACATATATGTGTGCGTATATAATATATATGTAAAAATACATGCATATTCTTATATTTACATACATTCAAACACAATCAATTACATATGCAGCATTTTGGTGCTAATTTATTAAAAGGAATCAAGTTATGACCAATTGACTGCTCAGTTTTATTACCTAACCATGTTTCCTTTTCTTCTTTCTTTTTTTTTTTAATTGAGGTATAGTTGGTTTACAATATTATATAAGTTTCAGGTGTATAACATAGTGATTCACAACCTTTAAAGGTTATACTCCATTTATGGTTATTAAAAAATATTGGTTATATTCCCTGTGCTGTACAATATATCCTTGTATCTTGTTTATTTTATACATAGTAGTTTGTACCTTTTAATCCCGTTCTCCTATCTTCCCCCTCCTTTCTTTCCTCTCCCCACTGGTAACCACTAGTTTGTTCTCTATATGTGTGAGTCTGTTTCTTTTTTTGTTATATTCACTCATTTTTTATTTCATTTTTTAATAAAACTTTTTTTATTGAATGAAAGATATTTTAAATTCTATAGCACTTCACAATTTACAGAAGTTTCACGCACATGATTTCATACAATCCCATAACAACATTTTATTTTAATCCCCTACCCCTATTGCACCCCTCCCCCTTCCCTCTTCACACTGGTAACCACTATTTTGTTCTCTATATCTGTGAGTCTGTTACTTTTTTGTTTTATTGACTAGTTTGTTTTATTTTTTTAGATTCCATGTATAAGTGGTATCATACAGTATTTGCCTTTCTCTGTCTGACTTATTTCACTTAGCATAATACCCTCAAAGTCCAACCACATTGCTGCAAATGGCAAAATTTCATTCTTTTTTATGGCTGAGTGGTATTCCATTGTATGTATGTATGTGTGTGTGTGTGTATACACACACGTATATATAATTATATATATATGTGTGTATATATACATCACCTCTTCATTATCCATTTATCTGTTTATGGACACTTAGGTTGCTTCCATATCTTGGCTATTGTAAGTAATGCTGCTATGAACATTAGAGTGCTTATGTCTCTTTGAATTAATGCTTTTGTTTTCTTCAAATATATACCCAGGAGTGGAATTCCTGGATTATATTGTATTTCTATTTTTAGTTCTTTGAGGAATGTCCATACTGTTTTCCACAGTGGCTGCACCAGTTTACATTCCCACCCACAGTATACAAGGGTTTCCTTTTCTCCACATCCTCATCAACATTTGTTATTTGTGATCTTTTTCATGACAGCCATTCTGGCAGGTGTGACGTAATATCTCATTGTGGTTTTGATTTGCATTTCTCTGATAATTACCAGTACTGAGCATCTTTTCATGTGCCTGTTTGCCATCTGTATGTCTTCTTTGAAAAAAATGTCTATTCAGGTCTTCTGCCCATTTTTTAATTGAGTTGTTTGTTTTTTAGATGTTGAGCTGCATGAGCTATTTGTATATTTTGGGTATTAACCCCTTATCAGTCATATCATTTGCAAATATTTTCTCCCATTCTGTGGGTTGTCTTTTTGGTTTGTTTATGGTTTCCTTTGTTGTGGAAAAGCTTGTAAGTTTAATTAGGTCCATTTGTTTATTTTTGTTTTTATTTTCATTACCCTAGGAGGTGGATCCAAAAAGCTATTGCTGCAATTTATGTCAAGGAGTGTTCTGCCTATGTTTCCCTCTAGGAGTTTTATAGTGTCCAGTCTTACATTTAGGTCTTTAATCCATTTTGAATTTATTTTTGTGTATGATGTTAAAGACTGTTTTAATTTCATTTTTCTACATGTAGCTGTCCAGTTTTCCCAGCACAATTTATTGAAGAGACTGTCTTTTCTCCATTGTATGTTCTTGCCTCCTTTGTCATAGATTAATTGACCATAGATGCGTGGGTTTATTTCTGGGATTTCTATCCTGTTCCTTTGGTCTATAAGTCTGTCTTTGTGCCTGTATCATACTGTTTTGATTACTGTAGCTTTATAGTATAGTCTGAAGTCAGGAAGCCTGATTCCTCCAGCTCTGTTTTTCTTTCTCAAGATTGCTTTGGCTATCAGGGGTCTTTTATGTTTCCATACAAATTTTAAAATTATTTATTCTAGTTCTGTGAAAAATGCCATTGGTATTTTGATAGGGATTACATTGAATCTGTAGATATGCAGACAATGCATAGATTGCATTGTCATTTTAGCAATATTATTTCTTCCAGTCCATGAACACAGTGTATCTTTCCAACTGTTCATGTCATCTTCAATTTCTTTCATCAGTGTCTTATAGTTTTCTGAGTACAAACATTAGTTAGATTTATTCCTAGGTATTTTATTCTTTTTGATAGGATTGTAAATGGAATTGCTTCCTTAATTTCACTTTCTGATAGTTCATTATTAGTGTATAGAAATGCAACAGATTAATGTATATTAATGCATATTAATTTTGTATCCTGCAACTTTACCAAATTCATTGATGAGCTCTACTAGTTTTCTGGTGGTGTCTTTAGGATTTTCTATGTATAGTAAGAGTGACAGTTTTACAATATGAATTCCTTTACTCTCTCTCTCTCTCTTTTTTTGTTTTTTTGCCATGCTGTGCAGCTTGCGGGATCTTAGTTCCCTGACCAGGGATTGAACCTGGGTCCATGGCAGTGAAAGTGTGGAGTCCTAACCACTGGACTGCCAGGGAATTCCCTCCTTTTATTTCTTTTTCTTGTCTGATTGATGTGGCTGGGACTTCCAATACTATGCTAAGTAAAAGTAGCAAGAGTGTGCATCCTTGTCTTGTTCCTGATCTTAGAGGAAAGACTTTCAGCTTTTCACCATTGAGTATGATGTTAGCTGTGGGTTTGTCATACATGGCCTTTATTATGTTGAGGTATGTTCTCTCTATGCCCACTTTCTGGAGAGTTTTTTCATAAATGGATGTTGAATTTTGTCAAAAGCTTTTTAGCTTTTTCTGCATCTATTGAGATGATCATATGGTTTTTATTCTTCAGTTTGTTAACATGGTGTATCACGTTGATTGATTTGCAAATATTGAAAAATCCTTGCATCCCTGTGATAAATCCAACTTGATCATGGTGTGTGATCCACTTAATGTATTGTTGGGTTTGGTTTGCTAATATTCTGTTGAGGATTTTCGCATCTATGTTCATCAGTGATATTGGCCTGTAATTTTCTTTTTTGTGATACCGTTGTCTAGTTTTGGTATCAGGGTGATGCTGGCCTCATAGAATGAGTTTGGAAGCATTCCTTCCTCTGTAATTTTTGGGAATAGTTTGAGAAGGATAGGTGTTAACTCTTACCTACATATTTGGTAGAATTCACCTGTGAGGCCATCTCTTCCTGGACTTTTGTTTGTTTTGGAGAGTTTTTTTTTTTTTTAATTAGTGCTTCAATTTCATTACTGGTAATTGTTCTGTTGATATTCCCTATTTCTTCCTGGTTCAGTCTTGGGAGATTGTAAGTTCTAGGAATTTGTCCATTTCTTCCAGGCTGTCCATTTTATTGGCATATAGTTGTTTGTCATAGTCTCATGATTCTTTGTATTTCTGTGGTGTCAGTTGTAACTTCTCCTTTTTCATTTCTGATTTTATTGATTTGGGCCCTCTCTTTTTATCTTGATGAATCTGGCTAAAGGTTTATCAATTTTGTTTATCTTCTCAAAAATCAGCTCTTAGTGGGACTTCCCTGGTGGTGCAGTGGTTAAGACTCCGCACTCCCAATGCAGGGGACCCAGGTTCAATCCCTGGTCAGGGAACTAGATCCCACATGCATGCCACAACTAAGAGTTCACATGCCACAACTAAGGAGCTGGTGAGCCACAACTAAGGAGCCTGCCTGCTGCAACTAAGACCCAGTGCAACCAAATAAATAAATAAATAATATGTTTAAAAAATCAGCTCTTAGTTTTACTGATATTTTTGTTTTTTTTTAATCTCTATTTTATTTATTTCTGTTCTGATCTTTATGATTTCTTTCCTTCTACTAACTTTGGGTTTTGTTTGTTCTTTTTCTAGTTCCTTTAGTTTACCTATATGTTGTTTATTTGATTTTTTTTTTTTTCTGAGGTAGGCTTGTATCACTATAAAACTTCTCTCTTAGAACTGCTTTTGCTGAATCCCATAGATTTCTTTTTTAATATATAAATTTATTTATTTATTTTTTTATGGCTGCATTGGGTCTTTGTTGCCGTGTGTGGGCTTTCTCTAATTGCATTGAGCAGGGGCTACTCTTTGCTGTGGTGTGTGGGCTTCTTATTGCAGTGGCTTCATTTGTTGCAGAGCACGGGCTCCAGTAGTTGTGGCACGTGGACTCAGTAGTTGTGGTACATGGGCTTCAGTAGTTGTGGCTCGCAGGCTCTAGAGCACAGGCTCAGTAGTTGTGGTGCACAGGCTTAGTTGCTCTGCAGCATGTGGGATCTTCCTGGACCAGAGCTGAAACCATGTCCCCTGCATTGGCAGATGGATTCTCAACCACTGCGCCACCAGGGAAGCCCTCATTTTAATTTTCTTAAGTTTAGAGTTTACTGAGACTTGTTTTGTGGCCTGTCATGTAATCTATCCTGGAGACTGTTGCATGTGCAGTGGAACATGGAAATGAAAGGAATGTGTATTTTGCTGCTTTTTCATGGACTGTTCTATCATCTATCATCTATCTATCTATCTATCTATCTATCTATCTATCTATCTATCTATCTATCTATCTATCTATCTATCTATCAAGTCTATCTGGTCTAATGTGTCATTTAAGGCCAGTGTTCTTATTGATTTTTTTTCTGGATGATCTATCCATTGATGTAAGTGGGGTGTTAAAGTCTCCTACTATTGTTGTGTTACCATCAATTTCTCCTTTTATGTCTGTTAATATTTGCTTTGTGTATTTAGGTGCTCCTATGTTGGGTGCATATTTATTTATAATTGTTATGTCTTCTTTTTGGATTGATCCCCTGATCAGTATGTAATGTCCTTCTTTGTCTCTTGTAATAGTCTTTGTTTTAAAGTCTGTTTTGTCACATATAAGAATTGCTAACCCTCTTTTTTTTGACTTCCATTTGCATGAAATACCTTTTTCCACCCCCTCACTTTCAGTTGTATGTGTCTTTTAATCTGAAGTGAGTCTCTTATAGGCAGCATATATATGGGTCTTGCTTCTGTATCCATTCGGCCACTCTATGTCTTTTGATTGGAGCATTTAGTCCATTTCCATTTAAAGTAATTATTGATATTTATGTTCTTATTGTCACTTTGTTAATTGGGTTTTGATTATTTTTGTAGTTCTTTCATCTTCCTTTTTTCTTCTTCTGTTATCTTCCCTTGTGATTTGATGGCTATCTTTAGTGTTATGTTTGGATTCTTTTTGGGTTTTTTTCTGTGTGTATCTATTACAGATTTTTGTTTTGTGGTTACCATGACGTTTATATATAGCAATCTCTATATATGTGTGATTGTTTTAAGTTGCTGATCTCTTAATTTCAATTGCATTTTAACAGCCCTGCGTTTGTACTCTCCTGCCCTCATGATTACTGTTTTTGATGTCATATTTTACATCTAATTGTTTTGTGTTTCAACTGTTTATTGTGGATAGATGATTTTACTACTTTTTTCTTTTAACTTTTCTGCTAGCTTTGTATGTGGATGATTTACTACCTTAACTGTATATTTGCCTTTACTGATGAGCTTTTTCCTTTGGCAATTTTCAAGTTTCTAATTGTGGGTTTTTTTGGGTATTTTTCTTAGAGAAGTTCCTTTAACATATCTTGTTAAGCTGGTTTGGTGTCACTAAATTCTTTTATCTTTTGCTTGTCTGTAAAACTTTTGAGCTCTCCCTCCAATCCAAATGAGAGCCTTGCTGTGTAGGGTATTCTTGGTTGTAGGTTTTTCCTTTCATCACTTTAAATATATTGTGCCACTTCCTTCTTGCCTGCAGTTTCTGCTGAAAAGTCAGCTCATAGCTGTATGGGAGTTCCCTTGTATGTAACTTGTTGCTTTTCCCCTGCTGCTTTGAATATTCTCGCTTTATCTTTAATTTTTGCCATTTTAATTTACAGTGTGTCTTTGTGTGGTCCTCTTTGTGTTGATACTCTTTGGGACTCTCTTTGCTTTCTGGATTTGGATGTCTCTTCCTTTCTCATGTTAGGGAAGTTTCCAGCTATTGTGTTTCCAAATATGTTCTCAGCACCTTTCTCTCTCTCTTCTCCTGGGATCCCTATAATGCGAATATTAATGTGCTAGAAGTTGTCCCAGACATCTCTTAAACTTTCCTTATTTCTTTCCATTCTTTTTTCTTTTTTTTCTGTTCAACATCAGTGATTTCCACTACTCTGTCTTCCAGCTTGCTTGTCCGTTTCTCTGTATCATTTAGTTTACTGCTGATTTCTTCTAGTGTATTTTTTATTTCAGTTATTGTATTCTTCATTTCTGTTTGGTTGTTCTTTCTATTTTCTAACTCTTTGTTAAAAACTTCTAACTTCTCACTCTGTGGTCCATTCTTCTCCTGAGTTCTTTGATCATCTTTACAATCATTACCCTGTACTCTTTCTTGGGTAGATTGCCTATCTCTCCTTCACTTAGTTCTTTTTCTGTGGCTTTGTCTTGTTCTTTCATTTGGAACGTGTTCCTCTGTCACCTCATTTTGTCTAACTTGCTGTTTTTACTTTTATGTATCTGGTAGGTTGGTTATGTTTCCCAACCTTGTAGAAGTGGCCTTTTGTAGGGGACGTCCTATGCATCTCAGGAGTTCACTCCCCTCTCATCACCAGATCTATATGCTCCTTATGTGGGCTGTGTGGGTCCTTTTTTTGTGGTGGGCTGACTACTGTGGGCAGTCTGGTAGGCTTAGTTAGCCCTCAGTCTATTTGATTCCATTTTCTTTCCCACTGTGAATAATGTTGCAACAAATGCCCCAGAATATATGTCCTTATGTACTAGTGATTTTATTTCTATAGGATGGATTTCCAGAAGTGGGATTGTTAGGTCAAAGAGCATAAGCTTTTTCAGTTTTAGTGATAGCACTAGATGGCTATCCAAAATTGTTGTGATACTTTACATTTCAACCAGCAATGTAGGAGAATACTGTTTCTCTATGTCCATATCAGGACATAAGAGTTTCAGCTTTTGATTTTTTTGCTCATCAGAAAGGAATACAGTGATATTTAGTTATTATGTAACATTTATTTCCATGCCTGATAGTGAGTTTGAACATCTTATCATGTTGTTGGCCATTTGGATTTGCTTCTCTGTGGATTTTTTAAATTAATTTGATTTGTCCACTTTTCTGTGATGACTGTCATTTTCTTATGACATTTTGAGCTCTGTTTGCATATTTTAAGTATTACTTTTGTATCATCCACATTAGAAATATTTTTCCTTGGGCTATTATTTACTATTGTTTTTTTGTGAGATCTTTTACTGTTCAAATAGCTCATGGTTTTTTTTGCAATTTTTCATGGCCATATATACCTATTTTTTCTTTTATAGCTTCTATATCCTCAATCTTAGATAAGAATGTGTTCTTTGTCCTTATTCCATATATATTGTGTTTTAATCTGCTCAGGCTGCCATAACAAAATACCATAGACTGGATGGCTTAAACAACAGAAATTTATTTCTCATGGCTCTGGAGGCTAGGAAGTCCAAGATCAAGGTGCCAGCAAATTTAGTTTCTGGTTAGGGCTTTCTTCCTGGCTTGTAAACTTTATTATCCAATTAAAATTTTAATTATCTAATTAAAAATTAATTATCCAATTAAAAAATAACCATTGGTATTCAAAATGGAATTACATGAGCTTTATATATTGACTTTTGGAGAAGTGGTACTTTTATGAAATCAACCCTTTATTTATTTTATAGTTCCCTTCTTATTTCTTGTGCTTTCTTATGAAATGTACCTTTTAAAAACCTGTTAATCATGAGATCCTCTGATATACTACTGCAGTCTCTTGTCTGCAAAAATTCTGCTTATCCCTGCATCATAGAGACATCCCTATTAAGAGGTGGTATTGGTCTTATGGCTTGCATTTACCCATAGAATATGGTGGAAGTGACACACTGTGACTGCCAACCTTAAACTTTAAGAGCCCTGTCAACTTCTGCTTTTGCTCCTTTGGAAGCCAGCTGCCATTTAAAGGAGCTTGGGCTGGACCACAGAAGGGACAGAGACCATGTAAACAGAGGGAGGCTTAGTCAGACCCCAGCCTTGCCAGCTATTCCAGTTAGGGCACCGGACATGTGAGTGAAGCTGTTTTAGATGTTTCCAGTCCCAGCCAATCTTTTAGCTAAACACAGACTCTTGAGTGACCCCAGCCAACACCACAGAGAGCAGAAGAAGCTCCAGCTGAGCCCAGGCAACAAGCACAATCATAAGAAAATCTTAAACCTTTGTTTTAAGACACTAACTTTTGGGTAGCTTGTTATGAATCAATACATAACTGAAACACAAAAGACTGTCTGAATGTATATCAGTTAAAAACATACATACACACACAATGAAACAAACACTTGGTACTACCATCTTGCTTAGCAATAAACATTATTAAGTAGTTACTTAATGCTCCTTGATCACATCCTCCTCCTTCCCTGCAAGAGATAGCCACAGTCCTGAATTTTCAGTTAATCCTTCCCTTGCTTTTGATTTTACCACCTATGTATGCACCCGAAAGTAAGATTTAGTTTTGATGTTTATATAAATGGAATTATACAGTATATATGCTTTGTCACTTTTTTTGCTTAATATTTTGTTTTTAAGATTTATCCAAATGGATGTATTAGCTGTAGTTCATTCATTTTCAGTGCTGTATTGCATTCTGTTGGTAACATTTGGATTGTTCTAATATTTTGCTCCCATGCTATGAATATTTGTTTTAAATTATATTTCAAAATTTTTAATTTAGCTGTAATTTTTATCAAGGATAAAATATTGATAAATTTTATCAATTTTAAACATGCACATAGTTTAAAGGGTAAATAGGTACACAAGGCTTTTTATAAAAAAGAGTGTTTTTTTCCTTTCCAGTTCCACCTTACCTTTTTTCTTAATCCTCAAAGCCATCCACTTTCAAATTTTAACTGATTATTTTGTTCTTTTTCTCCACAGGTCTAAATAACATGCGTATAGTGCTACTTGAGTTTTTGAGAATTTAGTTCTTTTTCATGTGAACCCTCTCACCCCAACGCATGTGTTGTGTTCCCATTCCTCATCCTTCCACATCTTGTAATTTTTTCTAGATGAATATTATAATGACATAAGTACTTTCACAGTTGTTTATGTTGCCTTTCTTGTACTTTTTGTGTTCTGTATGGTTAAGATATTTTTTTCCTTTTTATGTGCTTCATTTTTTTATGTATTTGTCACTAATTGAAACCAAACCTACCCTGGCCCCCTTGGTGAATATCTGATCTCCATGTGTTCAACCACATTCTTGTTCCAAAAATCCCATTATCTGGACAATATCTTTCCTGTTGTCTTCCGTCCTGCTCTAACTGGGACTGGTTGCTTGCCTGGCTGGGTCTACACCTGTTGTCTTGATAGCTTCCCTCCAGTTACCTAGCAGTTTCCTTGACTTTTTGCCTGGGTCCCATGTCTTCTCTTTCTCCCATCAATCAATCCTTTGTGCTCTTGGTTCATATTTCTCAGTAATTATTGAAGAAAGGGTACACAAAGCGTAAATTATTTTGAGATTTTTGCATATAAAATATCTTTGTTTTACTTTCACACTTAGTTAACATGACAAAAAAAGAGAATTTTAGGTTGAAGTCATTTTCTTTCATAATTTTAGGGAATTCCTCCATTGTCTTTAGCTTTTAGCTGAGAATCCCGATGACATTCTGATTGTTATTACTTTGTAAGTAACTCGTTTCCCACCTCCCCACTCCCACCCCAAGCATCTTCTCTTTGTCCTCAGTGTCTTGAATTTTGTGCCTTATTGTGGCTCTATTATCATGTATTACTCTGGGTGTTTGGTAGGCCCATTCAGTCTAGAAAATATGTTCTTCACTTCTGGGAAATTTTCTTGAATCTTTTCATTGATACTTTTCTGTTTATCAGAATAAACTGGAATTCCTTTACATGGATATCGGTTTCCTAAACTCATCTTCTAATTTTATTATCTTTCTCTGCTGTTTTCCATCTTTGTCATTTTGCTTTACTTTCTGGAAGAGTTCTTCAACAATATCTTCCAAACTTAATATTCAAATTTTCAATTCTACAGTTATATTTTAAATACCCAGAAACATTTTATTGTTCCCCCCAAATTACTTTTTGTAGTTTCCTGTTCTTACTTCATGATTACTCTAACTTTAAAAAACCTCTTGGGACTTCCCTGGTGGTCCAGTGGGTAAGACTCTGCGCTCCCAATGCAGGGGGCCCGGGTTTGATCTGTGGTTGGGGAACAGATCCCACATGCATGCCTCAACTAAGAGCCTGCATGCCGCAACTAGGAAGCCCACATACTGCAACTAAAGATCCTACATGCCGCAACAAAGATCCCATGTGCTGCAACTAAGACCCAGTGCAGCCGAAATAAATAAATAAATAAATGTTAAAAAAAATAAAAAATAAAAAAATCTCTCTGAGGTTATCAATGATAGCACTATGTCTCAAGTGTTTTTCTCCTTGCATAGCTTTCTGTTTCTTCAACATTGCTTTTTAAGAAAATCTGTTTGTTTTAGTCTGTCTTTCATAATAGATGATTTCCTCAAAAATCTAGTGATGCTTGGTTGTCTGCTGGATTAAAAAGGGAATTTAAAACCCCACTGTGTGGGTGGGACTTGCTAACTTTGGTTTTCACTATAGGATAATATGAGTGGACTGTTGCACTGCCAGTGTCTTTAGATATTTCCCCTTGGGTTGAGGATATTCTTCAGAAAAATATCCTGTGGTCTCTTTCTTGGGGGTATAGGCCTGTATCCTAGTTTTCTTAATTCAGTGCTTCTCAATTTTTTTTAAGTCACAACATACATAATTTTCTATCATAAACTGGTGAAAAATCAATGAAGCTGTTGTACCTGGAGTGACTGCTCTGGGGGCTGTAGCTGCCCAGAACCCCTGTGGCCATTCCATGTGCCTGTGAGCTTATTAAGAATTCTTTCTCTCTCTTTTTAAAAAAATGTATTTTTCCCCCCGACTCCATCTAGAGCCAAGGCCCAGGCAGGCACATAACTGTCCTGGCTCATCCTGGAGGGTGTCATCCTTTTATGCAGGCATGTCTAATATGACCCCCACCCTGCTTTTCCCCCAGGCTTTCATCCCCCTCTTCCCCTCACCCCCATGTGCCTTAGGCCCCAGGGATTGGCAGATATCTGGTAAACCCCAGCTCCAGTGCTTTCTTAACCCTCTGGATATGCCTTTTCTAATCCTTCTAGTCTCTGGGGAATTCTCTTCCTTTCCCACCAGCTCGGATGCACCTTTTAAAAATCCACCCTTTTAATGATATGCTGTATGGAGATATTTTGCTGAGTATCTTCCTGGCCATGTGGCTGGAAAAAGAATTCCTGACCACCAGTTGACATTGAGGTTTGGAGATGACAGGCACCTCTCTCAGGGTCACACAGTGGGATTCTGCAGGAAAAGGGCTGCTTATTTTGATGCGACCAACTTTTGTTCAGTTTCTCTAAGTGTGCTATACTCAACAGATGCTGTGGGACACAAAGGTAGATACAATCAATCAGTCTCTTTTTTCAAGGAAGCTTGTACTCTAACAAGTGAGAAAACTGGGGTGCAAGAAGAGATGTGTAGAAGGATGTGCTGAGTGGGAGAGGTCGGCTCTAAATTGCTCCAGCAAGTTGAGGTGTGGATGGCTGCCTCTCAGGAGGTGGCTTTGCCTGTGTCTGGGCAGTTCTTAGGGTGAGGGAGGCTTTCCTTTATCTGAGCTGAAATCTGCTTCCCCTGATCCCAGCTCTGCCCTCAGGACCATGTTGAATAAACCTAGCCTTGCAGATTTTGAAGATATTTATAGTTAGCCTGTGGTGGTTTGTTTTTGGCTGCCTCTCAGTCTTTTCTCTGGGAGAATTCCCCAGGTTGTGGGACTTAGTGGGAGGCTGGGAGTTAGGGGAAGTTTCTTTCTTTCCCAACGTGGTATCTGAAATGTGCCAATTCCTCTCCAGGACCTTGGCAGCTCTAGATCAGTCTGTGACCAAGGCTGGGTCAGTTGGAGGATCCGCCTCTGGACAGTGAACTTGGAGGGAGTGCTGCAATATTCAGCAATGAGTCATTGATTACTGAGCAACTGTAGTGGAGATAAGAGTTCAGAGAAGGCAGCAGTGGAACCAGCAGTGCCAACATTGCTGTCCCAACTAGACTGTCCCCTGGGGCTGCATTTGAGACAGGAAAGGGGCAGGGAACAATCTTTAAAAGAATGACATAGCCGTTGAGGGCACAACATAAACTGGTTAGAACTAACTAGGTCCAAGATGGCGGACTGATTGACTTCCACTAGACCTTGAGCCTCAGTATACGCTCAAGCTAAGTGACAACAGCAAGCTAAATGACACACTCACTGGTGCCATGACAGTTCCGAGGACAATCATAAAAGGCCAAAAAGTGGGTGGGGGACCCAATTCCTGGACATCCCCGCCCCTTCCCCAAAATAGTTGGAATAATCCTCTCACTCATTAGCCTATGAAATTACCCAACCCTATAAAAACTGACAATCCCATCCCCTGGGGCATCTTGCCTTCCGAGATGGCCCACACAGTCTATGGAGTGTGCATTTCCCTGAATAAACCTTTCACTTTACTATGGCTTGCTCTTGAATTCTTTCCTGCGTGAAGCCAAGAACCGACACCTGGTGGCAGTCCCAGGGACTCACCTGAGACCTGGAATGTGACCATCCTCTCCAGTCCCACTTTCTTTCCTGCAGCACATTGGCTGCATCACTTGCTGCCCAGTCTCTCTGTTTCAGTCTCTTTTCCAAGCCTAGTTCCCAAGCCTTCCAGTCATTTCTGTTGTTTACCAATAGGTTCTTTCTTGCCTAAGTTAGCCAGAGTTGATTTTTATTATTGACAAGAACTAAGGTCCTTACAAAAACTGTCTTATTCCCCACATCCTCCTTACCACCCCCACGTCTTCTGTTTTCTAAACCCAACAGTCACCTTCTAGATCCTTCACTGTTTAAGTGGTGTCCCTGTAAGCAGGGTTAGAGCTGAGCACTGCTCCAAATGGGGTCTGATCAGGAGCTGGTACATGGAGGACTCTCAGTGACCTTGATCTTTGTACCATAGTGACATGGTCTACTCTACATCCTGAAATGTCACCAATAGGATTGTTATTCCTTCTTCTTAGGGGAAGCCTGAGAAAGGGTGGGCAGAGGGGTATAAAGGTGCTCTTCCTTCTACATAATGGTATGATTTGAATTTTCACAACTGAAATGCAAGACTTCACATTAAATTTTCTCTTGTTCATTTCAGTCCATCGTTCCATCTGTGAAATAACATTGAATATTGAATTGTCTTTCATCTTTACATCTCCCAAGTTCTGCACCGTGGCCGCCATGCAGTGGCAGGAATGAATGACTTGTTAGACATTAACTATTTGAGGAGAACATCTAGTTTGTTTATGCCCACTCTGTCTTCCTTCCACAAGGTTCCTGAGAGAAATGTCCCTGCAAGGAACACTTGCAAATGACAATAAATGCACTTCATCACTGTCTGAGCCTGTGCCCAACACCAGCTACACTTTCTCCCTGAAGTGTGGCATTCTGATAAAGGAATATTGGATCATGGGTCTTAGGCAACAAATCATCCTATAATTTTGCAGGCAGTCAAATGAAACTAAAAGGTCTGTAGTTTTGGGAGTTTCCTTGTTTATGGGTCAGCCCAAACTGGGGAAGCCCTCCTAGGCAAGTCCTCTTTTCATTCCTTGGTTGTAATGAATGGGAATTTTGAGAACCCAAGTATCTGAGGTTGGTCAAGGGGTTTCACTTACCTTTACTCCCTGTTAGTTTTAATGCCTGGTGTTGCTGCCCTGTCCTTCCCCCCTTCCCTGGGGCTTGCCAGCAATCAGAATGCGCTCTCAGGTTTAAAAAGAGCTCACTCCATAGTGAAGGAGAGGACAGAGGCTTGTTCAGGGCCTGCCCTGAAGCCAGTGTTGTCCCTTGACTGACTATTCCTGGGGGAAGGGGTGAGAATGTTTTGAATTCTTTTATTATGGCCCTCAGGGCAGACGTTAGGGGTTGAAGATGACATCCAAACACAACCTTCTTTTATTTTTATTTGAAACACTGATAGACAAGTTTTCCATGATTTCTTTTTAGAAACATAGCCAGCATGACTTCTAAACAAAAGGGACACTGAGTGGTAGGTTTGCAGATGCTTCATGCTCTCTGTCTCACTGCACATGTGCAACCGGTTTCTTGGAAAAGTCACAGTGGCCTTGGTGGAACTTATGGAAGAACAATAGACAATGACAACCATTGATCTAAATTTACTTCCCTGGAGAAGGAGAAGACTTTTGCGTGGAAGTGTCAGGGGGACTCAGGCTCTGTGTTGGGGATTTTCCAGAGGGTCTTTCAAAATACAACTTGTTTCACTTAAGGAAATATGTCTCCGTTTGGCATGTGTTCTATTTTCTGTAATTTATCAATCATTATTGTTGGTGAATCTGATGACACTCCGGACATTTATTCTAAAATAATAAGGTGCAAAATATTTGATCCTAGAGAGAAACTCAGGTAGAGTAGTAGGAGCTTTCTGGCTCTCTTCTATTATGTGTGTATGGACCTAAGCTGTTTGTCGGCACTGGGGATATCATCCGGGTACCTGGCCACAGGCAAAGGATCATGATTTGGGCTAATTGTCATGACAAGACTTGTCATGACAAAGGCTAACTGTGGAACCCACATTCTTGGCAACAGTGATTGGTTTCATCTGTGAGGACTGAAGTATGGTCAGAGCCTGGGATTTGTCTATGGACACTGGGAGAGAAAAATCTTCTCTCTCCTTGAGGTTGCTCGGCTGGGGAGGGGAGGTGTGACAGAGCCTCTGGTGGTCACCTTCCTTGTCATGTGGAGAGGGTCTTTGTAGAACGAAGGCTAGAGGCTGTCTATTTTTCTTTTAACATCTTTATTGGAGTATAATTGCTTTACATTGTTGTGTTAGTTTCTGCTGTATAGCAAAGTGAATCAGCTGTACGTATACGTATATCCCCATATCCTCTACCTCTTGCGTCTCCCTCTCACCCTCCCGATAGCACCCCTATAGGTGGTCGCAAAGCACAGAGCTGATCTCCCTGTGCTATGCAGCTGCTTCCCACTAGCTATCTATTTTACATTTGGTAGTGTATATATGTCCATGCCACTCTCTCACTTCGTCCCAGCTTACCCTTCCCCCCCCGTGTCCTCAACTCCATTCTCTACGTCTACATCTTTATTCCTATCCTGACCCTAGGTTCTTCAGAACCACTTTTTTTTCTTTTTTAGATTACATATATATGTGTTATCATATGGTATTTGTTTTTCTCTTTCTGACTTACTTCACTCTGTATGACAGACTCTAGGTCCATCCACCTCACTACAAATAACTCAATTTTATTTCTTTTTATGGTTGAGTAATATTCCATTGTATATATCTTCTTTATCCATTCATCTGTTGATGGACATTTAGGTTGCTTCCACGTCTTGACTATTCTAAATAGAGCTCAGTGAACATTGTGGTACATGACTCTTTTGAATTATGGTTTTCTCAGGGTATATGCCCAGTAGTGAGATTGCTGGGTCGTATGGTGGTTCTATTTTTAGTTTTTTAAGGAATCTCCATACTGTTCTCCATAGTGGCTGTATCAATTTACGTTCCCACCAACAGTGCAAGAGGGTTCTCTTTTCTCCACACCCTCTCCAGCATTTATTGTTTGTAGATTTTTTGATGATGGCCATTCTGACCGGTGTGAGGTGATACCTCATTGAAGTTTTGATTTGCATTTCTATAATGATTAGTGATATTGAGCATCCTTTCATGTGTTTGTTGGCAATCTGTATATCTTCTCTGGAGAAATGTCTTCTGTCCATTTTTGTATTGGGTTGTTTGTTTGTTTGTTTGATATTGAGCTGCATGAACTGCTTGTATATTTTGGAGATTAATCCTTTGTCAGTTGCTTCATTGGAAAATATTTTCTCCTGTTCTGAGAGTTGTGTTTTTGTCTTCCTTATGGTTTCCTTTGCTGTTCAAAAGCTTTTAAGTTTCATTAGGTCCCATTTTTAAATTTTTGTTTTTATTTCCATTTCTCTAGGAGGTGAATCAAAAAGGATCTTGCTGTGATTTATGTCATAGAGTGTTCTGCCTATATTTTCCTCTAAGGGTTTTACAGTGTCTGGCCTTACATTTAGGTCTTTAATCCATTTTGAGTTTATTTTTTTGTATGGTGTTAGGGAGTGTTCTAATTTCATTCTTTTCCATGTAGCTGTCCAGTTTTCCCAGCACCACTTATTGAAGAGGCTGTCTTTTCTCCTTTGTATACTCTTGCCTCCTTTATCAAAGATAGGTGATCATATGTGCATGGGTTTATCTCTGGGCTTCTATCCTGTTCCACTGATCTATATTTCTATTTTTGTGCCAGTACCATACTGTCTTGATTACTGTAGTTTTGTAGTATAGTCTGAAGTCAGGGAGCCTGATTCCTCCAGCTCCGTTTTTCTTCTCAAGTTTGCTTTGGCTATTCAGAGTGTTTTGTGTTTCCATACAGATTGTGAAATTTTTTGTTCTAGTTCTGTGAAAAATGCCAGTGGTAGATTGATAGGGATTGAACTGAATCTGTAGATTGCTTTGGGTAGTATAGTCATTTTCACAATGTTGATTCTTCCAGTCCAAGAACATGGTATATGTCTCCATCTGTTTGTATCATCTTTAATTTCTTTCATCAGTGTCTTATAGTTTTCTGCATACAGGTTTTTTGTCTCCTTAGGTAGGTTTATTCCTAGGTATTTTATTCTTTTTGTTGCAATGGTAAATGGGAGTGTTTCCTTAATTTCTCTTTCAGATATTTCATCATTAGTGTATAAGAGTGCAAGAGATTTCTGTGCATTACTTTTGTATCCTGCTACATTAGCAAATTCATTGATTAGCTCTAGTAGTTTTCTGGTAACATCTTTAGGATTCTCTATGTATAGTTTCATGTCATCTGCAAACAGTGACAGTTTTACTTCTTCTTTTCCAGGTTGGATTCCTTTTATTTCTTTTTCTTCTCTGATTGCTGTGGCTAAAACTTCCAAACTATGTTGAATAATAGCAATGAGAGTGGAAAACCTTGTCTTGTTTCTGATATTAGAGGGAATGGTTTCAGTTTTTCACCATTGACAACGATGTTGGCTGTGGGTTTGTCATATATGGTCTTTATTATGTTGAGGTAAGTTCCCTCTATGCCTACTTTCTGGAGGGTTTTTATCACAAATGGGTGTTGAATTTTGTCAGACGATTTTTCTACATCTATTGAGATTATCATATGGTTTTTATTTTCCAGTTTGTTAATATGGTGTATCATATTGATTGATTTGCATATATTGAAGAATCCTTGCATTAGTGGGATAAAACCCACTTGCTCATGATGTATTATCCATTTAATCTGCTGTTGGATTCTGTTTGCTAGTATTTTGTTGAGGATTTTTGCATCTATGTTCATCAGAGATATTGGCCTGTAGTTTTCTCTTTCTGTGACATCTTTGTCGGGTTTTGGTATCAGGGTGATGGTGGCCTTGTAGAATGAGTTTGGGAGTGTTCCTCCCTCTGCTATATTTTGGAAGAGTTTGAGAGGGATAGGTGTTAGCTCTTCTCTAAATGTTTGATAGAATTTGCCTGTGAAGCCATCTGATCCTGGGCTTTTGTTAGTTGGAAGTTGTTTAATCACAGTCTCAATTTCAGTGCTTGTGATTGGTCTGTTTATATTTTCTATTTCTTCCAGGTTCAGTCTCAGAAGGTTGTGCTTTCCTAAGAATTTGTCCATTTCTTCCAGGTTGTCCATTTTATTGGCATATAGTTGCTTGTAGTAATCTCTCATGATCCTTTGTATTTCTGCAGTATCAGTTGCTACTTCTCCATTTTCATTTCTAATTCTATTGATTTGAGTCTTCTCCCTTTTTTTCTTGATGAGTCTGGCTAATGGTTTATCAATTTTGTTTATCTTCTCAAAGAACCAGCTTTTAGTTTTATTGATCTTTGCTATCGTTTCCTTCATTTCTTTTCCATTTATTTCTGATCTGATTTTTATGATTTCTTTCCTTCTGCTAACTTTGGGGTTTTTTTGTTCTTCTTTCTCTAATTGCTTTAGGTTTAAAGTTAGGTTGTTTATTTGAGATGTTTCTTGTTTCTTGAGGTAGGATTGTATTGCTATAAACTTCCTTCTTAGAACTGCTTTTGCTGCATCCCATAGGTTTTGGGTCATCGTGTTGTCGTTGTCATTTGTTTCAAGGTATTTTTTGATTTCCTCTTTCATTTCTTCAGTGATCTATTGGTTATTAAATAGTGTATTGTTTAGCCTCCATGTGTTTGTATTTTTTACAGTTCTTTTCCTGTAATTGATATCTAGTTTCATAGTGTTATGTTCGGAAAAGTTACTTGATACGATTTCAATTTTCTTAAATTTACCAAGACTTGATTTGTGACCCAAGATATGTTCCATGAGAACTTGAGAAGGAATTGTATTATGTTGTTTTGGATGGAATGTCCTATAAATATCAATTAAGTCCATCATGTTTAATGTGTCATTTAAAGCTGTGTTTCCTTATTTATTTTCATTTTGAATGATATGTCCATTGTTGAAAGTGGGGTGTTAACATCCCCTACTATGATTGTGTCACTGTTGATTTCCCCTTTTATGGCTGTTAGCATTTGCCTTATGTATTGAGGTGCTCCTATGTTGGGTGCATAAATATTTACAATTGTTTTATCTTCTTCTTGGATTGATATCTTGATCATTATGTAATTTTCTTTTTGTCTCTTGTAACATTCTTTATTTTAAAGTCTATTTTTTCTGATATGAGAATTACTACTCCAGCTTTCTTTTGATTTGCATTTGCATGGAATATCTTTTTCCATCCCCTCACTTTCAGTCTGCATGTTTATCTAGGTCTGAAGTGGGTCTCTTATAGATAGCATATGTACAGGTCTTGTTTTTGTATCCATTCAGCCAGTCTATGTCTTTTGGTTGGAGCATTTAATCCATTTACATTTAAAGTAGTTATCAATACGTATGTTCGTATTACCATTTTCTTAATTGATTTGGGTTTGTTATTGTAGGTCTTTTCCTTCTCTTGTGTTTTCTGCCTAGAAAAGTTCCTTTAGCATTTTTTGTAAAGCTGGTTTGGTGGTGCTGAATTCTCTTAGCTTTTGCTTGTCTGTAAAGATTTAAATTTCTCCATCGTATCTGAATGAGATCCTTGCTGGGTAGAGTAATCTTGGTTGTAGGTTTTTCCCTTTCATCTGTTTAAATATGTCCTGCCACTCCCTTCTGGCTTGCAGAGTTTCTGCTGAAAGATCGGCTGTTAACCTTATGGGGATTCCCTTGTATGTTATTTGTTGTTTTTCCCTTGCTGCTTTTAATGTTTTTTCTTTTTATTTAATTTTTGATAGTTTGATTAATATGTGTCTTGGCATGTTTCTCCTTGGATTTATCCTGTATGGGACTCTCTGAGCTTCCTGTACTTGATTGACTATTTCCTTTCCCATATTAGGGAAATTTTCAACTATAATTTCTTCAAATATTTTCTCAGTCCCTTTCTTTTTCTCTTCTTTTTCTGGGACCCCCATAATTCAAATGTTGGTATGTTTAATGCTGTCCCAGAAGTCTCTGAGACTCTCCTCAAGTCTTTTCATTCTTTTTTCTTTATTCTGCTCTGCAGTAGTTATTTCCACTATTTTATCTTCCACGTCACTTATCCGTTCTTCTCCCTCAGTTATTCTGCTATTGATTCCTTCTAGAGAATTTTTAATTTCATTTATTGTGTTGTTCATCATTTTTTGTTTGCTCTTTATTTCTTCTAGGTCCTTGTTAAACGTTTCTCGTATTTTCTCCATTCTGTTTCCAAGATTTTGGATCATCTTTACTCTCATTACTCTGAATTGTTTTTCAGGTAGACTGCCTGTTTCCTCTCATTTGTTTGGTCTTGTGGGTTTTTACCTTGCTCTTTCATCTGCTGTGTATTTCTCTGTCTTCTCATTTTGCTTAACTTACTGTGTTTGGGGTCTCCTTTTTGCAGGTTGCATGCTCGTAGTTCCTGTTTTTTTGTGTGTCTGCCCCCAGTTGGTAAGGTTGGTTCCGTGGGTTGTGTAGGCTTCCTGGTGGAGGAGACCAGTGCCTGTGGTCTGGTGGATGAGGCTGGATCTTGTCTTTCTGGTGGGCAGGACCATGTCCAGTGGTGTGTTTTGGGATGTCTGTGAATTTATTATGATTTTAGGCAGCCTCTCTGCTAATGTGTTCCTGTCTTGCTAGTTGTTTGGCATGGGGTATCCAGCACTGGATCTTGCTGGTCGTTGGGTGGAGCTGGGTCTTAGCGTTGAGAGGGAGATCTATGGGAGAGCTCTTGCCAATTAATATTATGTTGGGCTGGGAGGTCTCTGGTGGTCCAAGGTCCTGAACTCGGCTCTCCCACCTCAGAGGCTCAGGCCTGACACAGGCTGGAGCACCAAGACCCTGTCAGCCACATGGCTTGTGGCAGGTGAAGTAATGGTCCCCCAAAGACATGGACATCCAAGTCCCTGGAACTGCCTGGCTGGTGTTCAGTGATGGGGACCCGGAGCCGCTGGAGGCTCAGGGCAGTAGCCTGCAGTGCACAAGGCGGCCTGGTGTCCTCAGGGTCAGAGCCGGGCAATCTGTGCCACCCACACCGCCCAGCACACCAGGGACTCTGCCTCCTAGAGGCTGTCTTAATGAGACAGATCAAGAGAGAGCAAAAGTGAGGGAAAGGACAAAACAGAGGGAAGTAGTAAGATGGAGACAGATAGGCAAGTCCTGGCTGTTTATTATCATTAATTTCAAAACACATATATATTTATATGTGTTTGAAATCATTAATTTCAAACACATATATATAAATATATGTGTTTGAAATTAATAACAATATATTATATATATTGTTATGAAAGTAATTTTTGTTTACTATAACAAACATGAAAATCCAGAAAATCCAAAAGAGAAAAATAATAAAATAATAAAACAATGTAATCCCTGCATCATAGAAAAATACTGTTAATATTTTTTTATGTGGGCTTGTCATTTTTTCTATACATATTTATGTATCCATGTATGTATCTTAAAATCCGTCTATGTATTTTAAAGTCCACTTTCAACAGTAGGAGAGAAATCACTGTCTCCCAAGTTTCCTGTCACTTTCATGACCTCGGCTAGTTCTTTGTACTCAGACAGAAGTACTGAGAAGTCACACCATTTTTTTTTGTAATTAATTTTTATTGGAGAATAGTTGATTTACAATGTTGTGTTAGTTTCTGCTGTACAGCAAAGTGAATCAGTTATACACATACATATATCTGAAACCATGCACCTCAGATTGGGACTTGAATCCATGCAGCTGGGACTCGAATCCAGCCCAAACCCATGGTCTTCCAACTGAGATCACACACCTGAGTGGGAAAATCAGGAAGCAGACAGGTTGGAGGCAGGCAATAGACAGGGTCCTGGTTTCAGGACTTAATGAAGCTCAGGTTCTTGATGTCTCATCACAAAAAGAATTCAGTGAGAGACAAAGTGACAAGTAAGAAGTGGATTTATTTAGAGAGAAACACTCCACAGACAGAGTGTGGGCCACCTCAGAAGGTGAGAAAGGCACCAGTGTATGGGGTTGTCAGTGTTTACAGGGGTGGGTAATTTCATAGGCTAATGACTGGGAGGAGTATTCCAGCTATTTTAGGAAGGGGTGGGGATTCCAGGTATTGGGCCACTGCCCACTTTTTGATACTTATTGTTGGTCTTGGAACTGTCATGGCACCTATGGGTGTGTCATTTAGCTTGCTGACGTGAGTGTATACTGAGGCTCAAGGTCTCATGGAAGTCGACTTGTCTGCCATCTTGGATCCATTTGGTTCTATTCAGTTTATGTCGTGTCCTTGGGCTATGTCATTCTTTCAAAGGTTGTGCCCGGCCTCCTTCCCTCCTGTTTCATAACCACTCTTTTTTATTTTATTTATTTATTTATTTTTGGCTGTGTTGGGTCTTCGTTGCTGCATGCAGGCTTTCTCTAGTTGCGGCGAGAGGGGGCTACTCTTCATTGCAGTGCGCAGGCTTCTCATTGTGGTGGTTTCTCTCGTTGTGGAGCGCAGGCTCTAGGTGCACGGGCTTCAGTAGTTGCAGCACGCAGGCTCAATAGCTGTGGCTCATGGGCTCTAGAGCACAGGCTCAGTAGTTGTGGCGCATGGGCTTAGTTGCTCCGCAGCATGTGAGATCTTCCCGGACCAAGGATCAAATCCGTGTCCCCTGCATTGGCAGGCAGATTCTCAACCACTGCGCCACCAGGGAAGCCCTCCACTCTTTTTTAGATTCTTTTCCCATATAGGTCATTACAGAGTATGTTGCCACACCACTTCTACTTGTTAATGTTTCTCTTTTCTAACTTAAAATTGTCAGAGAGATAAGGCAATACTTAGCAGAATGTGATTGCTTATGGAGGCTCCTCCCATATCCCCACCAGCCAGCTTGCTGCATCTGGTTCTATGATGTCTATTAGGGGAGGAAATTCCAGGCCCTTCCCTTGATCTGGCCGTGTGCCTGCGTGTTTGCCTGCGTACGTGCATGCGTGTGTGTATGAGTGCCCTTCTGACACTCCGTTTACCCTGCCTGAACTGCCAGGCCTGCTCAGGAGAATAGATTTCAATCTGCGTGCATACTTCTGTCCTCTCTAGTGCCACTTCCTGTTCCCCTGCTTAGGAGTTATGGCTGCAGCCCTTGGGGTGGAACAGAGCTGAATTTAAATACTGTTTTTGCCACTAAGCTATGTGACTTAGCCTTTGGAACTGATATTGCTCATCTGAGGAATGAATTGATCTAGAAGAGTCAGAGTTGGGCTTCTGTGAAGGAGGTGATAATGCTGTTCCCTCAGGAATCCCAGGGAGGTCCCCCACCCAACCCCACACAAACACCACACAAAATCCCACATTCTCTGTGCCCCAGAGCCTGAAATAAATTTTGTGGAGGACAAACTGTTTTTTCTTCTATAACCAGAGATAAGAGACTCTAGCCCTCTGGAGCTACACGCTGCACTAGCCTGAGGGTCGGTGACTGATAGCAAGTCTCGTGAAAGTGTGTTTTTAAGGAGAGAGAGAGAGAGAGAGAGAGAGAGAGAGAGAGAGAGATCCTGAGGGCTATGAGGCCTGAAAAGAGAGCAGGAGTGGGAAAATCAGGAAGCAGACAGATTGGAGGCAGGCAATAGACAGGGTCCTGGCTTTGCGTGTGCTGATGGGTGTTTCATCCTCTGCTGTTTCTCGGACTTGTTGTTTACTGAGCCAGATGCCTTGAGGCATGGGCTTGCCCTGCCTACATTTGTTGTCCTGAGCAGTTTCACTGGCCACTCTTTGTACACATTAAAATGGGTGGTGTTAAGTTCTGTGAAGCAATTAGATTTTAAGGAGATGGCCCTCATTGGGATATGCATAAAAAGATGTTCAATGGATCTGGGCTCACAGGGCACCTATCATTTACTCAAAAGTCCTCCAGAAGAGGGTGGAACTCTCTGGGCCTGAGGCTCCACGCTGGTGACACGCTGGGGGCTGGGAGGTCGGGCTGAGCCGCTGGGAGTCACAAAAGGCCTATAGTCGATGAAATGGATGGATACCGTTTCCCAGCACCTGCTACCTGCCTGCTCAGTGAGGGTTAAGGGCTGGCACCGCTCTTTCCTGAAACCTGCAGGATGACACCAGGCATCAGGTTTGATGAGTATTGAGAGTGGGCTGGGTGTAAAGAGGTAAGTGAATTGAGGAGGATGAGTAACTGGGTAAGAGAGGCAACCTTCCTTTTCTGAAGATTCGGGTTGAGGAAAAAAGCAGGGCAGGTGAAATCAGGAAAAGAACCATCAGCCAGGCTGACTTCTTTCTTTATTCTGAGCAGAGGATTTTGCTGCCAAAGAGGTAGGATAGGATTCAAGGATGGCCAGTGTTCATTCATTTATCCAACAAATAATTGCCCATCAGGCACATATTGATGTGTTGAGGATACAGAGAAGATGCAGTCTCTGCTCTCAAGTAACTTGTTGTGCATTTCTACCTCTGTGCCTTTGCTCACACCATTGTCTCTGCCCGGCCTTCTCTCCCTCCTCTCTCCATCTTTTTCAGGGTTTCTCAACTTCAGCACTATTGACATTTTGGGCTGGGTAATTCTTTGTTGCAGGGGCTGTGTTGTGCACTGTAGAACTTTTTAGCAGCATCCTTGGCTTTTTCCCACTAGATGTCAGCCCCTGCCATTGGTTGTGATATCCAGATTGTCTCTAGACATTGCCAAATATCTCTTAGGGGACAATGGAACCACAGACCCATTTGGGGTTTATTCATCTTTTGTGACCTCACTCAAGTCCCACCTTCTCCCTGAACCTTGCTCTGGCTCCTGCTGCTTCTGAGGACTTCTCCTTTCTTTGGTCTCCTGTACCAGTGATTGGTGCTGCTGCGCAATTTAACACGTCATCTTCTACTCCTCTCTGGCCCTGGAGATGTAGATGTCATTCAGGCACTGAGACAAACCAATTACATCTCCGAGAACGAGCTGCTTCAATTCTGCCAGGAAGCCCCCAGTTTCCTCAATCGTCAAATCAAACTCGGTGAAAGACCAGAAAATGGACTAACAGATGTGAAAGAACCTGGATTATAAATTTGCTATAAAGCATTGATTAAGCAATTATTGGAAATTTATAACATGAAGAACATTAAACTCTCAATGATTAGAGATTAATAAGAACCAAAAGTCATTCTCTGAGCCCTTGGGTAGCTGGTACCAGGATTCAAGTCATCCATTTCCTCATGCATGCAATGTTTACTGAGATGTACTATGTGCCTGGCATTGGGTCAGGCACTGGGTGTGCAGAAATAAACAGTTTCTGCCGACACCCAGCTCAGTTTGCTGGGGATGAGGAATGGAATATTGACTGCCATATCATGAAATAAAGGATGTCATAGTCATCAACAGTTGCAGCCACAGCCTGTGGTGAGCTGGTGAGCCCTGAGGGAACTCAGGAAGGAAAAGAATACCTGCCATCTAGCAGCCATCAGACTGCAGCCACTACCCACAGCGAGCCCTGAGGAAACTCAGGACTGGAGAACACAGGATACTGGCCCCAGATAGCTGAGGTACATATCAAAGGAATGATTTCAGTGAGCCCAGACTCTTGCCTCTTCCCATACATAGAAAAGCACTAAATTCCTTAACTTGAGCTATCTGGTTTTCTTTAATTAACAATAATCTTTTGCCGTTCAGACTAACTGCCCTTTGTTGCAAAACTCCTATGTTTCCTGGCTCCCCCCGCTCGCCTCCTCAAACAGGTCTCTCAGGGTTACTTGAGATGCAGCCTCCCAGGCTTGAAGACCTAAAAATTCCCACCAAATAAAACATAGCTCTTAACTTTTAGGTTGTGAATAATTTTTCAGTGACAGAGACCAGATAAAGGTGGCAAGTGATGTAACAGAGATATTTCTAAAGTGCTGAAAGAGCACAGAGGGGAGGCACCTGACCCAGAAAGGGAGGTATTAGGAGGCCTTCTTAGAAGAGGTGACCACTAAAACAGTCTTGAAGGACAAATAAGAGATAGAAGAAAAAGGCTGTTTCAGAAGAAGGAAGAACACATGTAAAAGGCACGGAGTTTCAAAGAGCAAGTGTGCTTAAGGAAATTTTTAGCAGTTTTATGCATCTGAGGAGGTCTGTTGACTTAAGGGACTGGGCAGTTTCGTGAGTACCAGACTAGTGAGGGCCTTAAGTGGCCTTATTTCAGTTTTTAAAAAGGTCCCTAAAGAAGGCAACGTTTGAACCTAAGAAAACGCATTTAAGCCGTGGGGTTTTCAGCCAGCACGGCGGCAGGCGATTCCCGACACCGCCGGGAAAAGCCGTCTTTGCAGACGGTGACCACCCGGGCCGGCAGGACGGTCGAGACCCCCGCGCTCGAGCCCCCGCTCCCGGTGCCGCCCCGTCCGCCGCAGGTTCGCACCGCCGAGCGCCGGCCGCAGGCTCCGGGGGTCTTGAGTCCTTGGTCGCAAGAGCGACTTTGCAGAGGGGGCTGGGCATGGCGGGGACGGGCCTGGGCAGCCCGAGCGCCCTTCCTTCCCGCCCGCTGCCCGCCCCGTGGTTCCGCCCCGCCGGGGTCCCCACCTGCCGGCCTCCCAGCGAGGGCAGCATCCTTCCCTAGAGCGGTTTCTCAAGCTGGCGGAGTTCTCGGAGTGTTAACAGCTTGGAGCGCGGCTCCCGTGTCTGTCCTGATGTCCTCAGTCCACGACAGGCTTAAGCAACTAATATTATTAGTTATATTATGAACAAATGACTGAACCAGAAAGTATTTTTCATGTGTCTGCCATTTACTTTGCCCTTTGCTAGGCATGTGGCAGCGCGCACTTCCTCTCCTCCGGGAACTTAATGTCGGGAGACAGTTACCGCTGGCAGAGTTCGCCCTCCATTCTACTCCACCTTCTCGGAGGTGTCTCCAGGAACGACACAAACCAAACACATGTTGCCATCTGCAGTGTGAGTGTTGGAAGGAAAGGTCACTTAAGTGGGCAACAGAGGCTTCAGAGAGGAGGTGGGGCTTGTAGCGGACTTCGGAGGAATAGGCAGCCCTTAGCTGGGTGGACAGAAGGAGAGGGCTTTTCCAGGTTGGGAGTGGAGTAGGACGGGAGCGAGTTGAGGGATAATGAGGTATGACCAAGGCGGGGGTGGGGGGATTCTCTCGTTGGGGGGAAGTGTGTGCTGGCCTGTGAGACCTCCTCTCCTCCAGCAGATGCGGTGCTGCCTTTAAATTTCAAGTGACCTCGGTAAGACCACAGGGTGTGACACCTGAGACCTAGGACAAAGACTGAGCCACTGGGGAAATGGCGCCTGCCCTGGGTGGGCACAGGAGGTCTGGGGTTTTATGGGCAGCTGCATAATAGGAGCGTGACATTTGTCTTCCAGGGTGATCCTTTTTATTAAGAAGGCCTGTTTAGACACCATTAATGGCTTATTCAAATGCCAGTTATGCAGGGCTGAAGGAAATCTCAGTTTCAATGGGTTCTTAGTTAATAATCAGAGCAGGGCTGGAAGAGAGAGGTTTCCCAGGGAAGGACTGATGTTTCAGAGACGCTTTGAAAAATACTTATATATACTAATGTTTTATTTATCCTAACAGACTTACTCCCTGAAAAGAACACCCCAACTTCAAAGGAAAGGAAGTGTCAAGTCATTTTTAGAAACATGTTATTTATTTATTTATTTATTTAATTTTTAGCTGTGTTGGGTCTTCGTTGCTGTGCACAGGCTTTCTCTAGTTGCGGCGAGCAGGGGGCTACTCTTTGTTGCAGTGCGCAGGCTTCTCATTGTGGTGGCTTCTCTCGTTGCAGAGCATGGGCTCTAGGAGTGTGGGCTTCAGTAGTTGTGGCGCACAGGCTTAGTTGCTCGGTGGCATGTGGAATCTTCCCAGGCCAGGGCTCGAACCTGTGTCCCTTGCATTGGCAGGAGGACTCTTAACCACTGTGCCACCAGGGAAGTCCCCGAGTCATTTTTAGATTTAGAAGGTAGCAAGTATTAATGAGAACCTACTGCTGGGGGTGGGGGGTGGGAGTAAGTATCTTCTCACAGCTGGTGTAAAATTGATGGTCTTCTGGTTCGTGTAGGAGGCTATGGGCAGAAGATGGAGAAGACACACCAGGGAGACTGCTGATTGTTCAAGAGCTCTCCTCCCAAACCTCCCCAAAAGATGCCATTTGAATTTACCTCTTTCTAGCCTCCAACTTGGAGTCCCTTCGGGGTTGCCAAAGTCTTCCTTTAAAGTACAAACACCTGGAACACTCCTCAAAGGAGAGAGGGAAAGGATGACAGGAGATTGGGAAAGGGAGGTGAGAGGGATGGAGATAAGAAGGATTCTGAGGTGTGGGGCATCTTGAAGGAGGGGGATCTGGGTGGGTGTCTGCAGGGAGATACTTGGGTGTGGCAGTAGAAGAGCACTGGATCTTGAGAAAGGGCATTGACAAGGAGCTGGGAGGGCACTAGACACAAACTTTGCCTAATGTGCAGTCAGTGATTATAAAACAAAAAGCATTAGTGCCAACTATGAGGAGGAAGCTTTTTCAGACCTCCTGAGGGTGTCCTAGATTTCTGTTGCTGCCGAACAAGCTACTCCAAAACTCAGTGGCTTAAATCAATAACCATTTATATCCGATGATTTTGTGGGTCAGAAATGGGGGTGGGGCTCTGCTGGGTGATTCTTCTGGTCCATATGGAGTCTATGAAGGTCACTTGATGGTACTTGGTGCCTTTTTAAGAGGAAGAAGAAGAAAAAGAAAAAATCAGCCAATAAATATTTATTGAGCACCTCCTTAGCACAGTGGTTGAGAGCACAGACTCTGGAATGAGCATGGTGCTGTCTCTTCCCACCCACGTTGTCTTGCCGGAATCACTTAGCCTCTCTAAGTGTCAGTTGTCGCATCTGTAGATGGGGTTATTATGAGGTTCAAATGAGATCACATATGAATGCTCAATAAAATCTAAGTTGGTGCTGCTGTTGTAGCTTCTATTTCTCTGGAAAGAAATCTTGCTCCACGTTTGGGGGCACAAAGGTGTAAGCAGATGCCGTCCTTACTCTCAAGCAGCTTAGTGAGACGAGTTGTACACCACAGATGGATAATGTGACAACCCAAGGCAGCTGTGACAAGTGCAGGTTTAGTACAGGAGCTCAGCAGAGGGGAGATACTGCGAGGGCTTCGTGGAAGGTGAGCATGTTTCAAAAAAATGTTAGAGGAAGGAGGACATTCCAGGGCTGCAGGGGAAACAGGAGATGAAGGGGGACCAGTTGTTCTTCATAGTTTTCTTCTGAAATATTCTATACAGGAGCTGGTTGGAATCCAAAGTGGCAACTGCAAGCAAGGCATTTCAGGTTTTATCTCAGAAATTCATGTGATTTTTGTGTTCTAGTTCACAAACCATGAATCAATAAAATGACCTCAAGGAGTGAGAAGATGAACAAGCGGCCCCAGAGAAAACCAGCCTTTAAGCTGCAACAGAAGAAAAAAGGCATTAGAGAGGCTGAGAAGGAGTAACCAGAGAGGTGGGAGGAGAACCAGGAGAGTGGGCACCGCAGAATCTAGTTCTCCATTTTTATTTTTAATATAAAAACTATCTTTTAAATGACTTCTTATTTAGTAGGAGGGAAGGACCTAGTGTGTTACCCCTTATCTTCCCTTCTTCCAGGCACGTCAGCTCACAGTGCTGCTGGGCTGCTGCCCCTGGGTGAGACCTGGGGTCACATGGGTTTGCGTGAGCACAGACTGAGGTAAAATCAACACTTGTAAGCAGCCTGATGTGGAGGGCGTGGAGGCCAGGTGGCAGTTCCTGGAGGAGAGGCCCGGGAACCTGAGATAAAGGGCTCGCTGCAAGTGGTGAGAACACTGCAGGTCAATGTCTGCAGACCAAGTTCAATTCCAGATGCTGTCACTTACTGGCTGTGTGACCTGGTGAAGATATAACATTTCTCAGCCTCAGGGTCCTTTCTCATGGGTACCGTGAAACTGTAACTGTGCCGGCCTCAGAGGGTGGTGGGATTTTATTGAAGGGGATAAAGAACATAAAGTGTCTACCAGTTCCCGCACCTAACAGAGACTTTAGGAGTATGAGTCTTCCTTCTCATCTTCCTCTCCTTCTTGCTCTCCACACTTCCTGCCTTGACTTCCAGCGTGATGCAGAGGCAGCCGGAGTACAGGGAAGGAAGGACTGGCTGTGTCTTTTCCAAACCCTACCACCAATCTCCCTGTCCTTCTAATAGTCATTTAGCCTAAGTTCCAGATTCCACATCTGCAAAATGGGAAAACTTCCTCATGGGGTTATTATGAGGTTCAAACGAGATTACATATGAGTGCTCAATAAAATCTAAGTCAGTTTAAATTATCCCAAGTGTCTCCCATCTTTAAGATAATCACTCTCTCATCTCTCATCCAGCTTTAATTGCTGCACTCTTCCTCTTTTTAAAAACTATTTACAGATTAGCGAACATTTTCCAACTCACTGTCTCTACTTCCTGTGCCCCACTCTCCCCTAAATCCAGGGCTCTCCAGCTTTTGCTCCCACCATGCCAAGCTCTTCCTCCCAAGGTCATCAGGGACCTCCTTGTTGTGGAATCTCATGGACAACCTCTCAGAAACAGAAGCCACTATTAGCACTCCCTTCTTTAAATCTGTTTTGCTTTGGATTCTGTGGTGCCCACTCTCCTGGTTCTCCTCCCACCTCTCTAGTTACTCCTTCTCGGCCTCTCTAATGCCTTTTTTCTTCTGTTGCAGCTTAAAGGCTGGTTTTCTCTGGGGTCGCTTGTTCATCTTCTCACTCCTTGAGGTCATTTTATTGATTCATGGTTTGAATTATCACCTGCAGTCCAAATCACTTTCCTAAGGCCCAGACCACTATGGCCAACTGCCTCCTGGAAACCTCTACTAGGATTTTGCTGCAACTTGCTTCTTTTCTGTGTTTTGCTTTTCAGTGAGTGTCACCTCCACCTCAGTTGTCCAGGACAGTCATCCTTGACGACTTCCTCTGTCTTATTCCCCACATGAAATCGATCACTAAGTTCTAATTCTATCTCCCAAAGTGCTTTATTTTTTTAAATTTATTTATTTTTAATTAAGCTGAGGTTTACTCAGAATTATTTACCTGCTCTCTTCACTGATTCTTCTACCTCCCTCTGTTCCGCAAACAGAAGCAACCCCAGGGACTCACCAGCTCCTTTTTTCCTCTCCACTATCTCCATTTGGGTCATTTGCACTTTTTCAGATTTTTTTGTTCTTTTCTATTATGGTTTGTTACAGGATATCGAATATAGTTCCCTGTGCTATACAGTAGGACCCTGTTGTTTATCCATCCTATATATAATAATTTGCATCTGCTAATCCCAACTCCCAATCTACCCCTCCCGCCACTTAGCAACCACAAGTCTGTTCTGTACCTCTGTCTGTTTCTGTTTCATAAATAAGTTCATTTGTGTCATATTTTAGATTCCACATAGTGATATCATATGGTATTTGTCTTTCTCTTTCTGACTTACTTCACTTAGTATGATATTCTCTAGGTCCAACAATGTTGCTACAAATGGCATTATTTCATTCTTTTTTATGGCTGAGTAGTATTCCATCATATATATATACACACATGTATATATATATTATATATATATACACACACACACACACACGTGTATATATATATACATGTATATATGTATGCCACATTTTCTTTATCTATTCATCTGTCCATGGACATTTAGTTTGCTTCTATGTCTTGGCTATTGTAAATAGTGTTGCTATGAACATTGGGGTGCATGTATCTTTTTGAATTATAGTTTTGTCTGGATATATGCCTAGGAGTGGGATTGCTGGATCATATGGTAGCTCTATTTTTAGCTTTTTGAGGGACCTCTGTACTGTTTTCCATAGTGGCTGCACCAATTTACATTCCCACCAACAGTGTTGGATCACAGGTGTTATAGCTAGATTTAGACGGGGTTTCCCTGCCCTGACACTATTCACACTTTGGGCTTGGACGATTCTCCAGGGTGTGCTGTTGTACAACATTTGGCAGCATCCCTGGCCTGTACTCTCTGGATGCCAGTGGCACCCCTCCCCTCCCCCTCACCCAGGGTGTGACAATCAAAATTGTCTCCACACATTGCCTATTGTTCTCAGGGGGGAAATGCCGTTCATTGAGAACCGCTGATCTAGAACAGTCACCTGAGACCAGGAGGTTCCCTTGGGAATGACAGAAGGGGCCTGGGTCCCTGAGCAGTTGGGGGCACACAACTGTGGACAGCCTACCTCTAGACTTATCCACGAGAAGACAGAAATAACCCTCCAGTCGTACTTAATTCTAATTAAGTCAATTATCTATTTTCTTTTGAAATACAAACTATTGAAAATAAAGCTCAATAAAATTTATTTGGTTGGCAAGCACAGACAAACAGAATGAAAAAGTATTGAAAAAGGTCATGGTTTAAGAAAGTTCAACTCAAATGTTCGGGGTTGGTTGATTAGTTGGGAGTCTTAGGTGAAAGAGACAGTTATACTTTTTACACGAGCTTAAGCAGAAAAGGTGAGGAAGACACGCAGGAATCAGTGAATTTATAGGGATGTCAGGGACTTGAGCCTTCTAGAGCATACTCTCTGTCTCTCTCTACCTGTTCCTCATTCTCTTCTACTCCCAGGGGACTTTCTCCACACAGCAGGGAGCGTGGCTACTGACAGCCTTGAACTCATATTTCAGCAGCTGCATCATCGTGAAAGAAAGGAGTTCTTTCTCACCGGCTCCAGCAACTGCTGTCGTATGACCTCCTGAATCAATCACTGTGGTAAAGTGCAGTGATTGTCCTAACCTGGCTCATGGGCCTCCCTCAGTGGCCAGGGGTTCAAGGTCTGTAACCAGAGGGTCAGGGTTGGGAGGTGGGCACAGACTGGACAAAGACGACAGTCACTTTGCCACTCAGCTCACACACCCTCTTCTTCCCATATACACAATTCCAAAAATGTCCCTGCTTAAGGTAAAACGCGTTGCTCAGACCTCCTTCCCATGGGAGACACCCAGAAGTCTATTGAATACCCTTCCCCCTCAGGTCTGGATGTACTCCTCATGACCTCGCGAAGGGATAAATGTGCCACCCACAACACAGCCAATGTACCCATTATGGGGAGGAGCAGGAGAACAATAAAAACGTCCACTTAAAAAAGGGGAAAGGGAACAGGAGATGATGGCTGCTGGCTGGTGAGTAAGTGGGTACACATGTTTGTTGACTCACTGCCCTGGCCACGGGTGAGTCCTCGGTCAGCCAGTGTGGTCTCCCTGCGCTCTGCTTGCTGGACCCTCCCTCCAGGGCTCACCTCGGCCACACCTGAGGGGCACTGGGCAGGTTTTGCTGCTGGGGCTAGCCTGCCTTGAGGCCCACTCCCTCCTGGCATGGGCTCTGGGGCCTGAGTTTGCCTTAAGGTTGATAATCATAAGCTTCTGTTTGTCCAGTCTGCAGTGTCTCTGGCAATAAAGCTTAATAAAACTCTCACCGGTTACATCTGAGGGAGCATCATTGACTGGTGAGTCATGATGTTTGAGTCTGGCTCCAGCCTTGCCTTACTTCTCTTAGCCCATCCCCCCAGTCCTCAGTTTAAGGGCTTTGTCTGGCCTTTGCCTTGGATCCAGGGACAATTTACTTTCTGTCAGGCCCTCCCCTAACATTTGTGGGGCTGGAGCAAGAACACCATGGTCCCCCCACTTTTTCTTTCCACTCAGCTCTGCTCAACAGGACCTCATGCCCTCATGTGGTCAACTCAGTGAGCACATCCAAGCTCTGTTTGCCCCTACCCTCCATCAGCCATCTCTCAGCAGCAAGGGGTCAAGGGGTGTGTAACTTGGGAGCTCAGGATCTACTCAGAAGAATAACGTAGGGAAGTGGCCTTCACGGGCCCAGGAAGCAGGCTGTAGGACACTTGGGAAGGACATTCTGTGATCTGAGGTGCTTGAAGCGTGGTCTAGAAGAGGGTCCCAAGCTCCAGGTGGACATATCCCCTGGGCCCGTGTTATTAGTCCCATGGGGAAGGACATGGCCAGAGGAAGGTCAGATTAGGACACTTTAAAGCGGGGGGTGGAGGGGTGGGGGGGAATCAGGACAGGATCTTTCTTGCTCAGGTCTAAAGCCAGTACTGCCTCTGTCCCCAGGTGACTCCCTAGTAGTTGACACTTAATCATGGCTAGGAATTACTAAGCTTTTTTGGCAAGGGGTGAATTTATAATAGAAGGTATTTAGCCTGGGGATCAGACTTCCCCATTTCTCTTCATCCTCCCAGATAGCTGTTTCCTAGTCAGGACATTAATTTCAGCACAAGGACAGAACTCAGCTAAGGAAGGGACCTCCCAGGGAGCCTGCGGGGTCAGATTTTGGGGAGTGACAAGAAACTGGAGGCTACTGATGAAAATAGCGAATCCCTCTCCCTTCATCTTGTCTCCCAGTCTCCCTCTGATCTACTTCATCGGTAGAAATCAACAGGCAAGGGAGAAATGGGGGTTGCAGAGTCCCAGCCCCGGCATCACAGAGCAGAGTGCAGAAGGGTGCATTTGGAGCTGAGAACCAATAGCTTAATAACGTGTACAGGAGGAGTGCACAGCTATTCAACTCCAGGGATCTGTTGCATTTGCTAAAGGCAGAAAGACAATCTCAACAGGCCCGTGCATCCTGCTTTAATGTAAGCCCCCAAAAGTAACCAGAGTACTCCAATATGCTAACATTTTTCTGCCAAAGCCTTTTCTAAAGCTTTCACCATGGGGACACATGGTTTGGGTCACGACATACATCAGTTAATAGTTTAACCATGTATCAGGGATTATCAGATTCCCAGCCTGGGTTGGGGATCTATGGGGGAGAGTGTCTTCCCTCAGCTGCCCACCCCATCTTACCTTATTTCATCTTCTAGGTATGTCACTTGCAATATTCTGTATCAGTTTTGGTTGTTGGTTGCAACAACAGAAACAAATTCTGACTCACCTAAGTACCAAGTGAGTTTAATGGAAAGATATGGGGATAGTTCACTATGTGAAAGTAATAGTAACCTGGCCTCAGGGGGTGGGCTGCGGGGAGAAGCCATGGTGACTCGAGTATTTCAGAGCCTTTCTCCAGATCACTGTTGTCAGACCCAGCTCCAATTTCCTTCTATCCTGGATGTCTGCTCAGATTTCAAATTCCTGCAGGGCAGAATCTGATTGGCTCAGCTTGGGTCAGGTGGCTATTCCCTGGGCCAATCCCTGTGGCCAGGGGATTGGAGTATATGATAAACCAGGTCTGAGTCCTTTGACTTTCCTGTGCCTGGGAGCAGGGTGTTGAGGCTGGCAGCCCCAAGAGAATCCCATGGATGGGGAAGAAACAGATTTCCTAAGGAAAGGGAGGTGCTGTTACCAGAAGATGGTGGGAAGTATGTTGGGGAGATGGAAACAACAAATGGCCATTAGGGCAGGCAAGCTGGGATTTCAAGATTAGGAGAAGAGGAAGTAACCATGTTCTAAACGGCATGGAGTAGGAAAGCTGCTTCTTATCCCACGTGGACCCCATACACTGCCCTGCTGGCATAGGCACACACCTGATTAAACTCCCTGGTCCTCGCCTACTGCCTTTTCTCTCTTTTGTTTTCTACTGCCTTTTCTCTTCATGGTGATGTGCTCAGTGGGGAATGTGTTTTAATCATGCATTGTCCTTGCTTTCTTTTTATTTGTCTCTCCTCCTCTTTCCCTCCCTTTGCATGCTCACCGTCTTAGTTCTGGATGACCACCTTCTTGGATTTCCCATCAAAACTAATCTGTCTAGAATCTCTTTCCTGTAGGATTTGTTCTTACCAGCTATTAGATGGGAAGAGACCAGATAAACTAATTCCACCAGGGCTCTAATATCTGAGATCTTAATGAGTTGCTGCTGTCACAACGTAATGCTCTTTTACTGAGACTTCAATGGAGAAATTTCAGGCTCTATGGGAGGGGGCTGCTGGTGAAGGCATCTTAGGGTCTTGGTACCTCTTAGAGCCCAGGGCTTGGGAATGGTCTAGCCCAGTACTGCCCAATAGAAATATAATGTGAGTCACAAATGCAAGTCATATATATAATTTAAAATTTTCTAGTGGCCACATTAAAAATTTTTTTAAAGGTAAAATTAATTTAATAATATATTTTATTTAACCCATTGTATCCAAAATATTGTCATCTCAACTTTTAATCAATATAATTATCGAGGGACTTCTCTGGTGGTCCAGTGGTAAAGAATCACCTTACAATGCAGGGGACACTTTTTTTTTTTTAAATAATTATTTATTATTTACGGTTATAGGAAACAAATTTTAAACAAATTTGCATACATGTTTTGTTGCTGTGATATATGAGAGAGTGATCAATAAAAGACTGTCAAGCATAAAAATATCAATGTATTACATCAGGATAAAATTCTGTGGGAGAAGTGAAATGGAAATATAATTACAAGGAGTAAAAGGAATGATGTAAAATGTCTGATTGTTAAAGAGCTTGTCTTGTACTTTTAAAATGGATGATGGTGGCTGTCACACCATAATGATTTTTTTTTCAACATCTTTATTGGAAAATAATTGCTCTACAATGGTGCGTTAGCTTCTGCTGTATAACAAAGTGAATCAGCCATATGTATACATATATCCCCATATCCCCTCCCTCTTGTGTTTACCTCCCACCCTCCCTATCCCACCCCTCTAAGTGGTCACGAAGCACTGAGCTGATCTCTGTGTGCTATGCAGTTGCTTCCCACCAGCCATCCATTCTACATTTGGTAGTGTATATATGTCTGTGCCACTCTCTCACCTCGTCCCAGCCCACCCCTCCCCCTCCCCGTGTCCTCAAGTCCACTCTCCACGTCTGCGTCTTAATCCCTGTCCTGCCCCTAGGTTCTTCAGAACGATATTTTTTTTTTTTTTAGATTCCATATATATGTGTTAGCATACGGTATTTGTTTTTCGGGGACGCGGGTTTGATCCCTGGTCAGGGAACTAAGATCCCACATGCTGCGGGGCGACTAAGCCTGCGTACCACAACTACTGAGCTCACGAGCCTCAACTAAAGCCTGCGTGCCGCAAACTACAGAGCCCACGCGCTCTGGAACCCACACGCCACAGCTACAAAGCCCACATGCCCTGGAGCCTGCGCACCACAACTAGAGAAGAGAAAACCCACACACCGCAACTGCAGAGAAGCCCGCGGACCACAACAAAGAGCTTGCACGCTGCAACTAAAGATGCTGCACACCTCAATGAAGATCCTGTGTGCCGCAACTAAGACCCGACGCAGCCAAAAATAAATATAAATAAATAAATAATAAATCTTAAAAAAAAATTATCGAGATATTTTACATGTTTTTTTGTTCTTCATGTTTGAATCCAGTGTGTATTTTATACTTAAAGCCCACCTCAATTTGGGCTAGCTTTATTTCAAGTGCTGTGTGTGGCTAGTTGCTATCACAGATCTAGCCTCTTACTGAGAAGCCAACCTGGGGTCTCAGAATGTAGAAAGTCCTCCTTGTTGGATTGGCTCCTCCTGTGGCCGGCCTGTGTTGTTGGCCTAAGATGTGCTTGCTCTTGGGTCACTAACTCATGTCCTGGCTGCTATTGTTTCCTTGGTCTGATGGACTTAATTTTAACCAGGTTTCCTGGTATTGTGCCAACTTTCCTCTGTGCTTCATTTCTATCCCTTCAAGTCCTTGCATGTCACTGTGCTATAATTCAAAGCTTCTATGGACTAGGATCCCACGGACCCAACCCAAACAGGAAAAAACTGGCTTTCTCATTGTTTGTTTGGAACCAAGAAGTAGAAAATGTCGGACATTTGTTTTCAGTGTTTCATTGAGCTGGAACTGAATTGAAACTCAGCTGTTTCAAAAAGGACCTTCCAACGTGGAATGATTTAGAGGATTCAGCTGTTGGATTAAGAGGGCTGATTAGAACATGAATGGACCCTAAGCTTTCGTTGCTTTGATCATTATCACTGGTTGTCTCACCCTTTGTTTAGAATCCTATTAGTCAGAGGCTATAAAACCTTGTATGAGGCTGGGGTATCTAAAGTACTCTGGGAATATTTCAGTAAGTATTCAACAAAGTATCACTGTGTAAAAGGTATTAGTTTAGGTCTCTGTCCCAAATCTTTGTGAATCCCAAAATAGACAGTCTTGTCTGTCACCATGGCCTCTCTCCAGTGTGGTCTGGGCACAAAGGTACTGTATGCTGTATAGTAGTACCATATACCACTGAGGCAGGCATGTTGGTGCCTGTCCAGTAGCCAGTCCTCTTGCTTTTGCTGCAATATGGCAGAGCTCACTTGCAATAATAGAGGCTGACAAGTGTCCTGCAAATAATAGAACTGTGCCAGATAGATGCTTTCCCAGACTCCTTTGTAGCCAGGAATGGCCATATGACCCAGTTCTGCCAAAAGGACTCAAGGGAAAGTATTTTTATTTTTTTAATAAACTATTTTATTTTATTTTATTTATTTTTGGCTGCATTGGGTCTTAGTTGCTGCACGTGGGCACTTGCTGCGTGTGGCGAGTGGGTGCGCGGGCTTCTCATTGTGGTGGCTTCTCTTGTTGCAGAGCACAGGCTCTAGGCGAGTGGGCTTCAGTAGTTGCCCACTGAATGGGGGCTGTCCAGGAGGTAGCTCATGGGCTCTAGAGTGCAGGCTCAGTAGTTGTGGCACATGGGCTTAGTTGCTCCTCGGCATGTGGGATCTTCCTGGACCAGGGATCAAACCTGTGTCCCCTGCATTGACAGGCGGGTTCTTAACCACTGCACCACCAGGGAAGTCCCAAGGGAAAGTATTTTTGGAGAGCTTCTGGGAAAGATTTTTCTCCCTGATAAGAAGAGAGAAACGTGAGAGAATGACTCTCTTGCATCTCTGGTTTCCTCCTTCTTCCTGATGTGGTTGTGATGTCTGCAAATAAGGCAGCTATTTTGGAACCAAGAGATAACAAACCTGAGGATGAAAGTGAAGTCATCTGAGGATGCTGAGAATGATGATGGGTGGAAAGAGGTCACATCCTTGATGACATCGTTGAGCAGCTACATCGAACTTGGAACAGAAATTCCTACTTTTAGGATGCTGTTTAAACCACTTTTTATCAGGTATTCTGTTGCTGGCAGCCAAAAGCATCCTGACTGGTATGATGCCTGATATTTAATATGTTCCTGTTTTCTGTTTCTTGGAAAGAAGAGGTTAGTGGAATACTCTTCCCTCAAACTTGTCACTTGGTATCTCTCATCCTCATCACCACACTCCTCCATCTACTCATTTACTTGTCGGTTCACCTCATAAGGCTCTTGTTGAGGGAAGAAATTATGACTGTCTGGTGCACTATTGTAGTCCTGGTTCCTATTATGTAATAAATAGTCATTCAATAAATATTTGCCAATTGATGAATGAATGGGGCTGTCCAGGAGGTAGAATCCCTAGAATGTGGCTGTCACCTAGAGGTGAGGGAATGAGTCAGGGCTGGCACAGTGTTTCTGGCTTGTGTGGTTGGCTGGAGGGTGCTGCCTCCACCGAGCCACCATGGGAGGGAGCAGAATAGTTGAGATGAGTTTTGTCTTAGATGTGTTGAAACTGAGGGGACATTTTTGGCATGGTCCCTGTAGACAGTTGGACATAGGGTCTGGGTTGGAGCTTGAGAAAGATGGGCTTGTTCAGGAAGAGTGTGGAGCATGGGAAGAGAATGACCCTCCATTCCCATGGACTTCTCTCCATCCCCTCTGCCACCACTGGAGTCCAATCCAACCTCCTCTTTTCCGCACTATTGCAGTGGCCTTCTAACTGGTTTTCTGGGTTCACTCTGATGCTTTTTCCCTTCATCATGCTCTAGCCACATTGATCTTCTTTCCCTCCTTGAGAGCACCAATCTCCTTCCTGTCTCAAGGCTTAAAGGCCATGAGGACTTCTTCCACCAAGAACTCTGCTCCCTCCATCCTCTACCTTCCTCCACCTGTGCAACTCCAGTCTATTTTTTAGGTCTCAGCCTAAATGTCATGTCCTCAGGGAGGCCTTCCCTGACTACCCCCAACCCCACCCACCTTTGTAGCCTCAGAAATTTAACTTTGTTGGAACACCATGGGTGATTTGCTTTTTGTTGACATATACTGTCAAATAAAACTTTAAAAGACTTATGTATCTGAATTAAATTATTAATTAAAATGAGAAATGTAACTATCGAGGATCAGAAACTCATGAGTGTGGACAAGTACATTTTTCCTCTGGAAGACAAATCTACACAGGAAGCCAGATAGCTTGTGCATACAGGATTATATAAGAGGCATTTGCTGCTTGATTAAATGATCATTAGCTAAACCATGATACCCCAGTGCATCCTTTTCCACCACAGAGATCTCCCTTGACACCTGTTCTTGGACCACCACCCCCTGTGCTGAAGACCCCTGTGTATGTTTGCCTCCAAATCCTAAGTTTCAGTGGTTGACCTGCTACTGCATCAGATGTAAGCTTGCTTCAGCTATGTTAACACCTACCTGGTTAATACTTAATAAGGTTAAGGTCAGATCTGGAAGTATTCTTTTCTTTTAGATGACTTTGCATATGTCTGCTCTGACCTATTATATGTATTTCATAGTTCAATTTTAAGAGCTGTGAAAGCAGACTATTATAGGACTTATATTCACTTCTTTAAGAGTCTTTCATTCACTATATTTGTTTAGATTCCTTCAAGATCTGCATTGCTGATTTTTTTAGCAAACAGAACTCTGTAGCTGTGAGTCTACAAACCTTCTAATGGTCTGGGGGGTTGTCAATGCACGTTCAAGAAGGATATTTAACTCTAAAGATTAAAGCTTTTTGGAAGGAAGTTGTTAGATAAGGGGGAGGCTGAACACAGTCACATATATAAAACCTCGTTCTATACTTAACAAGCTTGAAAATATTCTTGCAAACTTGTTTGTAAGAAGCCCCCTTGGAAATTCCTGATCTCCTGGAGCTTAACTTTCCAATCTCAACATATTCCACAGTAATCAAGTGTCTGGGTAGCAAGAAAATTGGCACCTGTAACTCAGAAAGGTATATAGTGTCTGGAGTCTTTAGCAAAAGAGCTTCAAAACCTTCTCTCTGTTTTCTACCTCATACCAAAGGAGGCAGATCACTCTTGTAAAATTTATTATCTTGAAACGATAGGTGGGAGTGGTTTTGTTTTGACAGAGAGCACTCCAAGGGGCCAAGTCATTGTGGCCTCCTTTTGTTTCCTGTTTGGGCAGCTTTTTGAAACTGGTTGGACTAACTTTCCATTTTTAGTGTGTTTTCTTTCAAATATGCTAACCATGGGTGAAAGGAGGCAGAAACAAGCACTGGCCTTCATCCTCGGGGGATGACATTTTGAACAGTAGTTTGTCCTAGAACATTGACCCCTGAGGCAGGTCACGGCCCAGGGTCAGTCCTGATGGGTACCCAGGGCCTGTCTGGGAATGCATGGAAGCTGGCTCTCAGGATATTCTTCTCCAAGTGTTAGGAGAGTGCCCTGAACATCTGTAACTGTCCTCAGTAATGCATTTTAATTCCTGAGTGAGGAGATCAACGGATAGTTGAGGGGATAACCAAGGGGATGGGCTCATAAATCTGAAATTGAACAGGGTTTTTTCAACTACACATCTGGTGCGACTACGAAGTATAAGAAAGGAATAAGGATTCTAGTACATTGAAATATAAGCAATACATACCTATGCGTGTGATTGTTAATGTACACAATGGCTATAAAAGGCATATATGACTTCTAAACAAAATTTACACAAAACTGAGCTGTGCATATAATTTATTCATATTCTTACATAGAAATTTGTCATACAGGCAATAGAAAAGAATACAAGCGCTCCGTAGGAAAATCAATAAAATATTCACTAAAATTATTAGGATAATACTTAGCAACAAAAATAGCTTGAGAAAATGAATACTATTTAAATTAGACAATGTACAAGGTTTTAAAATGTTCCTATTTACAAGTCTGTGTGAGCACATGGGAAAAGGGCGTGTGGTCAGCCTGCTAGGGTTTCCCTGTGAACACGGACTTGGAGACACTGAGAGGCTCTGGTTCCCTCAACCATGCCCCAGGGTCTCCAGTCCTGGTGATCTTTGGTCTGCTTGCATTTTTGTCCCCCCCTCCCAACTCTTATTTTACAAATTCCCTAACAAGGGAGATTTCAGTTCCAACACTGAAAATTTAGTTTTTCCACAGGAATACACATGACTCTATGACAGCTGCAAAGTCATGGTTTCAAAAGGCTTTGGTCACAGGGTTTTTAAATTGGAACAGTGTTTCCCTGAGAAAATGAAGAAGTGAACTTTTCCCTACAATATTTGTAGGTTTACTTCCCTTCTTCTGTTTGTTCATTCAGCAAACTGTATAGTTTGCACTGAGTACTTCAAACCCAAAGAGGAAAACACCTTTAGGATTCCAGTGTCACTTTCCAATTCTCCAAAATTCCGGAGCTTCCCACTGCCATCTTCAGCATGTTTGGTTATAGAATCTTTATAGGACTGATAACTTACACAAACAAAGCAAAACAGGAGACTCCTTTACCTGTATCTCTCTTTTTTAAAAAAATAAATTTATTTATTTTATTTTTATTTATTTTTGGCTGCGTTGGGTCTTTGTTGCTGCACGCGGGCTTTCTCTAGTTGCGGTCAGCGGGGGCTACTCTTCGTTTTAGTGCGTGGGCTTATTGCGGTGGTTTCTCTTGTTGTGGAGCAGGGGCTCTAGGTGTGCAGGCTTTAGTAGTTGTGGCACATGGGCTCAGTAGTTATGGCGCACAGGCTTAGTTGCTCTGCGGCATGTGGGATCTTCCCGGGCCAAGGCTTGAACCCGTGTCCCCTGCATTGGCAGGTGGATTCTTAACCACTGTGCCACCAGGGAAGCCCCCTACCTGTATTTCTTTTTGATGGTTCAAATACCATTGGTTTCTGAGTGAGAATATTGTAAGTGTGCAGAAAATAGTGATTGTTTTTAAAAGTAAGAATTAAACAACTTCTAAACACCCAGAAGCAATCTGGCATTAACTTTCAGTCTTTATAATATATGACATCCTTAAATGAATTGAAAATGTGACTTTAAAGGGCCCTTGGATGTTGATGATTTGGTATTCGATTCTCTGCTTTTGTGGCATTTACAAAATCAGTTTAGGTAGATTAAAGTAAAAATAGCTATGCTGAGTATTTTAGAAAAATGCAACTTTTTTTTTAATACCTAGGAACTGGTAAAGCCAGGAACTTCTCTTATTTTACCTCATTGAAAACAAATCTATTCTCCTAAAAAAAAGATAATAAACTACCTAAAAAATCCTTTGCAATATCCAAGAAAAGTGACAATACAGAATAATTTTGAAGGATGGGATCCCGTTCTCCCTCCTGCAGCTCTGCCAGCCTGAAACAAACCGACCATCTCCTGTAAGAGAATGTCACACACACGGGACAACATGGAGGCGGTTCTGCTGAGGAGCTGGGGAAAGAGCTCAGTGATGGGCCCTGCGATGTTGACCACAGCTGTAATGTGTAACTTGCATTGATTTTAAATAAGCCAAATGGCTTATCTGAGAATTCTGGGTTGACTTTGATTTTGTGACTCTGAATTCCATTCACAAGGCTTAGTTGGTTTATAGAGATTAATTTTTTAATACTGTTAACATCATGTACAACCAAACACCAAGAATATCAATAAATATCAATAATTAGCTTTGGTCTTACTTCCTCTTTCTGGTGGACCATTCTGACTTTATAAATACAGTACAGTCTCAGTGCCAATGCCCCACTGGGGTTTAAAATTCCATAGCCAGAGCACATCACCTTGATGTGTCTTGTCACTTGTTTGGGCATGTTTTGGAGTCTGAAAGAAAAATACAAAATGAGCAAAAGAACAGATCACCGATGGCTTAGTATAAAATTTGTTACTAGTAAAATCAACAGTTTTGAGACCCTCGAAGTCAACTGGGGCAGTTAGTCAGAAATGACTTGTGACCATGGCTGTGGATGGGGGTTGCATTCACAAAGGGCTTTCAACCATCCTTTTCTTGGCTTGTAGGTAGAAGATGCGGTTTTCTTCAGGATAAGTGACTTTACTGAGGGGCATCTTATAGATGCTGGGGTTTTTCGTGGTCAGCAGGAGGAACAGTAGTGTCGCCAAACAGAAGGGCCAGGTACAAGATGGCAATCCGACCTGGAGCAAAAGAGACAAGTCACATGTTCCTTTGAGATCCTGTCGGAGGATCTCAGAGGAACCACGCTTCACTCCACTGTCATTCAGCTTAGGGGATGACTCGCTGGGGGCACTGCTCTGGACTCTGCTTGTCCCTGTGGAGACTGAGTCTAAGATCTCAGGGCATTCTGCAGCTGAAATGTCAACATGCATTCCTTAGGGTTGATGTATGTCTTTCCCTCCCTCTCATACAGCCAGACTTCCTACACTGGAAGTGCAAACATGACACCTTGCTCCCAGAGATGACACTTCGCCAACCACCAATGGCTCCTGACCACTCATCAGGTCCACAAAGCCATTTTTTGATTAGTTCAGCCCTCTCTCCCCTTGACCTCTACCCAGACTAGGTCTTGGACTCTACTTGCTTTACTTCTTTTTGTTCCATCTCTCAAAAAGACTGTAAGCTCCTTGATGGTAGCTCTTCCTTCTGTGCGTCCATGGCAACTCACGCAATTCTGAGCACACACCATGTACTTGGTTAGGTTTGGCCCTATACGTGGACCCCCAGGGTGTGATGGTACACAAACCTGACTTCACATCAATCATCTGGAAGAGTTTAAAAAAACACAGGTGCCTAGGCATCATACAAGATCTACTCTACCAGAAATGCCAAGGGACAGGGCCTGAGGATCTGCATTTTTCAAAATCTCCCAAGCTGACTCTATTTCGCAGCCTGCCCAATTCTGGCCCACAGACCAAGGTCTGTGAACCTTTGTTGGGATGTGAAGGGCCCCACAAGCTCTAAGGCATCCCATCATGCCTGTAACAGGGCTTTGACATTCCACCATAAAGATACTGTGTCTCCAGAAGGACCCTCCCAGGTAAGCTCTCAAAGCTGCTGTTGAGAGGGCTAGATGCTGTCCTAACCCAGTGGCAGCCATGACCACATCTACATGGATAAATTTATCATGAACCGGCCCTGCATCACCTGCAGTGGTCGGTGAGCAAGAGCACTGAGAGGTGGGGGACTCCAGAATACTCTGGGGATACTGGGCTCCTCAGGGGAGGGGAAGGACAAAGTCAAAGGAAGGAGAGAGTAGCAGGAGGCTCTTAATGGGCAACCATTTTGGCTACTAAATAATTCAGCCAGGGACTGCTCTTGTGGCACAGTGGTTAAGAATCCGTCTGCCAATGCAGGGGACACAGGTTTGAGTCCTGGTCCGGGAAGATCCCACATGCTGTGGAGCAACTAAGCCCGTGCACCATAACTATTGAGCCTGCGCTCTACAGCCCATGAGCCACAACTACTGAGCCCACATGCCACAACTACTGAAGCCCGCACACAGCAACTAAGACTCAATGCAGCCAAAAATAAATAAATAAATAAATAAATAAATAAATAAATAAATAAATAAATCTATTAAAAAAAAAAAATTCAGCCAGGACATGGGTCTAAAAAAGTCTTACTGATGACTGACTGGGGATTAAAAAAAGATAAGGGGTATGAAAAACTGTTGGTTTAATTAAAAAAAAAAATCTGGGTCTTTAACCAATTATTCTTTTCCTCCCTTTTCTGATTTATCAACTAATACATAGTCTCAGTTTTCTGTTTAAGTGAAAGATATTCTAAAGTCAACTTCTTGACACTCAGAGTTAAAGTATGAACTTGATAATATATTATACACCCTAAGTTTCACTTTTTTAAATCAAACAATCTGATATTTTTAGCAAGCCTGGTGATTGTAGTTTGGACTAAGGTTTACTGTGATACTGGAGGGTAAGTGAGGACAGGTGCGTCTGGCAGATGGACAGTAGTGGCTATCTGTCATGGATCCTGCCCCGGGATGCCACTGAGGTGGACTTCAGGAGGGCTTCCATATCATTGAAAACTGATCGATCACACTGATGAGAAAATGAGATTAAAGCAAACTCACCACAGCCATCAGGTTGGACATGCTGGCTCCAACATAGGCAGTGAACAGGGCTACAAAAAAAAAAAAAAAAAAAAAAGGAAAGAAGAATGCTTGGTAGGTGCACTTTTCATTACAGGAAAGACTGCCTTTAGGTATAAATCCCTGGAATGTAAACTTGGGCGTTTCACCAGCGAGCCCAGTATCCTGGTTACAAGCATGAGCTTAGAGCCAGCGGCTCTGGGTTCAAATCCAGACTCCACCCTGTAGGAGCTTGATGCCTCCTCTCGAAGTCCCCATTTCCTCACCTGTACAAGGAGGTAATAGGAATCTCTTTCTCACGGGTTGGTGTGAGTGTGAAGAAGATAATGCTTGGGCTTAGCACACAGTAAGTACTCAATAAAGGTAGCTTTTCTGTGGTACTATTTTATTGTTATTATTAATAATACTTAAGGAAAAGGCCTTCCATGGTAAATAAACTTCCCCATTATTTTATCCAAGCATAAAAATTAAAATTAAGCTTATGAATATTCCTTGAGACAGCATACAATCTCATGGCATCTGGGATTCTCAGATCAATGGTTAGAATTCACAGTTCCAAAAACTTATGGTATATATATATATATATATATATGTATATATATATATGTAGTAACTCAGAAATTGGCAGAAACTGAACACAGACCTGGGATTCCTCCACATAACAACATTTTCCCAAATACCATTAAGGTTGGCATACAGGTCAATTAATTAACGTCCTGTTTTTATTTACTTTGAACACAATTAGAGTAGGTAATTTGAGTTATATGTATGACTTTCAATGTAAAACAACAAAAACAAAGATCTCAACTAGCTAACTCAATTCCTGGGCCCAAGGGGTCTCACGGAAGCCCTTATGTTTCACAGAGGCGGCCTGAAGAATAACCTTCTTATAATGGCCACATGGTCACTTGGGCCAGCAACACTCAGTGTTAGACACACTCATCATCTGGTCCTCAAGTCCATCGAGAAGTCACATCTGCTACTCTGGGGAGTTGGGCAGCGGTGGCAGGAGGGACCTTGTGATCCTCCTTTACTTTACTATAGACTTCCATCCTTTTACCGATATTTTATATTTTTATCCTGATATTTTTTGTTTAACAGTATACCTAATTCTTTCACATCTGAATTGTCTCATGCTAATGGGAAAGGCTCATCTTTGGAAATGATCTGGGCTTCAAATCCCAGTTCTGCAATTTTGTTTGTTGTGCAACAAATCACTAAACTAGGAATCTAGTTTCATCATCTGTAAAAAGGCAACTTGAAGAGTTTTCTACAGGGAGGTAATGAATCTCAAATGAAATCATATATTTTCACAAACAGCAGCTATAAACTCATCTCTGTCACCATGGGTTGGAAGTACTGCTCTGAGCAGAAGGGTTGGAAGATTTTCTTTGCTTGGCTTTGATAATTTCATTCTTTTCCCCCCATTTAGTTCATTCATTCATTCACTCATTCAAGAAATATTCACTGGCCATTGGCTAAGTACAAGGGACACTCTGTCCCTTCTCTCCTGAGTGCCAGCTTTTCTATGACACTCCCTTGAGCACATGAGACCTTATTGACATTTCTCCTCTAGAAGTGCAATAGCTTAATACCTATTAACGCACTTTTGGTGCTCGAGTCTCATATTGTAATGCTCTTTCAATTCCCTGTTGCTTTTCTTTCTATAGTAAGAGTATCAGATTATCTAACAGTTGCTGCCCATCACTTAGGACTAGCTGGGTTGGGCTGAGAAAGCCTTACATTAGAGGTGAAGTTCTGTACACCATGGTTTGGAGGTGATGACCCTGACAGCATTCTGAGTAGCTGAGGGAGAGAAAAGGCCCTTGAGTGTGGAAGGGAGGACTGGATCCTAGTTCTTCATAGACAATGTCCCTCCCCACAGACCACCATGTGTGAGTCCTACTATGATAACCCAACCTGTAAGAAGTGATACAAAATGTGTTTACAGTTTGCACTGATAAAATGACAAAATTGAGGAGTTCCCTGGCCATGCAGTTTCTGGCTTAGGGGCACAGGGAAGGCAGCTTTACCAGGCTCTATCAGTGATTCCCAAGTCCTCTTTCTGATAAAGCCATAGGAGCTAATAAAAGAGCACCTCTGTGATAAATGTCTGCTATTTATTTACCTTGGCTGACAAGGTTGATCTTTTGTTTGGCAGTATCGGGGTGATATGCGCAAGCATAAACTTGCTGTGTGATTTTACAGTGAGATTTGCTTTATAAGAGGGACTAGAGGTCTGTCTCAAAACTTTATGTCCAAAGGTGAAAAAGACTGATAGTGCCCAGTGTGGATGAAACAGGCACTTTCATATACTGTCAGTGGCAGGGGAAATTGGTACGGCCTTTGTGGGGTGCATTTGGCATCTATTGAAATTAAAATAGGCAGAGCTGGGATTTGGGCACCAGGGAGGGTCTGGGCTCTTAACTAACTCAATATACTGACTTAACCAGTATGCTCTACTAATAATGAAAATCTGATCTATCCAAAGGAAGGGAGATGTGATAGGCAGAATAAAGGCCCCCAAAGACGTCCATGTCCTGATTCCCAGAACTTGTGAATATGTTACCTTACATGGCAAAAGGGACTTTGCAGTTGTGATTAAGTTAAAGATCTTGAGACGGAGGATTATCCTGGATTAGCCAGGTTGACCCAATGTGATCACAGGGTCCTTATCAGAAGGAGGCAAGAAAGTTCTGTCTAAGGAGTAGGATGGAGTATTTTCATTTTCTGCTTTATACTCTTCTGTATTGATTGAATTTTTGTTTGTTTTGTTTGGTACAATAGGCCTGTACAACTATAGAAGTATAGAAAGAAAATAATGGTGATATCACAGCTTTGGGAAACACACATCTGTAAACATCTTTGGCTTTTCCTTTCCCATAGTCTGTGAAGACCTTCACAGACCTTATCAACAACTCCTGTGACCAAGACAGTTTCTGCTTATCTTTAAGGATGTGCTCAGACTGTCCCTATGCTGGCCCAGACCATGCTTTCTACCAACTAGAATTCCTCCTCTTACTTTTTAGGACTTACAGAAAAGCCACCCTTTCTAGGAGGTGCTTTTTGGTGATTCTGAACTATAATGTTCCCCCAGGGATGCACTCTGCACTGTAGGTGTTTCCTGGCTCTGCATCTTGTGGTCTCCGTGGGCTTCTCTCTCTTACTCACCCGGCTTCTGTTCTCTGTACAGAAAACCGCCTGGGATCTAAAGCTTCTGAACCTCTAGCTCTTCCTAGTACTGTCTGGGTTGTACCATCAGTGTTTAATACGTATTTGTTGTTACTGCCAATACAGAAAGAATAAAGGTTTGAAACCTCAAACCAACCTCAGAATAAGGGTCTAACCCAGGTGAGCTCAGGAGGCCACATAATCTGTTTCTACCCTTCTCCTTTGCCCTAAGCTTTAAACAAGTATGGGAAAATGAGCAAAAATTTTGACAGGACTATTAGGTGAAATAGTTATGTAACTATAAAGAAACTGACAAAATGACATGTGAATGGCAACACCACAGCAACCTGAGTTTTGTTAATCTTCCTACAGCATTAGACAATCAAAATTGGATTAGGCCTTAGAAATCCTTGGTTCCATCCCATGTCCTGCCCAATGCAGGAACTCACTCTAAATCCTGCCTGACATGTAGCCCACCACTTTAATAATGGCTGGATTGATTAATCTGGTGATAAAATGACTCTAGACAAATATTTCCATGAGATTACAAAAGTTTCTGCATGTTCCAATATCTCTCCACCCCTTTGTCCCCAAGGAAGTGTCATTTCCTTCATTCTAGCACATTATCTTACATACTTTTATTTGTGTTGAATTAGGGATGCCAGAAGCTGTAAGTGAATAAGCTCCCCTTCCAATGGCCAGAGAAATCCATGGTAGCTTTTCAAATCCAAAGCACTTGAGGTCTGTTTTCACCTAAGTGCCTGAATGGTACTAAAGGGAAGGAGAGTAGTGTAGTGGGTGTAACTCTGGAAGTTGTTAGCAAATGTGGATTCTGGACTTACATTTACCCCTAATGGATGCCTTTCAGTGTGTCACTTTCTCTCTCTGCCCTTATGTAGAACCCCAACAGTAAAATGAGAAGGATGGAGTGGAGATCTCCAGAACCCTTTCTAGCTCCCATAGGCTGAGTCTGGCTAGAAAAGAGAGGTTAGAAAGGATTAATATAGTAGTTCTCAAAATGTGGTCCCCAGAGCTACAGCATCAGCACCACCTGGCACCTTGTTAAAAATGCAAACTCCTCCCCCTACCTCTAACAATGAGTCAGGGACTGGGGGTGAGACCCAGCAATCTGGGTTTTAACAAGGCTTCCAGGTGATTCTGATGTTTACTTCATTTCGAGAACAGCCGGATTAAGGTGATTCTCTAAGGGCCCATTAATACCACCTGATTCATCAGGAGACCCAACTCTATACTTATCTTGTTTCCTTTTAGTTTCTTGGGTCAAACAATTAGTATGAAGAACATAGGACAAGTCAAGTTTCTATCCCCCAACATACACATATTGTAAAATGGTTCTCTCGTCTTCAAAATGAGTAACGAGGTAGACAGAGCAGACCCAAATCCTCCCAGAGAGCGGAGGCCAGTTGCCCTGGTCCCATCCTCAGCAGATAGCAGGGGGCTCAAACTAGAACTCCTGCTCTAGTTTCTCACACAGTCCTTTCTGACTGTTTGTCCTTGATGTTGATCCCATAATCATAAGCAACCATTCCCCAGATGCACAGGATACTCACCGCAGGCAAGAGCCAGGAGGTGGGTTTGCCAGGTGAGTGCCATGAACATTCCTCCAATTGCAATGCAGGTTAGAGAGCTGTTGAAACCCCAGAGTCCAACGTAGATGTTCTCAAATGGAGCTGAAAGACTGAGGCCTATTAGGCAAGACAGGAGGAGTCAGAACTTCAGACTAAATGCAGGATGCTCTGGAAGGAGTCTGGGGGTGGGGAAGTCATCCGAGAACTCCCACTGGTCCCTTGGAAGCAGACCTTCAAGAAAGATCTGGGGTATAGAAGATGCCTGAGACAATGGATGGAGCAGAGGAGGTGCTCAGTATCTGGTAACAAGTCTTACACTCACCTGCTGCCATCCCCAGCAACGACCCGATCACAGCATGTAGGCACATGAGTGGGGAGGAGAGGAGGATGGCGCCTAGGAAGATGCCCCCTGTCCACGGATTATCACAGCCATATATCTGACCAACACCCACGGGCAGGGACTTCAGTAACTGCAGAAACAATTTAGAAAATGCGGTTGTTAAAACTACTGTACAGAAACTCATAGGGCACCCACAAACACAATGCGATGTCATTTTAGATTTAGCATATCTTATCTTTCAAGATCAGTGCTACTAATTTTTAAAATTCTCTCTCTTTCTACGGAAAAATCTCAGTCATTCTTCTGCTTTATCCCCAGAGATACACCAGCCCTTCCCTGCTGCGTGCTGAGCATGCCTTTCCCAGACACTTCACTCTCTGGCTCTACTGCTTGCACAGACACCTGGCTTTGGTCACTGATAAGCTCCCAGTGCTGTGTCACTGCTCCTCACTGATCCTGTGACGATCGACCATGCCTCCCAGTGAGGGTGGCAGGGACCACAGCTTACACTTCTATTGCTTTCAACTCTCCATCAGTTCTGAGGCCAATAAATCAATGCATCTCTATGGTCAATAGAAGTATTTTTACTCCCACGTAATTTAGTTATTAGTGCTAAGGCCAGAGACCCAAAGTCGGGTTATCTTATCCACAACTCAGAAGCAATTATTGGCAGGTTCATGAGTCAGGACCATATTTACACTTCTGTTGTTAATGAGAACATGTATTAGTTAATTAATTTTACTTTATTTTTTGTTTTTTAAAATTTATATTTATTTATTTACTTTTTATGTTTTTTTGTTTTAATTTTTATTAGTTTTTATCAAAATTTTTTAAATTAAAAATTCTTTTTATTTTTCATTATATATACATTTTTAGAGAGCTTGTATTAATTTAAACCAAGATATCCTTAGCTTATTCCAGTTATCAACAACTGCCAGTCCTCAGAACACAAAAATACACGTAAATATCACAGTTCTAGCTTTCTGGCTGAGTTCTGAATTCAGGTAATGTGCTCACAGAGTGGCAGTTCTTAGGAACAAGGTACAGGGTTTGATTCAAGCTAACAAATGATAATTCCTTATAACAACACTTCTGGTAGGGCTAGGATGGGCATAATTAGTTGTGTTAGTTCTGTTTTGACCAAGGCTATCAGTGAAAGGGGCCCTCATTAACTCCCATCTCACTCCTTCCACCTTTTGGCAAGGACCTTTGGGAGGCAGTGACTCTGATGCAGGGAGGCCAGCTTTGGCACAAGGAAGTGTCCGCTCCTTCCATGAATTAGGCTGGATCCAATGCTGGTTTCTGATGCTAGTCTGGTCCTTGCTCAGGGCACAGGATCATACTGTGAGTTTGATTCTAACCTAAGATGGGCCTAAATTCTTCCAGCCCATGCTGGATCTTCACGTCTACACAGGATCATTTCCTGTTTCTTCTAGATCAGGGAACTTGACACAGGCAAAGACCGTGTGGTCTTTTATCGCAGAACTGGACAGCAGAACTATCCCTCAGGTAGCCAGGGAAATGGGGAGTTGATGAGATGGGAAATAAATATGCTGATGTTGGAGAGGTAGTTCAGAGTGAGGAGAAGGACAAGACCCCCCTTCCCCATGTCAGCACTGTCCACTAGCAGTTTCCGTGGTGATGGAATATTCTGTATCTGTGCTGTCCAATACGTGCAGTTATTGAGCACCTGAAATGTGGTTAGTGAGGCTAAAGAACTAAATTTTAAATTTTATTTAATGTTAATTAACTTTACATTTAAATTAAAATAGCTACTGTATTAGATAAGGCAGTTTTAGTTAGTTTAACTAATGCTATTTTTTCATGGGCAGTTTTGATAAATTTTTTATTTTCCTTCTGAGTTATTTCCAAATGCTCCCATTCATTTGCTGGGCAAGAAGCTAAAGAAAAGGCTACTTGAACTCCTCACATGCTTTGACTGCTCAGCAAAGAGGACAGCAAAAGGTATTTTATAACCTGATAGCGGAAAAACCAGTCTCTTGCACCCTAAAAAAGGTAAGGTTGGTTTTCTTCTGATTTCAAGTGTTTTCTTTTTCTTTTTTTAAATAATCAAGAAACCTTAAACAGATTTATTAAATAAACAGCAATACAAAGAGCTGGAATTTGATTTGTGTTAACCAGGCTTTTAAAAATAGTGCTCTCTCTATGCACAACTGTAATGAAATACACAGCATACATCCTAGGATAGTGGTTCTCAAACTCTGGCCCACGTCACTATTATTTGGGGAGATTGTTAATACAGGCTCCTAGGCTCCACCCTGATGATTATGATTTAGGGAGTCGAGATGGAGCTTGCATTAGTATTTAAAAAACAGTGATTCTTACGCCTCCGAAGCTTGAGAAATCTGAATTACTGTACGTATTCTATGAGATCCACCATAAGAAAAAGCAGAATAGAGAGGTTCTGCAACAGGATCTAACAGTAAGCAGCCAGTTCTTTTGATTGGAGGAGGCAGGTCAGGGAGGACTTAACACCAGGCTGGAGGCCCCTGCCTCAAGGGCTGGCCTCCATCATACCCGACAAATAAGGGCCAAGTTTGAAACAGAGTGTCTGAATTTCAGTGGAGGTATACTCTGGAGTTAGCACTGCAGATTTTAGGAAAAGAGGAGGAAAAGTTAGCTTTGACCAAGTAGTCATTTAAAAAATCCCTTAGAGCCCAAAGCTTTGGAGTAGAACAAATAAGCATTTAGACGGCAAGAGGAAGGCGGCAAAGGACTTCCTGGTGGTCCAGTGGTTAAGACTCTGCTCTCCCAATGCAGGCGGCCTGGGTTTGATCCCTGGTAAGGGAACTAGATGCCGCATGCAGCAACGAAGATCCCGCATGTGGCAACTAAGACTTGGAGCAGCCAAATACGTATTAAAAAAAAAAATTCTTTAAAAAAAAAGAGGAAGGTGGCAAGGTCCCCCCAGTGCTGAGTCTCTATAAGGTTCTGATGCCCATGAATAATTAACCAGGAGGACACGGAGTGTCTTCCAGAGCCAGTGGCGGGGGTGGGGTTGGGGGGAGGGGGTGTAAGAAGATAGTGTATCTTACCTGCAGGGCACTGAGGTCAGACCAGGTGACATTGGGAACTGAGGTTACAGGTGTGAACAATTTGCTTGGGAAAAATGGATTGTAATGTCCCGTGGCAGAAAGATACATTGACAACGCCATGTTGAAGGGCAGAGTGAAGACAGGGAGGTCCCATTTGCAGAACACGGAGTTCAACGCACTTGAGAAAATTGGACTAAAAACAACAACAGAACAGAATGGAAGAATATGCATGTGAAGCCTTCCAAACTCCCAATGCCCTGGAATGGAAGCCAGGTTGACAAACTGAATCTCTATACTGTGGAGGGGCTTTGTTTCATTGGCAAATATGTCCCTAAAGTGTTGTGTTGCCAAACTTTTCACAGAAAAACAAACAAACAAACAAACAAAAAACCCAAACCCAAACACACCTGGAATAAATCCTGTCATAGAATAATTCTTACATACAGTCAAAAATAAACTCTCAGCTTATTTGGCTTGTGGAAAATTATGCTCTGGGTTTGCTCACAGTGAGTTATAAATCTAGGTTTTAAAAATATTTTTGAAGTATTTAAGACATCTGAAAAAGATATTGTCTAAACAGTTAAAGCCCCTTCTGTAACCTACTTGATCATATGCATCTCCCTCCCCACCAGAGGCAACCTTGATCTTGAACTTGTATACCATCTCCACGAGTCTTAGTATATTTAGTCTTGAAAAAGAAAAACAATGGTCCCAGGGAGGATGCAGGTGGTGTGGACTGGAGGAAAGAGATCTTAAACTCAGGAGGGCAGAGTTTTAAGTCCTTGAGCAGTTGAACTGTGTGGCCGAGGGCAGGGAGGTACTTTCCGTTCCCTCGTCTGTAAACTGGGAGATTGGATTTTATGGTCTCTGGGCCCATTTTGTTCCCTCACTTGTTGATTCAATCAAGGAGCCATCACTTTAAGGTCAGAATCCCAGGTTTCCGGAACTGGGGGAGAGGGTGAGTGACCACGTGCAGGTGATGCCTTGTGCCCTTGAGCCTTATCTTCAGGATAGGTGGGAAGTCCCTCCTGAGCAGGTTGGCCGTGCCGGCAGGTTCTCCTCCACACATCTGTGCTGCAGCCAGGGCGCGCACACTCCATAGTGGGCTGCACATATCATTTGTGTGGATACTAGTATTTTATATTCTGAATATACCATGGTAAGAAGGAAATGTTTGTTTTCAAAAAAGAAAAAAAGGATTTAAGACAGTGTCAATGTAGAAACTAGTTTGAAGGATTTAGGGTTAAAAAAGGAATTGAATTTAGTAAAGAATTATTTTGAAGGGGACAGGGGCAGGTGGTAAGGGGAGTTCATACAGGCACAGGGGTTCTCAGTGAGGTCCCTGGATCAGCCACATCAGCATCATCTGGGAAGTTGTTAGAGATGCAGATTCTGAGGCCCTGCCCCAGATGGACTGAATCAGGAAGCGTGGGGGAGGGAGCAGCAGTCCGTGTTTTAACAGGCCTGGCAGGTGATCCTGATAGTGTGCATGTTGGAGGACCACTGATGTGGGGAGTGGCTCTCAACTTTGGTTGTACTTTAGAACCTCCTGGGAGCCTTCAAAACTCCCAGCGCCCTGGAAACACCCCAGACCAATTACATCAGAGTCTTGTGGGGGGGCGGTTGTGATGTGTGTGTGGAGGCCACACGCATCGGTGTGTTTGAATGTTTCCAATAGACATATCCTGAATCTAAATTTTAAAATATATTTTTCTACAAATTGTGTTATATACATAACATGAAATTTACCATTTAAACCATTTTAAAGCATTCAGTTTAGCAGCATTAAGTACATTCACATTGTTGTACAACTATTACCGCCATCCATTCACAGAACATTTTTCATTTTGCAAAACGGAAACTCTATACTCCCTAAATAATAACTTCCCCCATTGCCTCCTCCCCCTATACATTTTTTCAAAAAGGCATTTCGAAAACCAGGTACAACTTACCAAGTCATGGACATAGCAGATACAGGGAATAACAGCCACCAGAAATAGTTTCCCTTGTCTGAAAAGACAGCCATGAGGATTCCCACCAGGGTGGCATTGTAGCCCTGGAGCCCTGCTGCAATGGCGGACCTGTGGGCAAAAGGCACAGCTTGGACACCTTCCAGGAGGATGTTGGCTGGAGGTGCACATAAATGACACTTGTAACTTCCAGATAATATTTACATTTGAAAATGAGATTATATTTAGGATTTTATTGCAAAGTCTGTAGATGACAAATACTAATAAAAGCATGAAAAAGTAAAATATACATAGATAAAATGCAAATGTGCACATAGAACAACCCCTATAGAGGTGTCATAGCTAAAGATAGAATTCCAGCATCTAGGGGAGGAAAGGGAAATCAGCAATCCAGCCTATTTTGCTTCCTTTTACCCTTTCATTCCAAAAGTTACTATTTCTTTTAAATCGTTAGGACCTCTGACTTGAATAGAGCTTTGATTTGAAACTGTTTCCTAAGTCTGATTTTCTTGGTGAGAGATGTAAGATTCTTAAAATGTAAATTTACTTCCATGGTGTCTTTGATCTTATAAACACAAATCTTCCAACTTAGCATATTTTCATCTTCCTGTGCTTCCATTTTGTTGTCTCCAGATACACATTTTCAAGTTATTGCAAAGAAAAACAATTACTTTTACTTGGCAAATTACTCCATTTAATTATGTGCATATTTAGCACCTAATTCTTTCTTGGGTCCTTTTTGCTTCCCAGCATTTAACCTCACTTCTAAATGTTGTCCTGGGTAAGTTTCTACTCCTGACCAAAATGGTTCCCATTTCATATTTGGGGACAAGAAACTCCAAGTGAGAAATGGAATGATTTCTATGGAATAAGCCCCAGGGCTGACAAGCCAGGCCCCCCAGGGCTCTGAGAGTTGGCACCTTGAAGATACCCAGCATTCAAGGATGAAGTCTGTAGGAGTCACGGGTGTGCAAATGGTGAAGTGGGTGAGTGAGGTTGAACACAGGGCCTGAGGGGGAGGTGATGTAGCAATGAGTCACGCTACAGGGCAGTACAGGATGGTGTGAAAGCTTCTCCCGGCCTGTTTGTCCCTGGAGCAGGAGGCACCAGTTCAACAGCAGGGTGATATTCATCTGGGCAAGAGTATTAGAGGTGAGACTCCGTGCTCAAAAGCCCTTTGTCTCCCTTAAATAATCCTTCAGGATATGTAGCAGGTGATGTGACTTGTATTGGTTTAACCCAGGAAATGATAATTGAGGCCATACCTGATGGCAGTGGAGAGCTATGCAAGGCTTGTCCTCTCAACAACTGACTTTCAGATTTAAGGCTTGAGTTTGATCAACAAAAAGTTAACTACAATGCCTACATGTTGTGGAATGCCATAGTTTCAGCAACAGGAAGATGTGTATTCACTTAAAGCAGAGGATTACCTTTTTAATGTGCCCTTTAGGACCGAGGAGTGTAAAAGAGATCTGAAAACTAACACATGTAAATATAGCTTGTCTTTTAAACCAGTGGTCCCCAACGTTTTTGGCACCAGGGACCGGTTTCATGGAAGGCGATTTTTCCACAGACTGGGTTGGGGGGATGGTTCAGGCGATGGGGAGCGGCAGATGAAGCTTTGCTTGCTAACCCACCACCCACCTCCTGCTGTGTGGTCCGGTTCCTAACAGGGGGTGTTGGGGACCCCTGTTTTAAACCATACTTGATAAGGAAAATGGGTCAACTTCTACTGTGACAAAACAATGAAGAAGATTTGATATGATACAATCCTGGACCACACCTCCAAACTGGACAGTGTTTCTTGATGTGCATTAGAACAGAATTTGACCTAAGGTACAAAATCACCCTCCATAGAGAACAAGTAGGCTCCTTGGACCTGATGGGAAAGTGGAGCATTTTCTGACTCTCTCCCCGAGAAGCCCCTTAGGCAGTTTACAGTAAGTGTTACAGGAGCTTAGCTGTATAATGACCATCCACTGGGGATGATGCATGGATCCTGGACACCTAGAAGACCAGCAGCCTCCCTGAAGGAACTGGTCAGGCAGGAGCCGTCTCCTCCCATGGTAGGAATCAGCTCATCAATTCTTCAGTGGCAGATAGTTTATAAAGTACACGCTATTTTTAGCCTAACACATAGTTCAGAAGACACGCTAACATTACTTAAGTCAGAACTTGCTTACTTGGAATTTATGTCAGTTTGTCTCTCTGGAAGCTGAGCTAATCTTTGCACTGTCCATGAAGAATGAATTTACTAAACTAAGCATGGAAATAAGATATAATGGGATTAGTGGGATTTTTAAGCCACTAAAACTTTTCCTGCACCCATATTCATTTTTTGCGAATAAACAAAATACTGATGATAAATAATTGATCAATCATTAAAGCAGATCCCTTTGGACCCTACCCTTGGAATTACTTATAGCTTTGTTCTGGTTACCATGTAGTGCCAGGAGGATCTGGCATCATTCAGACTGGCCGCTTATTCAGGTACAACGAATAAGAGGCTATAAATGATTTCCTGACCTCTGACTAAAGGCACATATAAAGCATTCTGTGGAATAAAGGTGGATTCTCCTGGGGAGGGTGGGGCTTTATCACTGTTGCCCACAGTCACCAGTTGGCTCCTGTGTTCTAAGAAGCAACAAGCGGAGGCTTGGAGGGACACGCCTACCTGTCCTGACCGAGCAACAGGGCCGTCAGGGTGGAGACCACAGTTCCCACACAGCCACTGAGCGCCCACCAGGGGTTCTGGACCAGGAGTCCCACCAGAATCAGGATTCCGCTGATGGGGTTGCTGACAAACACCACTTGGGATATGCCCCGAAGGACCCAGTCGACGAACTGGAGCGCCTGGGGTTTGTCTGGAAGAGATGAGACGGGCAGAGCTAAGGAAACAGCGAGGCAAATGGGGCTCCTTCCCAAGTCCAGGGCCCACCCTGAGCAAAATCCCCTCTCATGAAGGTGAAGCTAATTTTTGATATTCCTTGAAGCTTTTTCTCTGAACCCTTTCCCCTTAGTGACCTTCAGATCCCTGAAAGCAACCAGTTTCTTTCCTCTCAATCCAACTGCCCCTACTAGAACCTCAGTTCCAGAAAGCATCGAATGCACTTATTTACCATGCTTAGAGGTTCAGATTCATACGCCAAAGGAATGAATTACCAATGGTAAAATTTCAGTTTTTAAGTACCGAAATTATAAGGAGGAACCAGGTGCCTTCCTCTGATATGAACCGGACTGCGGCCCTGACCACTATCTCCATTAAAAAAAATTTGAAGAAGTTTGCCGGTTAGAAGATAAAAAGTTAATAAAGGGAGAGGAAAGAGATAGATAGAAGGTAGGGGAGTATAACTAAAGATATGACTAGAAGAACCAGCAAACCATTTCCCCCAAAGCCACTGCTCCAAGGGATGGAAGCGTAAATACCTTTAAGCCAGTTGGCAAATTCTTTCATATCACTAGTTATGTAGCCAAGTGCCTTGGGGAGGCATCTTCTCTTGCGAACTGGTGGACCCTGATTTCCACCCTGGTCCAGTTTAACCACAGTGGGGCTGTCCTCCATGGATAGCTCTTCCTCTGGCTCCTTAAGGAAAGAACAGAGCTCATAAACATCCTAATGCAGAACACTTCGGACTGGCCAGTGTGGGACCTGGTCACAGTAGCCACAGAGGATGAGTTTAAAGGCACTTCATCTGGACCATGACATCCCATGAAACTAAGAAAGCACCATTTTCCTCTTGAAATGTTGTCACGGAGATTATTACCAAGACCCAAACCCCGTACTACTTTTGTCATCACTGTTTTCAATGCCACCATGAAAAAAGTTTCTGGTCTTTAATTTCATAAGGTTCAGTTTCTAGCTCAACAAATATTTATTGAGCACCTATATCCTACACTCAAAGAGCTCAGTCTAGTGGGAAAGACTGAAAAATAGTTAATTTCAACATAAGGAGTCAGATAATGATATAGAAATAGCTAAGTACTTAAGCTTCTTGCTGCCAATGAAAGGAGCCAGATGTCAGGTTACAGACCAATCAGCTACTTTCCAAGACAAGCAGCCATTTTAAATTAAATTTTTATTTTACAAAAAAGAGTTTTGTTTTTAAAAGTTTGAAAGAGAAGAAATGTTTACAAAACAGTTTGTGTGTGTTAGCACAGCCTAAGAAAACCGCCTCATACTCACTCTCCAAGTCAAAGATTGCTTGACTATGTCATCACATCAGGCAACTGCCTCAGATATTCTTTATTTTTGGAATTTGTTATTTAAATGTTTAAAGACTGGAAAAATAATATTCCACAAAGGTGTAGAAAATGGGAAAAGTGGAGGCGGACCAAGCTGTTGAAAACCAAAAAATTACAATCTAAGAATTGTATGCTGTAAGAATGTACAGGGCATACAGCATGCCTCGGGGAAATACTAACAGTATAACCGTGACTGGGGCTCACTATGAGACTCTTCACTTCTCATGATAAGTGTTAATAGGAAAGCACCAGCATCAACAGAATATGGTACCCTGTAGACAAAAATGAAGGTTTTATGGTGCCGATGGTAGATATAAAAGAATACCAATGATGTCATCCCAGAAGCAGGCAAAGGGAGAAAGACAATGGCAAAACTACCTTGAGTTTGCAAGAAAAGCAAGGAGCACAGCCAGGCCAGTGTGAAGTAGGGGAACACCAAAACCATCAGACCCGGGAAGGCACAAGTGTGGAATGTGGAAGCCACAGGCAAGTAAGACATGACCAAGGAAATACCCAAAACTCGTTCAGTTAAACCAGCTCGTCTTCTCTCTGTGGCCAGGCTGTGAATAAGGGGTTCTCGTGGCTATTTTTGGTCCCATTGTTGTTCCATTTACCATAGCCAACAAACGGCTATTAACAGATAATAAAAGTTATGGCTTTTTAAATTTTTATTTTTTGCAATCCAGATTTTAGTTTTGGCTTCTATTAATCCCAGCACAGAAATCAATGTAACATTTTTTATTGAGTCACAATTTCACTTCAATTGTATTATTTCATTGCCCAACTAACCATTCTGCTTTTGAACAATGGCCAACCATTCCACAAAGCAGAAGCTGTTTATGCAATGCATTCTCGACCAAGGTCATTTTGTCTTGGCAAAATAGTGATAGAAACCAGCATTTGTGAGACTTCCAATGAACATTTGCATTAAGAAATTCTTAAACTGAAAACTGCTGGAGGTCAGGAACCAAAACTAAGTCTACATGGAGCTCAGCTGGCCCGAAAGTTAAACAAGGAAAACTGTTTGAATTATTAAGCAATTGTGAAAAATTGGATTTTATTTCATAAACTAAGTGATGACTATCATTTATTTTTATTTATCTCCCTCTTTAAACATCATAACTGAAAATATTGCTTGGAAAGCCCTTTCCTCAGCTACAGTGACCCCATTCTCAAAGCCATGCATCTTATGAGAGGCATCAGCCTCCAGTCCAGGCAATGACAAGAAATTGCCTTGAGTTTCTGTAACTGAGTAGATCTGGCCCTACAGAGGCAGCACCGAATGAAAACATTAAAGTGGACATTTTCCATCAAGTACAGAAACAATTAGGTATATGGGTTATTCCAGGGTGAACAAATTCATGTTCTCAAAATTTCCAGCATTTATTTATTTATTTTAGAGGGTTTTAAATACCTCATCACCTCAGAGATTTTGGAGATACAGATATGAAACCTGATATTCTAACTGGCCAGACATGACTGAGAACCTGACTGGCCAGAGTTCCCTGCCTAGCCACCAGAAGTTGGATAAAGATTGAATCATTTATCTGAATCCACAGCCCAACATATAGAAGGCTTGCTGTGCTTTGTCTTTCCAGTATCCACATATTGGTGTAGGTTGTGCGGTTGCCATGTCCTGGAGAGAGGGGTCTTCTCATGAGTTAAGCAGACAGTTGCTGCTGTGGCCGAACCCCCCGGGAACAATTTATTCTGAACTCCTGAATACTCTGGAGCCCTGGGAACCTTGACTACTTGCTCCAGAACTTAGGCATGAGAATTGGTTATGAGAAACCAGCAACTTAAAGGTTGTGGTTCACCCTAGAATTTTATCATGCTAGACTGTTTGCATTTCTTTAGGGAACTTTAAGAATCCACACATCCTAATTGGAAAGGCAATGCAGGGTGATAAAGCAGGAACTTAAACTGATGCTCAAACTTCTCAAATCTAAGTAGGTCATTAAATTTCAACTAAAAAGACAGGACCAGAAAACAAGGAAGAAACTCTATAAAATAAGAGGAGCATAAGTTAAAAATCCCAGACTACTTTTTCCTAGCTTTTCCATGGTTGTCAAAACTCTGCAGCACAAAGGTCCAGCATCCAACCCCAGATGAGTGTCTTGTGACTTTCTTGACCAAGACCCCTGTGCATCTGGCTCAGCCCAAGCTGCACTGCTCAGCAGAGCATGAGGACCCACTTCCCAGGCTCTGTTCAGAAAAGACACAGCAGAGTCACAGAGACAGAAGCTGCACAAAGGTAGCATATCTGTTCTGGTGGCCCATGGGCCAGGGCCAAGCTTAGCCAGGGGAAGCCTCTGCGCGCTGCCTCACCAGCTTTTTTTCCAAAAGGGTCCCTCCAAAGAGGACCAGGAGGGGCGTCACCAGCGGCGCCAATCAAAGACCGTCCATTCATCCTTCCTTTCTTTCCATACATGACAAAGGGCAAAAATAGATGAATCAGCAGGATTCGTGCCCTGGCTGTGATGTGAAATGCAAGGTAGAGAGAGGCAGGAGCTCTCCCAGGGAGTTCCTGGGGAGAGGAGACCTTAACAGAGAAGGCCGACTTCTCCATAAGCAAGAGCTCCATCAGCGAAGAGAGACGATGAGCTGACTGCAGACACTGAATGTTCATTTTACTTCCCTTAAAACAAAAGAAAAAAATGGCAAACCATCCTGCACAGAGACCTATGCATAGATTTTGTTCTGCTGCATTTCTCCGCTGTCAGGAAGCTGACAGATCTGAAGCTTGTTCCAGAAGGAGGGGTGGGCTTCAGGCTCTGAAACACTTCAGGCAAACTGTTAGGGCTCCATCTTGGGGGTCAAAGCCAATGCCACAATTTCCCTCAGCCTTGATCTTTACCAATGTGAGAAGGAGAAGGCCTGGTATGGGTTCTATTTTCTGTGATGAGATGCTAGCCTCACTTTGCATGCATAGCAAAAGCCCAGTCTAAGAAACTGCTAAATGGCATTTTTTCCCCCTTGTATCTGAGTAGGAACTGTTAAAAATTGGACATCACCTTGTTTATAATAAACAATTCTTAGTTGAATTCAACAAGTGTGGCAACTTTTTGTTTCCTTTTTTTTTTTTAAAAAAACTTCCATCACATCCAAGGATAGTATTCTTCCTTCAGAGGTCCCAGGAAAGTCATATGTGTGGTATTTCTTTATTTTTTTTTCTTCCTCTTTTATTTAATTTTTACTTTCTTCTACTGGCTTGGTTTGAAATCTGAAAATTTACACTCTACTAGAGTGACTCAGAAAAATCCACAACCGTGGAAAATATTACTGACATGTCTTAGGAAAAAACTGTGTATGTGTATGTGTATGTTTATCCATGGTTAAACAATCTGGCTAATACCTGACCAGTGGGTTGCATTATGTATATTTTTGTTTGATAAAGAACAACATCCAGAAACCCAACTGTAAGGCACTCATCTTATACACAGTTTTAAAAAAAAGAAAGAATGAATGAAATAAAAAGGAAAGAAAGAGACAGGTAGGACTGTCACATTCCCCTTTCACATTTCCCCACCACCAAAATCACCACGTCTTGGAGAATGACATCCTTGAGCTCAACAATGATATTTCCTTAACCAAGAGAGAGAGAGAAAAAGTTGAGAGAGCATATAATTCGAGGCTTCATTTTATAGAAGAGAAAACTGGGGTCCAGAGTGGGGACCATCCACGTTCACTCAGCAGGGTCCGCCTAAGGGAATAGGTAAGCCTTGGTGGCTCTTCGTCTTCCAGGCTGGAGCCACACACATTGATGCCCCCAAGATTCTATTCAAGTCAACACACAGTGAAGGGGCAGCTTCTGAATGGCGGGATGCAAGGGGTGTTAGGGTTCAGTGACACAGTAGACACAGCCTGTCTTCGTGGCCTCCCTGACATAACCCTGGGGAGGGGGTGTTGAACAGCAGCAAAGGGCTCTGCTACGCCTGGTTTCACCTCATGCCCTTGCCCGAAGCAGTGACTCTTCTGACAAACAAACATCTCACCGTGCCTCAAAGTAAGCCTCACTCTCCTGTATCGCTGACATATCTACAACAAGGCCTATATGTGCTGAAGTTAACATCCCAAGAATATTCTGGAAGCTGCACCCGATGAGCTTACAGCAGGAGGCAGAAAACACTTTTCATAGCCCAGATCACTAGTACAACAAAGCAGTACTCATCATTCTGAAATATCAAGATTTCAGTTAAACGACATTCCTTGTTTTATTACAGGAAGTACAACTCATTCTATTGTCAGCATATGTTAGAAATTTGTACAATTAGAGAGCACTGAATGTTGTTAATTTTCTATGCCTCAAGTATCACTTTTAAAAATAATACAAAGTTTCGGATATAGATATAGAAGAAAGCATATAAACATTCATGCTCTATCATAAATAGAATTTTCAGCATTGACATTTATCTGATACTTACAGTAATCTTTATTTTAGTTAGTTTTTGATTCTAAGCAGTGAGAGGTGCTCAGGTTTCTCTAAAGCTCTAACCAGAAACAAAGAAAATGCTGTCAGCTATCCTGTCTCCAGATTAAAACACTTCTCTCCTCAGAACGCACTCCCCTAGAAGCGTTGAGGTCTGAATTCCACATCAGAAAGGGTAGCTGCAAAGAAGCTGCCAAATTCGTGCCTGTAGTGGGACTGACTCATTCTCCCAATGGGTGTTCCAGCGCCCTCCCTCCAGCACGACAGCACATAAAACCATAGTTGGAAAGGGCCATTCCCAGTACCCACTTTTTTTTTTTGAGTCGTATTGATACATCTCCAATTTTACTTGTTTCAAAAACACAGCCTGAAACTCCTGTAGAGCGTCGGTGAGCTCAGAGTCCTTTAGCACCTCAAGTGGCCTCCTTGCTGAAACCCTCTTCCACACGGAACTCCGTGCTGGTCCACCCTGCTGTAGAAACCATGAACCAAGACGCTGCTTGCAAGCGTCCAGGAAGAAGCCCGTGGTTTGGGTAAATGGCTTCCTAGTATACCAGAAATCTGTTTTTGCTGCTTTTACTCAGTTCCAATCATCTGAACATATTTCTCCCATTAAAAAAAGAAAAGCGAAAAAGAGCAAAAATTAGAGAGGTCTAAGAAGACAACCCCCCGACAAGGAACAGTTAGACATGAACAGAGATGAGGAGAGTACTCACACTGCAGCTGGCTTCCTGGGCAGAAGGCACTGGCTGATAAAGCCCTGCTGGGCTCTATTAAAAGGGAGGTGCTTAGGAGGAGGGTGCTGGGGGAGGCACCCAGCACTTTGATACTCAGAACCCACTCTGCATAACTGTGCTTCTTTTTTTCTCCTCCCACTTCAGGCACCAGGGCCAAAGTACTGCCGAGCAACTGGCCCCCTGTCCTGTGCCTTCTGTCTGTCTGTCTCTGTTCTTGATTGGGTGCCAGCAGCTTTGCCATCGTTTCTGCGGGTTCCCAGGTCTTTGTCCAGCAGCAATCCTGCTCAAGCTCATTGTTGTCTTCCCCGTGCTGTTTCCTCTAGCGCCTACCCTCACCCTGAGATATTCTGGGGAAGATTGGTAACTGAAAAGGATCAACGAGTGTCAAACTAAAAACCAAGAGACACGTTGCTACACAGTAGACTCTGGAACTAAGTATCGGCTCCCAGGGTGGAATGTTCTCTCAGACTTGATGTGGCTTCTGCACAGGTGTAGGAATCCAGCAAAGCCCTGCAGGGTGTGGTGCGAGCGTGGGGGAGAACCGGGGTCCACAAGTTGTTTTCTGGAAACCAACCTGCCCTTGTCTCCAGTGAGGAGGAAAACAAAAATATAAATGTTTCCCTGGAATTGTCCCCCTTTCCAGGTGAGAATCCCAGGACAAACTGCTGCCTTTAAAAGTCAGGAGGCAAACACTCCATAGCAGAGGAATCTAAAATTCAAGTGAGAAATCCCTTTCTTCCCCATTTTTCTTAAATTTCATTTTTGTGGCTTGTTCTGTGATGGCAGAAATCACGTGTACTCTGGTTCACTTCTATGAGCACAGAATTTTAAAAAGCAATAAAACACACAGAAAGCTGTGCAGGTGTCAGCGGGGCTTCCCACCCACCTGGATGAGCTGATAGTCCTCATCAGGGAGGCGGCCAGCAACTCTCTGGCTCCACCCCCTGGACACTAGCCAAACCACAGGGCTCCATGTCGGGGGGATTCCCTCCCTCCAAGTGTCCCCTGCGGCTCAGGGTATGTGTGTCTGGGGCCTGGGAGGGAGACCATAGGTCCAGGTTTATGACCAGAATTTTGAGGTTCAGGCAAATCTCCCTTCAACATTTTCTTCCTGGTAAAATAAGGAGAAAATAAATTCCTCAGGTTACCCTGAAGGAGAAAAATGAATCACAAGAGGATAGTCTGAGGGCCTGGTATAGGAATGAAAGGAATCACACTAGTGTTTCCGTGAGTTCCTTATGCAGATGGGCTACAATCCCTCGTGGTAATAATAATAGTAATAGTGATAGTAATGATAATGATTAGAATTGCACAAATGGTTGGGCATTCACTCTATGTGCTGGGCACTGCACTTTGGGGCTAAGCACTTTGTATGCATTAGTCATTTAACCATCACTAAACTCCTCTGAGGTGAATGCCATTATCCCCTTTTTGCAGAGGAGGAAACAGGCTCACAGAATTTAAATAACTTGCCCAAAGTCTAACACTGAGGTTTGTACTTGGATGTACTCTAGCATCATCCAGTATTTCCAACTTCTGCCCATTGTTTGCCTTTCATTAATTCATTAATTAACTCAATGAGCTCAGCCATCAACATGTATCTCTAGACCTCATCCTAAAGCCACCTCCACATGGTACCCAAGCAGCCTTCTGCCTCAGTGGCTTGAGTGGGCTGCTCAGGGGTGGAGGGTGTGTACTGAGTCTTAAGTCTTCTTGCAGAACAACTTCCTCCCCACCCTCCCTCCCTGCCCTCTTCCCTGATCTTTGTAAAGGCACACCTTAAGTTGCTGATTACAAGATAGAGCCATGCTATATGGTTTACATAAAGTAGTGCAAAGCACATGGGATTCCAAGTCAGGCAGACCTGAGTTTGAATCCTGGCTTTGTCCCTACTAGCTGTATGACCTGAGATATGTTACTCTCTCTGGACCTCAGATTTCTCATTGTAAAGCTGGGTAAGTTGACTTCCTTTGTAAGGTTGTGATGAAGTTTTGTAACCATGTATGTAAATCTCTGTACCTGACACATGGAGGTGCCACCATTCGGATGTCTGCTCTTCTCAATCTGGGTTGGTTTGTCCTTGAGGATTCCTGAAAGGGTCCCTCTTCCCTGCCTGAACCAGGGGAAAAGGCTTCTTGGCTCTGACATCCAAAGGAGTGTAGTTATGAGCGTGGAAGAACTCTGAAGTGGGTAGGTGGGAGTCAAGTTCTCACACTGCAAAACCCCAAGATGCCAGGGTCTGCCCTCGCCCAGTGGCTGTGGCTTTGGAGAGAACCCTGAGCTGGACATTAGAGGGATAATTGGGCACCCAATAACAAGTGCATACATAGGTTCTTAGGTGCTTTTAAACAGCTCTAATTACACAATTCAATGACTTTTTTTCAGCCCCTTCTGGTATCATTTATTGAGAGTCTGAGCACCGACATTGTTTTCCTTCCTGAGTCACCCCCAGGCCTCCTCATGGTGGAGGTGCCCCCCTCTCCTGCTTCTTGGAACTCATCTCTCACCCTCTGTCTGCCTCAATCACAATGAACATATGAGGAGGTTTCCCTCCTCTGACTTTCTCCATAGAGTTTCTGCCCCTAGAAAGTTCTTGCTCTCCTCTCTCCCCACCCACTTTGCACAAGCATCCACACCCAGCTTTCTTCCTCTGCCTGTCCACACTATGCTCCTGGGAACTGAAAGCAATTATGTCCATGTTTCTCACTGGACAAGTGGCTATCCCCCTGGACCCTGAGACAGCTCTGCTATTGTCTCTTATTTAAAAACATACTTTATGATGTGCAGTCCCACCTGGGCTGGAGGATACTAATAGTTCTTTTTATTGATAACAGATCTCTTTCTTTCCAGAAAAGTTTTGAGGAAGTTCATAAAAATATATGTGAGAGGAAGTAAGGACTAGATAAATAAATGGGGAAGAAAGGAGACAAAAACTATGGATAATGATGTGATTTAAATATTTTTCCTACAATGTCTTGCATTTGTAGGTTTTTTTTTATAAGAGATTTTTTTTTTATAATTTATTTATTTGTTTTTATTTTTGGCTGTGTTGGGTCTTTGTTGCTGTGTGCAGGCTTTCTCTAGTTGCGGTGAGTGGGGGCTACTCTTCGTTGAAGTGCGCAGGCTTCTCATTGTCGTGGCTTCTCTTGTTGGGGAGCACGGGCTCCAGGTGTGTGGGTTTCAGTAGTTGTGGCACGCAGCCTCAGTAATTGTGACTCGTGGGCTCTAGAGCGTAGGCTCAGTAGTTGTGGTGCATGGGCTTAGTTGCTCCGTGGTATGTGGGATCTTCCCGGGCCAGGAATTGAACCCGTGTCCCCTGCATTGGCAAGCAGATTTTCAACCACTGCACCACCAGGGAAGCCCCCGTTTGTAGGTATTTTAAAATATGTATTGCTTGACTCAGAAATTATCCCAGCATTATTTCATTTTGGTTGCTGCTTGATATTGATGTATCTATAGGCAATTTAACTTTATAAATAACTTGCACCACAGCATAACAGGACAGTGTCCACACTCAGGAATTCTGCAGGAGAGGAACAAGCAGAGGGCTATTCTGCATCCTAAGCAGGGCTTTTCTAAATGGGAGAGAAAGCACTAAAGGAAAAGCAGCCTCAGACGTCTTCTCCTATTCTCCCGCCCCCCACAGAGAGAAGCAAATAACACACATGGAATACAGAGTGTCTCTCTGCACTGTGTTCTGGGACCACAGTGTTTGGTTTGGTAAACAGACAAAGAGGCTCCAGATGAGGGCCAAAATCCCCATTGGCCCAGAATGCCACTCTGGATACCTTTTGTGGTAGGCATTCCCTAGATGTGGAGCCAAGAGGCAGGCAGGCACTAAGTGCACACATCTCTCCACTTGGCCAGGGGAGCATGGGGATGGGAGATGGTAGGAAGCACTGAGGTACCTACATTTTTAGCTCTTAAATGCGCTTGTGCAATTATTCAGCCCCATTGAGTATCTGGTTGTTTGTCCTTCTGCACACAGCAGAAGGGTGAGAAAATCTCCATCCTTACCTATGACTTCTATCAGATTCCTTCTTTCCATGCATCACCTTCTTTCCAGCTCTTAAATTAAACTCAGGCGAGTTTCAGGCCCATCATGTAGGTATCTGGTGTCCTCAGCCAGTACCTAAGGGTGTGCACTGCAAAAATGCACCATGGCTAAAGGGGAAGCTTTAACATCCTAGACATTTATGTATTTATTGCAACAAAACTCTTATAGATGGTGTTAAAATGTCTTGATGAAAGGGGTGCTGGGGTGCCTTTGAATGAAAGGGCCATACTGGCTAGCAATGGTCCTGCTGGTGCTTTTGTTTCTTCAGGATTAAAAAATAATAATTTCCCAATGAGGGACAATAGGGAAAAGGGTAGGAGGAGATTTTTTGTAATCTCTTTAGACTAGGTTGAAAGAAGAGATTGGAGTGTAGAGGAAAATGAGTGTTGGGGACTGGCATGGCCCTGTTTACCTGTAATATTCCTAAACTTAGGAAGTCGAGCTTTATTTTATAATTGGGCCAGGAAGAGAAGGGGGATGGCCTAACACAAGCATTGCGAATGAGGCTCTCTGAGCCAGTGGGCTGGCCAAGGGTTACAGGCTCTTGGCAAAGACATCAGCCACTGGAGGTTGAGTAGGATGGTCTGAGGCCCTCTCCTAGCCAGGCACAGGAATCGGGGTTACTCACTAGGGAGCCTCTTGGAGAGAGCTGGCATTAATGCAGCCAAGAAGCTACAAAGGCCGGGGTAGATATGTTAAACTAAGGCTGCTTTCTGGAGCTAAGGAGGTGGCAGCTGGCTCAGCCTCCTCACAGTTGCCCTAACTAGAGGCTTAATGTCTGTTGGCTGTACAGTGTTGCCAGCTCCGCCTGATTTAAAGATCAGAAATGCTCCCTATTATCATCCCCCTGCCTCACACCAATTGGCTGCCAAGATTTACAGAAGGATTCAGAGTCTCTTGGCTCTCACTCCTCCTCCCATTTCCCTTACCTCTTCTTTTTCTACTGTCGACACCTGCCAAGGCTGGGGTGGGGACCAAAGGCAGAGGGACCTTGAGAGGACATTATTCAACTACCTGTCTGGTCAATCGGCTTAAAGCTGGAGTACACTGCACCCTCAACTTCTTGAGTTGGTAAATTGAGCTATTATGATTCAACTGGCCACAGATTTATAACAGAGCCTTAGTAATCCTATAATAACATTGGTTAAGGAAATGCAGTTGTGTGGGGATATTATGACAGACATGGAAGAGAATTCCCATGCAGCTCTGGTATTGCATCCTATTCTTAAAGAATAAACTTGATTCCATGTTTTATTCAAAACCAAAATTAAACTCGGGTCTATAAAAATATGCACCCGGATATTGGTTCAAGATGGTGGAGTAGAAGGACGGGCACTCACTCCCTCTGTGAGAGCAGCGGAATCACAACTAACTGCTGAAAAATTGACAGGAAGACACTGGAACTCACCAAAAAAATACTCCACATCCAAAGACAAAGGAGAACCACAATGAAATGGTAGGAGGGGCGCAACCACAATAAAACCTAATCCCATAACTGCTGGGTGGGTGACTCACAAACTGGAGAACAATTATACCACAGAAGTCCACCCACTGGAGTGAAGGTTCTGAGCCCCACGTCAGGGTTCCCAACTTTGGGATCTGGCAATGGGAGGAGGAAGTCCCAGAGAATCAGACTTTGAAGGCTAACAGGATTTGATTGCAGGACTTCGACAGGACTGGGGGAAACAGAGACTCCATTCTTGGAGGGCACACACAAAGTAGTGTGCTCATCAGAACCCAGGGGGAGGGAGCAAGGACCCTATAGGAGACTGAACCAGACCTACCTGCTAGTGTTGGAGGGTCTCCTGCAGAGACGAGGGGCAGCTGTGGCTCACAAGGACACAGGCAGCAGAAGTTCTGGGAAGTACTCCTTGGCATGAGCCATCCTGGAGCCCGCCATTAGCCTCACCAAAGGGGCTGTAAGCTCCAGTGCTAGGTTGCCTCAGGCCAAACAACCAACAGGGAGGGAACACATTAGCAAGTGGATTAAAGTTTTACTGAGCTCTGCCCAAAAGACCAACACTCAGCTGTACCCACCACCAGTCCGTCCCATCAGGAAGCTTGAACAAACCTCTTAGATAGCCTCATCCACTAGAGGGCAGACAGCAGAAGCAAGAAGAACTACAATCCTGCAGCCTGTGGAATGAAAACCACATTCACAGAGAGACAGACAAAATGAAAAGGCAGAGGACTATGTACCAGATGAAGAAACAAGATAAAACCCCAGAAAAACAACTAAGTGAAGTGGAGATAGGCAACCTTCCAGAAAAAGAATTCAGAATAATGATAGTGAAGATGATCCAGGGCCTCGGAAAAAAGAATGGAGGCAAAGATCAAGAAGATGCAAGAAATGTTTAACAAAGACCTAGAAGAATTAAAGAGCAAACACCTAGAAGAGTTAAAGAACAAACAAACAGAGATGAACAATACAATAACTGAAATGAAAAATACACCAGAAGCAATCAGTAGCAGAATAACTGAGGCAGAAGTGACCTGGAAGACAGAATGGTGGAATTCATTGCAACGGAACAGAATAAAGAAAAAAGAATGAAAAGAAATGAAGACACCCTGAGAGACCTCTGGGACAACATTAAATGCACCAACATTAGCATTTTGGGGTCCCAGAAGGAGAAGAGAGAGAGAAAGGACCCGAGAAAATATTTGAAGAGATTATAGTTGAAAAATTCCCTAACATGGGAAAGGAAATAGCCACCCAAGTCTAGGAAGCGCAGAGAGTCCCAGGCAGGATAAACCCAAGGAGAGCAAGCTGAGACACATAGTAATCAAATTGACAAAAATTAAAGACAAAGAAAAACTATTAAAAGCAACAAGGGAAAAATGACAAATAACATACAAGAGAACTCCCATAAGGTTAACAGTTGATTTCTCAGCAGAAACTCTACAAGCCAGAAGGGAGTGGCATGATATATTTAAAGTGATGAAAGGGAAGAACCTACAACCAAGATTACTCTACCCGGCAGGGATCTCATTTAGATTCGACAGAGAAATCAAAAGCTTTACAGACAAACAAAAGCTAAGAGAATTCAGTACCACCAAACCAGCTCTACAACAAATGCTAAAGGAATTCTCTAGTGGGAAACACAAGAGAAGAAAAGGACCTACAAAAGCAAGACCAAAATAATTAAGAAAATGGTAATAGGAACAAACATATCGATAATTACCTTAATTGTGAATGGATTAAATGCTCCAAACAAAAGACACAAGCTTGCTGAATGGATACAAAAACAAGACCCATATATATGCTGCCTACAAGAGACCCACTTCAGACCTGGGGACACATACAGATTGAAAGTGAGGGAATGGAAAAAAATATTCCATGCAAATGGAAATTAAAAGAAAGCTGGAGTATCAATACTCATATGAGATAAAATAGACTTTAAAATAAAGACTGTTACAAGAGACAAGGAAGGACACTACATAATGATCAAGGGATCAATCCAAGAAGAAGATATAACAATTATAAATATATATGCACCCAACATAGGAACACCTCAATACATAAGGCAAATGCTAACAGCTATAAAAGAGGACATCGACAGTAACACAAAAATAGTGGGGGACTTTAACACCTCACTTACACAAATGGACATATCATCCAGACAGAAAATTAATAAGGAAACACAAGCTTTAAATGACACAATAAATCAGATAGACATAATTGATATTCATAAGACATTCCATCCAAAACCAGCAGATTACAATTTCTTCTCAAGTGCACATGGAATATTCTCCAGGATAGATCACATCCTGGGTCACAAATCAAACCTTGGTAAATTTAAGAAAATTGTAATCATATGAAGCATCTTTTCCAACTACAATGCTATGAGATTAGAAACAATTTACAGGGAAAATAACGTAAAAACCACAAACACACGGAGGCTAAACAATAAGCAGCTAAATAACCAAGAGATCACTGAAGAAATCAAAGAGAAAATCAAAGAACACCTAGAGACAAATGGCAACAAAAACACGACGATCCAAAATCTATGGGATGCAGCAAAAGAAGTTCTAAGAGGGAAGTTTATAGCAATAAAATCCTACCTGAAGAAACAAGAAAAATATCAAATAAACAATCTAACCTTACACCTAAAGGAACTAGAGAAAGAAGAACAAACAAAACCCAAAGTTAGCAGAAGGAAAGAAATCATAAAGATCAGAGCAGAAATAAATGAAATAGAAACAAAGAAAACAATAGCAAAGATCAATAAAACTAAAAGCTGGTTCTTTGAGAACATAAACAAAATTGATAAACCATTAGCTAGACTCATCAAGGAAAAGAGGGAGAGGACTCAAATCAATAAAATTAGAAATGAAAAAGAGAAGTTACAACAGACACCGCAGAAATACAAAGCATCCTAAGAGACTACTACAAGCAACTCTATGCCAATTAAATGGACAACCTGGAAGAAATGGACAAATTCTTAGAAAGGTATAACCTTCCAAGACTGAACCAGGAAGAAAGAGAAAATATGAACAGACCAATCACAAGTAATGAAATTGAAACTGTGATTAAAAAGCTTCCAACAAACAAAAGTGCAGGACCAGATGGCTTCACAGGTGAATTCTATCAAACATTTAGAGAAGAGCTAACACCCATCCTTCTCAAACTCTTAAAAAAATTTGCAGAGGAAGAAACCCTCCCAAACTCATTCTATGAGGCCACTATCATCCTGATATCAAAGCCAGAAAAAGATACTACAAAGGAACTAGAGAAAGAAGAACAAAACCCAAAGTGAGTAGAAGGAAAGAAATCATAAAGATCAGAGCAGAAATAAATGAAATAGAAACAAAGAAAACAATAGCAAAGATCAATAAACCTAAAAGTTCGTTATTTGAGAAGATAAACAGAATTGATAAACCTTTAGCTAGAGTCATCAAGAAAAAGAGGGAGCGGACTCAAATCAATAAAATTAGAAATGAAAAAGGAGACGTTACAACACACACCACAGAAATACAAAGCAACATAAGAGACTACTACAAACAACTCTATGCCAATAAAATGGACAACCTGGAAGAAATGGACAAATTCTTAGACAGGTATAACCTTCCAAGACTGAACCAGGAAGAAATAGAAAATACAAACAGACCAATCACAAGTAATGAAATTGAAAGTGTGATGAAAAATCTTCCAACAAACAAAAGTCCAGGACCATATGGCTTCACAGGTGAATTCTATCAAACATTTAGAGAAGAGCTAACACCCAGCCTTCTCAAACTGTTACAAAAAATTGCAGAGAAAGGAATACTCCCAAACTCATTCTATGAGGCCACCATCACCCTGATACCAAAGCCAGAAAAAGATACTGCAAAAATAAGAAAATTACAGACCAATATCACTGATGAATATAGATGTAAAAATCCTGAACAAAATACTAGCAAACAGAATCCAACAACACATTAAAAGGATCATACATCATGATCAAGTGAGATTTATCCCAGGGATGCAAGGATTTTTCAATATATGCAAATCAATCAATGTGATACACCATATTAACAAATTGAAAGATAAAAACCATATGATCATCTCAATAGATGCAGAAAAAGCTTTTGACAAAGTTCAACAATGATTTATGATAAAAACTCTCCAGAAAGTGTGCATAGAGGGAACCTACCTCAACATAATAAAGGCCATACATGACAAACCCATAGCAAACATCATTCTCAATGGTGAAAAACTGAAGGCATTTCCTCTAAGATCAGGAACAAGACAAGGATATCCACTCTCGCCACTATTATTCAACATAGTTTTGGAAGTCCTAGCCACAGCAATCAGAGAAGAAAAAGAAATAAAAGGAATACAAATTGGAAAAGAAGAAGTAAAACTGTCACTTTTTGTGGATGACATGATACTATACATAGATAATCCTAAAGATGTCACCAGAGAACTACTAGAGCTAATCAATGAATTTTGTAAAGTTGCAGGATACAAAAGTAATGCACAGAAGTCTCTTGCATTCCTATACACTAACAACGAAAGATCAGAAAGAGAAATTAAAGAAACAATCCCATTCACCATTTCAACAAAAAGAATAAAATACCTAGGAATAAACCTACCTAAGGAGGTAAAAGACCTGTACTCAGAAAACTAGAAGACACTGATGAAGTAAACCAAGATGTCACAAACAGATGAAGAGATGTACCATGTTCTTGGATTGGAAGAATCAATATTGTCAAAATGACTATACTACCCAAAGCAATCTACAGATTCAATGCAATGTCTATCGAATTACTAGTGGCATTTTTTACAGAACTAGAACAAAAAATCTTAAAATTTGTATGGAGACACAAAAGACCCCAAATAGCCAAAGCAATCTTGAGGGGAAAAAACAAAGCTGGAGGAATCAGACCCCCTGATTTCAGACTATACTACAAAGCTACAGTAATCAAGACAATATGATAGTGGCACAAAAACAGAAATATAGATAAATGGAACAGGATAGAAAGTGCAGATAAACCCATGCACCTATGGTCAACTAATCTATGACAAAGGAGGCAAAGGTATACAATGGAGAAAAGACAGTCTCTTCAATAAGTGGTGCTGGGAAAACTGGACATCTACGTGTAAAAGAATGAAATTAGAACAACTCCTTAACACCATACACAAAAATGAACTCAAAATGGATTAAAGACCTAAATATAAGACTGGACACTATAAAACTCTTAGAGGAAAACCTAGGCAGAACACTCTTTGACATAAATCACAGCAAGATCTTTTTTGACCCACCTCCTTGAGTAATGGAAAGAAAAAGAAAAATAAACAAATGGGACTTAATGAATCTTAAAAGCTTTTGCACAGCAAAGGAAACTATAAAGAAGAAAAGACAACCCTCAGAATGCGAGAAAATATTTGCAAACGAATCAATGGACAAAGGATTAATCTCCAAAATATATAAACAGCTCATGCAGCTCAATATTAGAAAAACAAACAAGCCAATCAAAAAATGGGCAGAAGACTTAAATAGACATGTCTCCAAAGAAGACATACAGATGGCCAAGAGGTACATGAAAAGCTGCTCAACATCACGAATTATTAGAGAAATGCAAATCAAAACTACAATGAGGTATCACCTCACACTGGTTAGAATGGGCAGCATCAGAAAATCTACAAACACAAACGCTGGAGAGGGTGTGGAGAAAAGGGAACCCTCTTGCACTGTTGGTGGGAATGTAAATTGATACAGCCACTATGGAGAACAGTATGGAGGTTCCTTAAAAAACTGAAAATAGAATTACTTATGACCCAGTAATCCCACTATCGGACATATACCCAGAGAAAACCGTAATTCAAAAAGGCACACGCACCCCAATGCTCATTGCAGCGCTATTTACAATAACCAGGACATGGAAGCAACCTCAATGCCCATCGACAGACGAATGGATAAAGATGACGTGGTACATATATACAGTGGAATATTACTTAGCCATAAAAAGGAACGAAATTGGGTCATTTGTAGAGATGTGGATGGATCTAGAGACTGTCATACAGAGGGAAGTAAGTCAGAAAGAGAAAAATAAATATCATATAATAACGCATATATGTGGAATCTAGAAAAATAGTACAGATGAACCAGTTTGGAAGGCAGGAATAGATACACAGATGTAGAGAACAAATGTATGGACACCAACGGGGGAAAGCTGGGGGTGTGATGGCAGTGGTGGTGGAATGAATTGGGAGATTAGGACTGACATATATACACTAATATGTATAAAGTAGATAAGTAATAAGAACGTGCTGTATTAAAAGAAAAAAGTAAACCCGGTGGAGAAGGACTTATATATTTTTTGATGCAACCGTTATTATTAGACCTTAAAAAATTCAGCTGAGCATTATAGCACCATTATCCTCTGCAGATAGTTATTTGAAATAAAAAATTAATTTCTTACTTAATATTATGATGCAAAAATAATGATAGAACTAGAAGCATTCATAATTAATCACGAACACTTCTTTTAAAAAATAAAACATAGCAATTCTCAACACTGTTTTTATCCTTTTTTTTTTTTTTTTTTTGGCTGAACTATGCGGTTTGCAGGATCTTATTTCCTAGACCAGGGCCTGAACCTAGGCCCCTGGCAGTGAAAGCATGGAGTTCTAACCACTGGACAGCCAAGGAATTCCCTGTTGTTATCCTTAGTTGGAGAAATGTTTTTGTTTCACTTTGTTTCTAAATGGAAGAAGCCAGGTTAGAGCTCAGCTTCTAGGAGCTAGTGGTGCCTTCTCCCAATTAAGGGGTAACTCTGGGACTGGGAGAAATATTAATATGGGAAGAAGTAGGGTACAGACAGGGAAGGACAGATTTTCCACTGCTTTATCCACTTCCCCTGCCTACAGTCTTTTCTCTCTCAGCCCAGGTTGTTGTTTATTTTCTCCCAATACCTGGATCAAGGGACATATTTGAATAGAGAGCTAATATTTAATTATGTCAGGTGGCCTTGGTGGTTGGGATGTGCTGACGTGAGTGAAGTCACAGAATTTATGAGTAGGTTTATGAGAGTTCTGAGTAGGTTACCTAAGCTCTCTGGCCCCCAAAGGCACTGGCCAGCCATACCCACGTGTCAGCTGAGGTCACAGAGTGGGCCAGGGAGAGTGGATGGATGAGGAAAAGTCCTTCCTCCTTACAGAAGAATGCTTAGGACACAGCTCAAGGGATGCCATCTTTGAAAACAAGGGTCTGTGGGCTCATGATTGAACTCAGATATGACATTGATGATGAGTTAAACACTGCTGAGTGAGGGGGAAAATCCAGTAAGAAATTTAAAGAAACATACTGATGTGATGAGCAAAACAATATCCCCATGTGGACTCTTAATACACAGCATCATTTAGATTTTTGTCTCCTCCTGGCTCACATTTTTGCAGAATCTGGGGTTTACAGATCTCAGAAAGAGTCAACTGCCATGTAAATCTGACAACAAATTTCTCAATAGCTTCTCATGCTCAACAACTTACAAGGAGAAACTAGCTTTAAATTAATATCCATTACAGCCTTGAAGGGAGAAAAAAGTTACCTAAAGGCAGCCTTCAGGGCAGGTGGAGGACCCAGAGCTTTGCTCAGTGTAGAATCTGAGATTTCTGTTTGTGGAGGTGGTGGGAAGACTCAGCCTTTTACCTTGATTATGGCAAGAGATGAAGCACTGAAATCCCTAGAAGAGCCTCAAGCCTCTTTTGCTTCAAACACATTGCTCCACTTATTTTTCCACTTGTGCATTTCATCCTATCATAAAAAATAATCCAATTCCTAAAAATAAAATCCCCAAACATGGTTTCCTGATAGTGACCCTTCACACTTACATTAGCCGCTTCATCCCAGGTAAAGTCCTTTCTCCCATCATTATCCCTTTCCTCAATTCCAGTGTGGCTCCCATTTCTCTACTCAACTTGACTTCTAGACTTTCTTATCCATTGGACCCACCCTGTCCTTCTTGTTCCATCCATTCACTCATCCATCGTCTAATGTATGCTAAGTAAAGGAGGACTCATGGATGAATTTGATGTTGTTCTAACTTCAAGGATTTCCGTTTGGTGAGCTTTTCTATCTTTCTGAGTATTCCCCTCAGCTCTTAAATGTGAAATGCCTCTTGTTCACTGAAATTCTCTGTTCTTCTCTCTGTATATGTCTTTGGCAAGCACCTCCATCTTACTTCCTCTCCCGCTCTACTTCATCCCACTACATAATTTTTGTTTAGCTAGTTTATTGGAAAGAGTCCTGGAGTAGGAATTGAGAGGTGCTACTTCTGACAAGATTGGCACTTCATCCATCACTTCTCAACTGCCTGACTTATTAGAAGAGAAGAGGAGTTGGACTAACTCAGTGATTCTCAGTCTTGTCTGCACGTTGGAATTACCCGAAGGGCTTTTAAAAATGTTGATAGTGGCTCCTTCTCCTAGAGAGTCTGATGTCATTGGTTTGAAGCGGGGCAGCTTTAAAAGTCCTCTTGACTTTTAGTTAGTCCTTCTAACATGAAGGCAAGGTTGGGAACCACTGGACTGAATCTAATTCTAATTCCTTACTTTCCAAAATGAGGAAACGTGTCATTGTGGAATCAGATGGGTTTTGGAGTTTGACAGACCAGGTTCAAATTTCAGCCAGATATAACACCCTAGGGGAAATTACTTCACCTTTCCAAGCCTTAATTCCATTACGAAATTAATAGAGATTACTAATACCTACCTTGCCAAACATACAGATAAAACAAGATCATGGCACATGACAGGCATTCAAGCAAAGGTAACCTTTATTATTATTTCCCCCTAAAATAGTTCCTACCTCTGACTTCCTTACTTCTGCCAGTGGTGCCATCATTATCCCAGTTCTCAGGCTCAACAAATACTTGCTGAGTGAGTAATAGATGGTAGATCTGACCATACTCACTCATGAAGGAGAGGGGAAGGTTCACTTTCATTCACTCTTATTAAGGTTCTCAAGTCTTCAAAGTGTGATTCCCTGGGAACTTGTTTAGAATCAAGGAATCTCCACCTCACCCAGAACTTCATAATCAGAATCTGCATTTTAACCAGGTGATTTGCATGCACAGTAAAGTTTGGGAAGCGCCACTCGCAAGCCTCCCTGTCCTTGGGACTAAGTGAAAAGGGATGGACTCAAGCTCCCGGAGTGGTGACAGCTTACAGAGTCCAATGTCTTGGTTGGAGATGCCATGGTGAGCCCGAGTGAGTCATGGTTGCATTCCAGCGGCAGCGGGAGCATGCTGTCACACGCTGGGCCATGCCGCTGGAAGACAGGGCTCTAGGCGAAGCCTCTTCAATCCCATTAGACTCCATCAAGCCACTCTGTCAGGTCCCACCCTCTGCCTGGTGCTAATTGCTTCACATGGGCTCGGCGAGTGCCTCACAGCTCCCAGTCACCATGACAGATTATCACAGGTCACGGGAGGGTGATGCATGCATGCGTAACTGGACTGCTCCTGCTCCTGTGTCCAGCCAGAGGCCTCGGCATCCTGCCTACTCACAGGACTGATACTCCCTGCACTGCAGGAGCAGCCCCTGGACCGAGGGTCTGGGGATCTTTCCTAGCATTTTCCTTGGTGGCCCCCATCCCTCGATCCTCCATCTTGGATTCCTTGACCTTTTTACACTAGGGCCCCTTCAGTGATTTCCCCCCATCCCACTCCGGTATACAACTCCTTTGGCCAAAAGGCAAAAATCCCTGTGTGGAATTGTACTTTTTACAGCCTACATTACAACAGTAGGTATGTTAAATACACCTTTCACACCACACATGTTACCCCATGAAGACTCACTGTCTGAGGGAAGGTGACACTTCAGGGTGGGGCTGGAACCACTGGACGCACCTCCAAGAGTGTTTCTCTTTTCTCTCACAGTGTTGACTGTTGTTCGTAATTACATTGTTTTGTGAGTATTTGTTTCATTGAATTTGCCCACTGGACTGCAAGCTTCCTGGGCAGAGTTGGGCTGGTCTTGTTCATGCTGTGGCTCCAGTTCCGGGCTCTGTGTCTGGCTCACAGAGATCCTCGTAAGCTATTTGTTGAGCACATAGGTGAATGAGTGGGTGAATGACTCTGTGACTCTGGGGACTTGAAGGGTAAGGCAAGTTCTGGCACAGTACTGTACTGAGAAGGGCATGTGTGTCTCTGGTGTGGCAAAGGGGTCGGTGTAGATCTGTCCCAAATACAGTCCTCAGAGCAGGGTACAGCATTATGACTGGAACACGTAGCTCACGGGGCAGAGCCCCTGCCACCTGGACACACACTGGTGGCCCTTGCTCACATTCTCCTGCCACAAGCCAATCAACCTAAGGCACCAAGCACCCAGCACTCCAGTTTTCAGGTCAACCTCTGTCATTAGAGGCTTTGATTTTCCTCTAAGACTTTCCTAAAACTGGGGAGGACCAAGCTCTGGCTCCAGGTGTGTAGACTGGCCAGTTCTTGAAGCACCTGAGTCATCCTGAAGGTGGATAAGCAGACAGGAAGCTGCATCTTCAGGGCCTTCTTGGTGGAGATCAATGTGGATGGTACAAGACAGTTCCAACCCCAGCTGCCAAAACCTGGCTCAGTCCAAACCCAGGAAGCCTGGGCTCTCCAAAGATTGGGTGTGGGTTATGGCTGGCTCCTCCTCCCTTTACATCCTAGGTCCTAGGCTATAAATTCATGATGTTTTGGCCAGTTCACTTCCTTCCAGCTGTCCTAGGACTCAGCATCTTCTCTCAGGCTATAGACCATGCTCTGAGGCACTGCCCCCCACTTAACCATCATTTGTTCATCCCCGGTTTCCCATCCTACTGTGGATCAAGGTAAGTCCTCGGGACCCTAGGGCATGGTGTGAAGTGTAGTTCTCAAATCCTGGTGCAGCAACAAGACACAAGGGAACATTAGTGTCAGGGTCAAGGCTGTGTCTGATTACTGGTCATTCTATGGGCAGAATAGTACTTTTTCCTTATCACAGAAGGGGTGTGTAATATCATTGGCCTACGAGGGAGCCCATCATGCAGTCTTCCAGGGAGGGACAGAATGCCTGTCAAGTTTAATCGAGAACTGGCAGATTTTAAGGCTCTCTAAAATGATATGAGATGATGTACAATTAAGTGCTAAACTGTGAGCAGACACAGTTTAGGGCTAAAAGAGTTTGGGTAATATCAGTGGTGTCTGGAGTAAGCAGAGGGAGTTTTACGGAAGATATGGGCCTCATAAGGACCTTAACATTTAAAAAAAAAATAAATCTATTTATTTATTTATATTTTTGGCTGCATTGGATATGGGCCTCATAAGGCCCTTAACATTTTTTAAAAAATAAATTTATTTATTTATATTTTTGGCTGCGTTTATATTCATCTTTGCTGCTGTGTGCGGGCTTTCTCTAGTTGTGGCGAGTGGGGGCTACTCTTTGTTGTGGTGCGCAGGCTTCTCATTGTTGTGGTTTCTCTTGTTGCAGAGCACCGGCTCTAGGTGCGCAGGCTTCAGTAGTTGTGGCACGTGGGCTCAGTAGTTGTGGCTCTTGGGCTTTAGAGTGCAGGCTCAGTAGTTGTGGCGCATGGGCTTAGTGCTCTGTGGCATGTGAGATCTTCCTGGGCCAGGGATTGAACCCGTGTCCCCTGCACTGGCAGGCAGATTATTAACCACTGCGCCACCAGGGAAGTCCAAGCCCCTTAACATTTGAGCAGCACTTAGTGAAGGCAGGAAAAGAGGGAACAGCCTTTCAGGAAAAAACTTGAGTGTCAGCTGAGGGAAGCATGGCATGCTTGTGGGTTGTGAACAGCCTCGTGATTGCACTGGAGAGTGTGTGCTGTGAGTCACAGGCCATGAATCCACCCCACTCGTGTCCACAAGGAAAGCAATGTTCCTTCATGTTTGCATAAGGCATCTGAATTGATGGGCACTCTGACATTTGCTTCCTTGTGGTACAATACACTAACCAGGCATTGGGTCCCTACCGAAGGACTCAGCATCAAAGAAAGTATAGGTAAGAAAAATACTACATTATGAAAGAAAAGATGGAATTATGAACCTCTGTGACCATTTAAATAGCAAAATTATGCTCAAAGCTTTAAATATGGGCAATATTAACTAGAGTGTATTGGGCTCCCTTGTGTAAAGTATACATTCAAGTAATAACAATAACATACTGTAAGCAAACATTGAACACTCAGTTTTATTTGCCTTCTTAAAATTTGGGAGGAGTAAGCAAAATTTGCCTGCTTTCTATTTCCCATGCATGTATTTCTATAATGAAACTTTCTACTGGTCAAAAACCTCCTTAAATGTGGCAGATGCTTGATAACAGTAGCTGATAAGGATGTTTCTCTCACTGAGAAGCAGTTTTAAAAGCAGAGCCAACTTGCAATTTCTAATTTTTACCCCCTCTCCTCTGCACCCAGTTAATATCCAAAGCTCTGCCTGCTTTCAGATCAAATAAAGGTTACCAGCAAATAAGAAGTGATAGCTGTCACTTTAAGAAAGTCATGTCAAGTCACTAGGCTTTTTATCTTAAGTTCTTTTTCTTAAGTTTCTTGGGGATGCTCTGGAAACGAGGGTGTTGGAACAGTCTCTCGAAGGCTCTGCCAGTAGTAACTCTCCAGCTTGGAGGTTTCTTGTAGAACTGCTAACAAAGAAGACAGTTTTCCTGCCAAAGAAGCTGATGTCGGAGAGGGATGAGGCACTGGAGAAGGACATGAGGGAGGCAGCACTGAGGCCGGAAGGGAAGGTGGGCTCTGCTTGGTCATCGGCTAGGTATGCAAGGTGTCAACAACCAGACAAATAAATAAAATAATTGAAGATCAGGAGCGATTGAAGTTCTGTGGACAGAACAGCAAGAAGATGAGAGCAGCGTGTAGGGATAGTACGGAGGGACGGATCCCGGGAAAGCTCAGCACAAGTTCACGGTGCCTGCAGCAGGGCAGTGCCAAGGGAGAAAGGCTGCAAATGTGAAATAATCTGGGAGGAAAAAGAGATAGGCTTGGGGTGAAGGATGGATGAATCAAAAATGGCATTAAGCGTAAGGGAGTGGAGCAACCAGAACTCACACATGGTGCCAGAGGAGACACACATGGACACAACCACCTTAGAAAACTGCCTGGCAGCATCTATGGGAGTGGATAGCTGCACACCCACTGTCCAAAAATTCCTTTCTAGGAACATGCATGAAAGAAATGTGCATACATGATCACGTCGAAAGACAAGCACCACAAAGTTCAACACAGCACTACTCCTAACAGCCAAAAAAGGGAAACAAGTCAATGGTCCATCAACAGTAGAGTGGATAATGATTTATTTGCACAGAAAGAGAATGAATGACCTACAACTCCATGCAATGCTATGAATGCATCTCACAATGTTGAACAAAAGAAGCCAGGCACAAAACAGTACAGACTGTGTGATTCTATTTACACAAAGTTCAAAAACAGGTTAAGCTGAGAGAAGTCAGGGTATCAATCACCATTGGAAGGGGGCACAAGGGGAACTTCTGGGGTGCTGACAATGTTCTGTGTCTTGACCCATTGCTGGCTACCTGGCTGTGTTAGTTTGTGAAAAGTCATCAATCTGTATACTTATGATATCTCCCTTTAATATCTATTATTACACTTTAATAAAAGTTTTTGAAATGACAGTATAAAGTAAAGACAATTAAAAGCCCATTTTGTGACAATGAGTTTGAGGTGTCTGGACAGGCAGGTGGAAATGCCCAGGATGCAGTTGGAGATGGGGAACTCTGGTCTGGGCAAGAATCCAGGCCTGGAGACATTTAATTTGGGGGCTGTTTACTCAGAAGAGACAGGAAGATGAGAGTGTGGGCATGTTTTTGGGACAGTAGGGGAGCAGTTAGAACAGCAGTCAGCTAGAAGAGCAGTAGGTCCCGTTAGAAGGGGGAAAGAGGGTGAGGAGTGAGCAGGGCCATTTATCAGAAGCCTATTCAGCACTTCCCTCCACTAAGACCCTCTGCTTTGCTCTGTGAGCCCTGATTTCTGTCTTTTGGGATTTATATTTTGATGGGGTGGAGGAAAGATGTTCCTTCATCCCTTCAGGTGCCATCATCTTCCCCTAAAAGCTGAAGAAACAGAGGGCTGGCTGGCAAGGGGAATGGTCCACGCTGGTGAGGGCGGAGTGAGGCGCCAGCCCAGCCGTCCACCTGCAAGACATGTGATGCCTTTGTCCCTGCGGCTGCTGACAGCAGAGGGCATCAAGGCACCTGGGCAGGGCAGGTGGGCAGGCCCCACAGAAGGGCCTTGAAGGTTAGCCTGAGAGAGAGTAGGCAATGCGCTGTCTGGTTCTCCTCCTTGGAATACAGGGGCCTCTTGAGATAAAGGAGGAATGTGCTGGAATCTGTGCACACAAAGAGAGGTGACACAGGCTTGTTGTCCCACCGCCTCATGTGGGCTCCTGGGCTGGTGCTTTCCCTGTAAGCACCGTAGGTCAGAAGGTCAGGGTGCCATCGCAAACACCTGTGTGGTGCTGGGGGCCAAGGCAATATGTCCATAACAGAGCCAGTACATTTCCTCTAATGGAAAATACCAGGGCAGTAGGGACTACCAAACACACCCACATAAAACATCAAGGCATCTGCAGAAATGCATAAGAAAAATACATATCAAGATACACACACACACACACACACACACACACACACACACACACGCACACACACCCCCCAAAGACCCCACCATGAATTCTTAACCATTACACAAGGGATGGCAGGAGTGGCAAAGTAGCTGGTTGGGGGTGAGTGGGAGAAGCCCTCCATCAAAGCTCCTCTACCTGTTTTTAGGACCCTCCCTCTGTAGTGGGGTGCTACTCACCCCTCCATCACTAACTCTCATTGGTCCTCAATGGGATGTCAGAAGGTTGTGTCAGTTCCTCAGTGTAGAAGTGCCCCAGGACTAATAGTCCTCATTTCCACCCCATACCTTTGCTAGGCTGTTCCTCCTAGAAAGATGTTCTTGAGAGTCAGAGGGATGGAAATCCTGGTTCTGGGGCTCCTGAGCATGATAATATGAAGATGTGGGGCAAGTCCTGTGCACTCTGCTCAGTCTCCTTGTCTTTAAGATGGGGACACCCGCACCCCTCAGTGGTACGGCTGGGGTAGCATCTGGGAAGCCCCTGGCAGAGAGAAAACAAATAGTAGTTGTTCTCCATCTCACTTCCATTAACCTCTACCTGGAATGTCCTGATAGTCAACATGACCTTGTGTTTCAAGTGGTTTCACTAATTAGATAGTGTACCTGCCTCCCCTGATTCTGGCTCAGCTCCCAGGGTCGGGAGCAACCACTGTGCGGCCCAGGTTGGCTAAAGGCTTTGGTGTTGCTCTGGAAAGGAACACAGTGTCTCCAGATCCTCTGAGTGACTTCCTCAGGGACATTTGTTTTCTGTAATTTCTAAAATGTCTTTGAAAAGCTAGTAACTACTTGCATATTTGAATTTGATAGCTCATTTAAAAAATCATAAGTTTCAAGAGTTAATTGCATTTTATTTATTTGTTTATTTTATTTTATTTATTTTTGTCTACGTTGGGTCTTCGTTGCTGCATGTGGGCTTTCTCTAGCTGCGGTGAGCGGCAGCTACTCTTCCTTGCAGTGCATGGGCTTCTCATTGCGGTGGCTTCTCTTGTTGTGGAGCATGGGCTCTAGGCTCACGGTCTTCAGTAGTTGTGGCATGCAGGCTCAGTAGTTATGGCTCACAGGCTCTAGAGCTCAGGCTCAGTAGTTGTGGCGCATGGGCTTAGTTGCCCTGCGGCATGTAGGATCTTCCTGGACCAGGGCATAAACCTGTGTCCCCTGCGTTGGCAGGCAGATTCTTAACCACTGTGCCACCAGGCAAGTCCCAAGAGTTAATTGCATTTTACAGTACAATTGTGGAGGGGCTTCTGGATGCTGGTGATACTGTTTCTTGACCTGGTGCTGGTTACATGAGTATGTTCATTACTTGGAAATTTATTTATGTTCACTTATGACTTTTTCACTCTTCTGGATATATGTTAAAAATGGATTTGTTACAGGTTTTCTGAGCTCTGCCACTTGACTTCATAGTAGGCATTCAAGACTGTAATGGAGTGCGTCCTGCCTCAGCCTGAGGGCACTGGGTCAGAGGTCTTGGATCAGTCTAAAGGGGTCCTTGGAGAGGTCATTTTAAGGCTACCTCTGGTGGGCAAGGAGACCCCATCAGCCTGTTACAAGCCGGATCAAAAATGTTAGACTGGAGGTATGCACAAAATACCACGAGCATGTCAAGGAAGGAAACAACTTTGCCTTGAGAGTCAGGGAACCCCTCATAAAAGATGCCAGTGACATTTGAACTGGGTATTGAAGGCTGAATAGGAGTGTTTTTGGTGGGAAGAATGGGATGACACGAATAGTACAAACAAAGACAGAATAAAATTAAGGTGCATTGGGTCTGAGGCTCATAACATATTCTAATGTAGAAGAGCTTAGTGAGTGTGTGTGTGTGTGTGTGTGTGTGTGTGGTTGGTGAGAAGTGAGGCTAAAGAAGTAAGCAGCAGCTGGCTCGTGAAGCGCTTTGTCTGTTAAGCTCAGGAGTTTGAGATTTATCCTTCAGGTGGAATCTCTGAAGGCTGCTAAGTAGGAGAGCCCACAACCGTTTCTACCACCACCACCCTCTCTCCATCACCAACTTCAGCAGCTCCACAACCACCAACTTCACCGTCACCTCTACCTTCTTCACCACCTCCACCTCCACTACTCTCTTCACTTCCACCTCCACCACTAGAGTACCTATTGCAATAACTGCCTCCACAAAATGAACTATCATAATGCTAATTATAACACAAATAATTAGGGAACAACATTTAGATGACACCTATGTTTTACTACCTAGCATGGCCTGGGGAAGAACTCTGTGAGTGTGGACCCTGGAGCCGAGCCCCTTGGTGGGAATGGAGGCTCTGCTTTGCTAACCTGCACTCCTGCTCACCACTGGTGTCATGAACTGTGCTGCAAGCAAAATGATAAGGTCCAGACCAAAAATTATCAAAGAGGCAGAAAAGCTTCTGAATATAGGGATGAAAGACAGCCAAGACAGAACTTGGATTTGTTTATAATTTGTTGATAATACAATTTTTAAAACTGTTTTTGCAATTCAAGTTTTCTGGTTTTCTAGCAGTGCAAATCACTGCCTATGGTAGAATAATAATATCCAGGAGCTGATCAAGGAGCATTACCTTTATTATCTCAATTAACTGTTAAAAGAACTACAATAACAGGTTTGTATTTTTCCTTAAGATGAGAAACTTGGGCTTAGAGGCATTAGACAAATTCCTCAGGGCCTCACAACTAATAAGAGGTTTTTAAAAAGCAGCTGTGCACTCGTGTGATGTGATATCCTTTTGGGAATCAGTGAGGTGGGGGACAGACCTGAGATTGGGAGATTGGACTCTGGCTGGAGAGCTTGTAGTGCAAAAGGAGAGCGAGGAGGAAGACAAGACTTGCGTGGCTTTCGGAGATGCTCTGGCGTCCTCTGGTGACAACATGAAGGTATCAGAAACCAAGGAGTGTTTTGTGTGCCTGAGTTCAGTGATGGCATATGTACACAGGATACATGCACATATACATGCAAAAGGGCACAAAGTGGGCAGTGGAGATGGGGAAGGGAAAGGAAGAAGTACAGGAAGAGCCATCCTGGTCCTACTTACCTGTCAGCCTCTGCCCACCCTCCCCCACCCCCACCCCCCATCTTGCTACAGACTACTTGGCTCTCTCCATTGATCCAAGGTTGAGCAGTAGTTCTCAAGCTTTGGTGTGCACAGGAATCAACAGAAAGCCTGAGAGCGCAGCATCTGGGCTCCAGCTTGAGAGTTTTTGATTATTAGGTCTGAAAGAAATCTGCATTTTAAAACCACATCCAGGTGATTCTGATGCAGATGGTTCTTGTACCACACTTTCAAAAAACAACGCTGCTTAATATTTAGTTTTAAAAATTGATACCTCACTAGTAAACCAAAAATACGCATCCTAAACCAGTTACCAAAAAGATCCAGAGGAATTCACAGGTTACTGTCTTATTTCTGCTATCACCTGGTTAAAGATAAAAGATACAACTCTATGAAACAACCCCCAGCCATGCTGGTGGCTTAATTCTCAAAAAGTTAAAATATTTTAAGAGCATTCAAATGGATAAGTTTATTAAAAGAGTGGAACCCAAACTTGAGTTTCTTGGAAGTGTGTGTCTTCTTTTTTTTTTTCTTTTTTTTTCCCCCTGCTGACCAGAATTTATTTATGTGTCAATGATAAGCTGCAAGGGATCATTCTGGGAGGTCATTCACCCTGTTAATTTCTCTTTTTTAAAAAAAAAATTTATTGGAGTATAGTTGCTTTACAATGTTGTGTTAGTTTCTACTGTACAGCAAAGTGAATCAGCTATACGTATGCATATATCCCCTCTTTTTTGAATTTCCTTCCTATTTAGGTAACCACAGAGCACTGAGTAGAGTTCCATGTGCTATACAGTAGGTTATCATTAGTTATCTATTTTATACATAGTATCAATAGTGTATATATGTCAATCCCAATCTTCCAATTCATCCCACCCCACCTTCCCCCTTGGTATCCATATATTTGTTCTCGTTTGTTCTCTAAATCTGTGTTTCTATTTCTGCTTTGTAAATAAGATCATCTATACCAATTTTTTCAGATTCCACATATATGTGTTAATATACAATATTTATTTTTCTCTTTCTGACTTACTTCACTCTGTATGACAGTCTCTAGGTCCATCCACATCTCTACAAATGACCGAATTTCATTCCTTTTTATGGCTGAGTAATATTCCATTGTATATATGTACCACATCTTCTTTATCCATTCCTTTGTTGATGGACTTTTAGGTTGTTTCCATGTCCTGGTTATTGTAAATAGTGCTGCAATGAACATTGGGGTGCATGTGTCTTTTTGAATTATGATTTCCTCTGGGCATATACCCAGGAGTGGGATTGTTGGGTCACATGGCAGTTCTATTTTTAGCTTTTAAAGGACCATCCATACTGCTCTCCACAGTGGTTGTATCAATTTACATTCCCACCAACAGTGCAAGGGGGTCCCCTTTTCTCCACACCCTCTCCAGCATTTATTGTTTGTAGATTTTCTGATGATGCCCATTCTGACTGGTGTGAGATGATATCTCATTGTAGTTTTGATTTGCATTTCTCTAATAAATTAGTGATGTTGAGCATTTTTTCATGTGTTTGTTGGCCATCTGTATGTCTTCTTTGGAGAAATGTCTATTTAGGTGTTCTGCCCATTTTTGGATTGGCTTGTTTTTTTGATATTGAGCTGCATGAGCTGTTTGTATATTTTGGAGATTAATCCTTTGTCAGATGCTTCCTTTGCAAATATTTTCTCCCATTCTGAGGGTTGTCTTTTTGCCTTGTTTATGGTTTCCTTTGCTGTGTGAAAGCTTTTAAGTTTAATTACATCCCATTTGCTTATTTTTGTTTTTATTCTAATTACTCCAGGAGGTGGGTCAAAAAAGATCTTGCTGTGAACACTATGTCAAAGAGTGTTCTGCCTATGTTTTCCTCTAAGAGTTTTATAGTGTCTGGCCTTATATTTAGGGTTTCAATCCATTTTGAGTATTTTTGTGTATGGTGTTAGGGAGTGTTCTGGAAGTGTGCTTCTAGAGATGTTAATATGTGGCCACATAAAAAGCCTTCACTGATAAAGTAAGGGTGAGAGATCCATCAAAGCATGCTGGCACTAAAGTCTTTGAGAAGCCTAGAGTAAAGGGAGATGTTTAATTTTATTTAGCTTAATGTACCTGGAACTCGTTGGATCATGTGACTTTTTTCCTTTTTTCTAGTAACATGTTTATTAAAGTTCTCAATAGACCAGCTTGGGAAATACTACCCTAGAATAATAGGAATGTAAATTAACGATTTTTCTGAGTTCTGAAAGAAAACTCCAATAAGTGGGAAAGAGTAGCCTTTAATAAATGGTGCTGAGACAAGTAGATATTCACCTGTAAAATACTGAGAATCCTACCTCACACCGCATACCAAAATTAGCTCAAAATGGATCAGAGACCTAAATATAAGGGCTAAAACTGTCAAACTCTTAGAAGAAGAGTTTTCACGACCTTGGATTTGGCAATGGTTTCTTAGATATGACACCAAAAGCACAAGCAACAAAAGAAAAAAACAAATTGGAATTCATCAAAATTAAAAGCTTTGGGGCTTCAAAGGACACCATCAAGAAAGTGAAAAGACAACACATAGAGTGGTAGAAAATATTTGCCAGTCATATATCTCATAAGGAACTTGTATTTAGAATATATAAAGAACCCTTACATGTCAATAATAAATAGGCAACCTAATTTTAAAAATAAGCAAAAGATATGAACAGATATATCATCAAAGAAGATAATTCAAATGGCCATTAAGAACATGAAAAGACGCTCAACATTATTAGTCCTCAAGAAAATGCAAATCAAAATCATAATGGGATACCACTTCACACTCACTAGGATAGCTACAATTAAAGACAGATAATATAACTATGGAGCAAGTGGAGGAAATTGGAACTCTAACACATTCTTGTTGGTGAACATGTAAAATGGTGCAGCCATTTTGGAAAATAGTCTGACAGTCCCTCAAAAGGTTAAACAAATAGTTACCATATACCTGAGTAATTCCTCTCTTATGGATGTATCAAAATGAAATTAAATCACACAAAAATTAGTACATGAATGTACATAACAGCATAATTCATAATGGCCAAAAGTGGAAACAACACAAATATTTTTTAACTGATGAATGGATAAACAAAAAGTGGTATAACAACACAATGGAATATATTCAGCCATAAAAGGAAGGAAGTACTGATCCCTGCTACAGTGTGATGACCTTGAAAACCTTACTTATGCTAAGTAAAAGAAACCAATCACAAAAGATCATATATTCTATTGTTCCATATATGTGAAACATCCAGAATAGGCAAATCTATAGAGACAGAGAGCAGATAAGTGTTGACCTAGGGCTCGAGAGGCTGGGGAGAAATGGGGAATGACTGCCAATGAGTATAGAGTTTCTTTTTGGGGTGATGAAAATGTTCTGAAATTGATGGTGGTGATGCTTGCACAATTCTGTGGATACTATAAGCTTTCAGTGGGTGAATTGGATGATTTGTGAATTATATCTCAATAAAGGTGTTATAATAAATCCTATAAGTTTCCTCTTCCATAGAGGCAGTGGAAAGTCCTTGAGAATTATGTATGAAAAGGAATATTTATTTTAAAATTGAGTTTCTAGTCTATCTTGTCACCTTTAACAAGAGCTGCTGCCTGCCTGAGCTGAAGTGATAATAAGGACATAAAGTTTAAAAAAATATGTTCCTAAGGGTGGTGGAGACAAGATGGTGGAGTAGAAGGACATGAGCTCACCTCCTCTCATGAAAACACTAAAATCACAGCTAACTGCTGAGCAACCATCAATGAAAAAAATACTGGAACCTACCAGAAAACATATCCTACATCCACAAAGAAGAAGCCACAACAAGATGGTAGGAGGAGTGCATTCATGATGAAAATCAAATCCCATGTGGGCAACCCACAAACAGGAAAATAATTATATCACAGAGGTTCTCCCACAGGAGTGAAAGTTCTGAGCCCCACGTCAGTCTCCCCAACCTGGGGGTCTGGTCTCAGGAGGAGAAGCCCCCAGAATGTCTAGCTTTGAAGGCCAGTGGGGTTTGATTGTAGGAATGTCACAGGACTGGGGGAAACAGAAACTCCACTCTGGGTGGGTGCATACAAGGTCTCCTGAACACCAGGAACCAGAGGAAAAAGCAGTGACCACATAGAAGCCTGCCAGACCTACCTGCTGGTATTGGAGGGTTTTCTGCAGAGGTGGGGTGGTGGCTGTGGCTCACTTTGGGGACAAAGACACTGGTGGGAGTACTTCTGGGGAGTACTCATTGGCGTGAGCCCTCTTGGAGGCCGCCATTTTCTCACCAAGACCTGACCCTACCCAAGAGCCAGTAGGCTCCAGTGCTGGGACGCCTCAGGCCAAACAACGAACAGGGTGAGAACACAGCCCCACCAATCAGCAGACAGGCTGCATAAAGTCTTCCTGATCCCACAGCTGCCCACTAAACACACCCCTTGACACGGCCCTGCTCACCAGAGGGACAAGACCCGGCTGCACCCACCAGTGTAAAGGACCAGTCCCTCCCACCAGGAAGCCTGCACAAGCCTCTTAGACCAGCTTCATCCACCAGGAGACAGACAGCAGAAACAAGAAGAACTAAAACCTTGAAGCCTGTGGAACAGAAACCGCAATCACAGAAAATTAGACAAAGTGAGATGGCAGAAGAATATGTCTCAGATGAAGGAACAAGATAAAATCCTGGAAGAACAACTAAGTGAAGTGGAGATAGGCAATCTACCTGACAAAGAATTCAGAGTAATGATAGTAAAGATGATCCAAGATTTCAGAAAAAGAATAGAGGCACAGACCGAGAAGATACAAGAAATGTATAACAAAGAACTAGAAGTTCTAAAGAACAAACAAAAAGAGATGAACAATACAATAACTGAAATGAAAAATACACTAGAAGGAATCAGTAGCAGAATAAAAGAGGCAGAAGAATGGATAAGTGAGCTGGAAGACAGAATGGTGGAAATCACTGCCACGGAACAGAATAAAGAAAAAAGAATGAAAAAAAGAGGATAGTCTAAGAGATCTCTGAGACAATATTAAATGCACCAATGTTTCCACTAAAGGGGTCCCAGAAGGAGAAGAGAGAGAGAAAGGACCTCAGAAAATATTTGAAGAGATAATAGCTGAAAACTTCCCTAACATGGGAAAGAAAACAGTTACTCAAGTCCAGGAAGCACAGAGAGTCCCAGGTAGGATAAACCCAAGGAGGAACATGCTGAGACACATAGTAATAAACTGACAAAAATTAAAGACAAAGACAAAATATTAAAAGCACCAAGGAAAAAGCAACAGATGACATACAAGGGAATTCCCATAAGGTTATCAGCTGATTTTTCAGCAGGAACTCTGCAAGCCAGAAGGGAGTGGCATGGTATATTTAAAGTGATGAAAGGGAAGAACATACAACCAAGAATACTCTACCTAACAAGGCTCTCTTTCAGATTTGATGGAAAGATAAAAAGATTTACAGACAAGCAAAAGCTAAAAGAATTCAGCACCACCAGACCAGCTTTGCAACAAATGCTAAAGGAACTTCTTTAGGTGGAAAAGAAAAGGCCACCACTAGAAACAAGAAAATTACGAATGGAAAAGCTCATCCATAAAGGCAAACATACAGTAAATGTAGGGAATCAACCACACACAAATATGATATCAAAACCAGTAATCGTGAGGAGAGTACAAATGCAGGATACTGGAAATGCATTTGAAATTAAAAGATCAGCAACTTGAAAGAATCTTATTTATATACAGACTGCTATATCAAAACCTCATGATAACTGAAAACTGAAAATCTACAATAGATATACATAAAAAAGAAAAAGGAATCCAAACACAACACTAAAGTTAGTCATCAAATCACAAGAGAATAGAACAAAAGAGGAAGGGGAGAAAAAAGACCTACAAAAACAAATCCAAAACAATTAACAAAATGGCAATAAGAAGATACATATTGAAAATTACCTTAAATGTAAATGGATTAAATGCTTCAACCAAAAGACATAGACTGACTGAATGGATACAAAAAAAAGACCCATATATGTGCTGTCTACAAGAAACCCACATCAGATCTAGCAACACATGCAGACTGAAAATGAGGGGATGGAAAAAGCTATTCCATGCAAATGGAAATCAAAAGAAAGCTGGAGTAGCAACACTCATATCAGACAAAATAAACTTTAAAATCAAGACTGTTACAAGAGACAAAGATCACTACATAATGATCAAGGGATCAATCCAAGGAGAAGATATAGCAATTGTAAATATATATGCACCCATCATAGGAGCACCTCAATACATAAGGCAAATATTAACAGCCATAAAAAGAAATTGACAGTAGCAATAAGAATGGGGGACTTTAACACCCCACTTTCATCAATGGACAGATCATCCAGACAGAAATTCAATAAGGAAACACAGGCCTTAAATGACACATTAGACCAGAGGGACTTAATTTATATTTATAGAGCATTCCATCAAAAGCAGCAGAACACACGTTCTTTTCAAGTGCACACGGAATAGTCTCCAGGATTGATCACACGCTGGGCCACAAAGTGAGCCTCAGCAAATTTAAGAAAATTGAAATCATATCAATCATCTTTTCCAACAACAATGCTATGAGATTAGAAAGCAACTACAAGAAAAAATCTGTAAAAAAACACAAACACGAGGAGGCTAAATGTCTTGCTACTGAACAGCCAATGGATCACTGAAGAAATCAAAGAGGAAATCAAAAAATAACTAGAGACAAAGGAAAACAAAACACGATCATCCAAAACCTATGGGATTCAGCAAAAAACGTTCTAAGAGTAAACTTTATAGCAATACAATCTTACATCAGGAAACAAGAAAAATCTCAAATAAACAACCTAACTTTACAGCAAAAGCAACTAGAGAAAGAAGAACAAACAAAACCCAAAGTTAGTAGAAGGAAAGAAATCATAAAGATCAAAGCAGAAATAAATGAAATAGAGACCAAAAAATAGAAAAGATCAATGATAATAAAAGCTGGTTCTTTGAAAAGGTAAACAAAATTGATAAATCTTTAGCCAGACTCATCAAGAATAAAAGGGAGAGGGCTCAAATCAATAAAATTAAAAATGAAAAAGGAGAAGTTACAACTGATACCACAGAAATACAAAGGATCATTAGAGACTACTACAAGCAACTCTATGTCAATAAAATGGACAACCTAGAAGAAACGGACAAATTCTTAGAAAGGTACAACCTTCCAAGACTGAACCAGGAAGAAACAGAAAATATGAACAGTCCAGTCACAAATACTGAAATTGAAACAGTGATTAAGAAACTTCCAACAGCTCTCCGCCCCGGGTCGCCGCAACCTCCGCCACTTTCAGGCCTAGCAGCCTGAAGAAAAAAAAAAGAGAAAAAGATAAAAAAAAACCCGAAAACGCTTTAAAATCTTAAAAAAAAAAAAGAAAGAAAGAAAGAAAGAAAAAAAAAAAGAGCGAATCCTCCTCAGAGAACCTGTGGGGAAGTCACTTTTGCACGCTTCTGGCCTGCCCGACGTTGCCGCCGCTGCCGCACCTGGGCATCCGTTGGTCCCCGTACATCGGTCCGGTGGTGAGCCACTCACGCGCCTGCGTCCACGCTCTTCCGCCCGCCGCCGGGCTGCGCCGCGTGGCAACCCCGCGCCCGCCGCCCTCGCCCCCCGCATGCCGGCCTCTGCACTCCACGTGTCTGCGCTGCCCTTCGCCAGCCCGGCGTGGAAGGCGGCTGCGCGCTCCGGCTGCCCGGGGCTTGCCGAGTCGGCACCGACAAATATTTGGTTTCCTTCTTCCCCGGGCTGCTGTAATCTTAAACCGCCGGGAGCCCGAGGCCTATATTTATAGAGAAATGCACGTTCCGGAGGCCGCCGTGGGCACCACTGGGTTGCCTCGGGAAGAATTTTTGTAATTTGGAGGACAGTCCCCGTTTTCATTGTTTTCATTTTTTGTAGTTGGGAGTTTCCAGACCAGGACAGCAGAAAATTAACAAACTCCCAGGGAGAGCCATATTGTTTTTGAGAGCCTTTTGTCTGCGGTTGGGCAGCCTCGTCCGAGCCGTCCCCGCACTCCTCTCTGGCCCTTGGAGCCGACTCCAGCTTCTCTGAGCTTCGCTGCCACCTGTGAGCCGCGGCTCGGAGCGGAGCCCCCTTTGTCCTGTGTGGCCCCCGCTAAGAAGTCCTCCTGGCGGGGCTCGGGGAGCTGGGGGCTGGGGAGATGAACGCTGCGGCCAGCAGCTACCCCATGGCCTCCCTGTACATGGGTGACCTGCACTCGGACGTCACCGAGGCCATGCTGTACGAAAAGTTCAGTCCTGCGGGGCGTGTGCTGTCCATCCGGGTCTGCCGCGACATGATCACCCGCCGCTCCCTGGGTTGTGTGTACGTCAACTTCCAGCAGCCAGCTGACGCTGAGCGGGCCTTGGATACCATGAACTTTGATGTGATTAAGGGAAAGCCAATCCGTATCATGTGGTCTCAGAGGGATCCCTCTTTGAGAAATTCTGGCATGGGAAATGTCTTCATCAAGAACCTGGACAAATCTATAGATAACAAGGCACTTTATGATACTTTTTCTGCTTTTGGAAACATTCTGTCCTGCAAGGTGGTGTGTGATGAGAACGGCTCTAAGGGTTATGCCTTTGTCCACTTCGAGACCCAGGAGGCTGCTGACAAGGCCATCGAGAAGATGAATGGCATGCTCCTCAATGACCGCAAAGTGTTTGTGGGCAGATTCAAGTCTCAAAAAGAGCGGGAAGCTGAGCTTGGAGCCAAAGCTAAGGAATTCACCAATGTTTATATCAAAAACTTTGGGGAAGAGGTGGATGATGAGAGTCTGAAAGAGCTATTCAGACAGTTTGGTAAGACTCTAAGTGTCAAGGTGATGAGAGATCCCTGTGGGAAATCCAAAGGCTTTGGCTTTGTGAGTTACGAAAAACACGAGGATGCCAATAAGGCTGTGGAGGAGATGAATGGAAAAGAAATAAGTGGGAAAGTCATTTTCGTCGGCCGTGCACAGAAGAAAGTGGAACGGCAGGCCGAGGTAAAGCAAAAATTTGAACAACTGAAAGAGGAGAGAATTAGTCAGTATCAGGGGGTGAACCTCTACATTAAGAACTTGGATGACACCATTGATGATGAGAAGTTAAGGAAAGAGTTTTCTCCTTCTGGATCAATCACCAGTGCTAAGGTGATGCTGGAGGATGGGAGAAGCAAAGGGTTTGGCTTTGTCTGCTTCTCATCCCCTGAAGAGGCAACCAAAGCAGTCACGGAGATGAACGGACGCATCATGGGCTCCAAGCCACTGTATGTCCCCCTGGCCCAGAGAAAAGAAGAGAGAAAGGCTCACCTGACCAACCAGTATATGCAGCGGGTGGCCGGGATGAGAGCGCTCCCTGCCAATGCCATCTTAAATCAGTTCCAGCCTGCAGCTGGGGGCTACTTTGTGCCAGCAGTTCCACAGGCTCAGGGAAGACCTCCATATTACACACCTAACCAGTTAGCACAGATGAGGCCTAATCCGCGCTGGCAGCAAGGTGGGAGACCTCAAGGCTTCCAAGGAATGCCAAGTGCTATATGCCAGTCTGGGCCTCGTCCAGCTCTTCACCACCTGGCTCCAACTGGTAATGCTCCAGCCTCTCGTGGCCTCCCTACTATCGCTCAGAGAGTCGGGTCTGAGTACCCGGACTGCTTGGCTATGGACTTTGGTGGGGCTGGTGCCGCCCAGCAAGGGCTGACTGACAGCTGCCAGTCTGGAGGTGTTTCCGCAGCTGTGCAGAACCTAGCGCCTCGTGCCGCTGTTGCTGCCACTGCTTCTCGGGCTGTTGCACCTTACAAATACGCCTCCAGTGTCCGCAGCCCTCACCCCGCTGTCCAGCCCCTGCAGGCACCCCAGCCTGCGGTCCACGTGCAGGGGCAGGAGCCGCTGACCGCCTCCATACTGGCCGCAGCACCCCCCCCCCCCAGGAACAGAAACAGATGCTGGGTGACGTTTGTTCCCGCTCATCCAGACGATGCACTCAAACCTGGCTGGGAAGATTACGGGGATGCTGCTGGAGATTGACAACTCGGAGCTGCTACACATGCTGGAGTCCCCCGAGTCTCTCTGCTCCAAGGTGGATGAAGCTGTGGCGGTCCTACAGGCTCACCATGCCAAGAAAGAAGCTGCCCAGAAGGTGGGCGCTGTTGCTGCTGCTACCTCTTAGACAAGGACAAACCGATTCAAAAGCCAAATAAACCCTCATGGAATTCAGCTCAAGGTTTGAAGACGTCCTAGCTTGTTCTATGGACCTCAACACCAAGAACCACAAATTGCAAATTTAATAGGTCATTTTGTATCAAAAGGTCAATTATGAAGCACCTAGAATTTTTCAATTAAAAGAATATATTCTCTGGGTTCTGATATGGCCCAAGCAGTGTTAACTTTTGTTTTTCTATTGTGAGTTTTGATTTTCCCCCCAGAAACTGGTTTTATTTGATGTACCCAAGTCTTAAGTTTCTCGATAAAGAAAAAAATCTCCATTCAAAAAAAAAAAAAAAAAGAAACTTCCAACAAACAAAAATCCAGGACCAGATGGCTTCACAGGTGAATTCTATCAAACATTTAGAGAAAACACCTACCCTTCTGAAACTCTTCCAAAAAATTTAAGAGTAATGAACACTCTTAAACTCATTCTATGAGGCCGCCATCACCGTGGTACAAAAACCAGACAAAGATACCACAAAAAAAAAGGAAATTACAGACCAATATCACTGATGAACATAAAGTCAAAAACCCTCAACAAAATACTGGCAAACTGAATCTAACAATACATTAAAAGGATCATACACCATGATCAAGTGGGATTTATCCCAGGGATGCAAGGATTTTTCAATATCCACAAATCAGTCACTATGATACACCACATTAACAAATTGAAGAATAAAAACCATATATGATGATCTCAATAGATGGAGAAAAACACTTTTGACAAAATTTAACACCCATTTATGATAAAAACTCTCCAGAAAGTGGGCATAGAGGGAACATACCTCAAAATTATAAAGGCCATATATGACAAAGCTACAGCTAACATCATACTCAACTGTGAAACGCTGAAAGCATTTCCTTTAAGATCAAGAACAAGACAAGGATGTCCACTCTTGCCACCTTTATTCAACATAGTTATGGAAGTCCTAGCCACAGCAGTCAGAGACAAAAAAGAAATAAAAGGAATTCAAATTGGAAAAGAAGAAGTAAAACCATCACTGTTTGCAGATGACATGACACTATACACAGAAATTCCTAAAGATGCTACAAGAAAATTAACAGAGCTTATCAATGAATTTTGTAAAGTTGTAGGATACAAAATTAATACGCAGAAATCTGTTGCATTCCTATGCACTAACAATGAAAGATCAGAAAGAGAAATTCAAGAAACAATCCCATTTACTATTGCATCAAAAAGAATAAAATACCTAGGAATAAACCTACATAAGGAAGCAAAATGCCTGTACTCTGAAAACTATAAGATGCTGATGAAAAAAATTGAAGATGACACAAACAGATGAAAAGATGTACCATGTTCTTAGATTGGAAGAATCAATATTGTCAAAATGACTATACTACCCAAGACAATCTACAGATTCAATGCAATCCCTATCCAATTACCAATGTCATTTTTCACAGAATTAGAACAAAAATTTTGCAATGTATGGAAACACAAAAGACCCCAAATAGCCAAAACAATCTTGAGAAAGAAAAACGGAGCTGGAGGAATCAGGCTCCCTGACTGCAGACTATACTACAAAGTACAGTTATCAAAACAGTAAGGTACTGGCACAAAAAGAGAAATATAGAACAATGGAACAGGATAGAAAGTCCAGAAATAAACTCACACGCCTATGATAAATTAATCTATGACAAAGGAGGCAAGAACATACACTGGAGAAAAGACAATCTCTTCAATAAATGGTGCTGGGAAAAATGGACAGCTACATGTAAAGGAATGAAATTAGAACATTCTTTAACACCATACAGAAAAATAAACTCAAAATGGAATAAAGACCTAAATGTAAGACCAGATACTATAAAACTCTTAACAAAAAACATAGGCAGAACACTCTTTGATATAAATCACAGCAATATCTTTTTCAACCCATCTCTTAGAGTAATGGAAATAAAAACAAAAATAAACAAATGGGATCTAATTAAACCCAAAAGCTTTTGCACAACAAAGGAAACCATAAACAAGACAAAAAGACAGCACACAGGATGGGATAAAATACTTGCAAATGATGAGACCCACAGGGATTAATCTCCAAAATTTACAAACAACTCAGGCAGCTCAATATCAAAAAAACCACCCAATCAAAAAATGGATAGAAGACCTAACTAAACATTTCTCAAAAGGAGACACACATATGGGCAAGAGGCACATGAAAAAATGCTCAACATTGCTAATTATTAGAGAAATGCAGATCAAAACTACAAGGAAATATCATATCACACCAGTCAGAATGGCCATTGTCAAAAAATCTACAAACAATAAATGCTGGAGAAGATGTGGAGAAAAAGGAACCCTCTACACTGTTCTTGGGAATGTAAGTTGGTATAGCCACTATGGAGAACAATATGGAAGTTCCTTAAAAAACTAAAACTGGGGTTACCATATGATCCAGCAATCCCACTTCTGGGCATATATCTGGAGAAAACCATGGTTTGAAAGGATACATGCACCCCAATGTTCACTGCAGCACTATTTACAATAGTCAAGGTATGGAATCAACCTAAATGTATATCAACGGATGAATGGATAAAGAAGATGTGGTACATATATACAATGGTCTATTACTCAGCCATAAGAAAGAATGAAATGAGATTCGTTCAAGATGGTGGAGTAGAATGACATGCACTCACTCCCTCTTGCACGAGCACTGGAATCACAACTAACTGCTGAACAGTCGTCTACAGGAAGCTAGTGGAGCTAACCAAAAAAGATACCCCACATCTAAAGACAAAGGAGAAGCTGCAATGAGATGGTAGGAAGGGTGCCATCACAATAAAATCAAATCCCATAACTGCTGGGTGGGTGACTCACAAACTTGAGAACAATTATACCACAGAAGCCCACCCACTTGAGTGAAGGTTCTGAGCCCCACATCAGGCTTCCCAACCTTGGGGTCCAGCAACGGGAGGGGGAATTCCCAGAAAATCAACTTTGAAGGCTAGTGGGATTTGATTGCAGGACTTTGACAGGACTGGGTGAAACAGAGACTCCACTCTTGGAGGGCACACACAAAATAGTGTGCACATCAGGACCCACGGGGAAGGAGCAGTGACCCCATAGAAGACTGAACGAGGCCTACCTGCTACTGCTGGAGGTTCTCCTGCTGAGGTAGGGGCTGGCTGTGGCTCACTGTGGGGACAAGGACACTGGCAGCACAAGTTCTGGGAAGTACGCCTTGGTCTGCCATTAGCTTCACTAAAGGGCCTGTAGGCTCCAGTGCTGGGTTGCTTCAGGCCAAACAACCAACAGGGAGGGAACCCAGCCCCACCCATCAGCAGACAAGTGGATTAAAGTTTTACTGAGCTCTGCCTACCAGAGCAACATCCAGCTGTACCTACCACCAGTCCCTACCATCAGGAAGCTTGCACAAGCCTCTTAGATAGCCTCATCCACTAGAGGGCAGACAGCAGAAGTAAGAAAACTACAATCCTGCAGCCTGTGGAACAAAAACCACATTCACAGAAAGACAGACAAAATGAAATGGCAGAGGACTATGTACCAGATGAAAGAACAAGATAAAACCCCAGAAAAACAACTAAATAAAGTGGAGATAGGCAGCCTTCCAGAAAAAGAATTCAGAATAATGAGGGTGAAGATGATCCAGGACCTCGGAAAAAGAATGAAGGCAAAGATCAAGAAGATGAAAGAAATGTTTAACAAAGACCTAGAAGAATTAAAGAACAAACACCTAGAAGAATTAAAGAACAAACAAACAGAGATGAACAATACAATAACTAAATGAAAAATATACTAGAAGCAATCAGTAGCAGAATAACTGAGGCAGAAGAACAGATAACTGACCTGGAAAACAGAATGGTAGAATTCACTGACATAGAACAGAACAAAGAAAAAAGAAAGAAAAGAAATGAATACAGACTGAGAGACCTCTGGGACAACATTAAATGCGCCAACATTAGCATTTTGGGGTCCCAGAAGGAGAAGAGAGAGAGAAAGGACCCGAGAAAATATTTGAAGAGATTGTAGTTGAAAACTTCCCTAACATGGGAAAGGAAATAGCCACCCAAGTCCAGGAAGTGCAGAGAATCCAGGCAGGATAAACCCAAGGAGAAACACAGAGAGACACATAGTAATCAAATTGGCAAAAATTAAAGACAAAGAAAAATTATTAAATGCAACAAGGGGAAAATGACAAATAACATACAAAGGAACTCCCATAAGGTTAACAGCTGATTTCTCAGCAGAAACTCTACAAGCCAGAAGGGAGTGGCACAATATATTTAAAGTGATGACCTACAACCAAAATTACACTACCCAGCAAAGATCTCATTCAGATTTGATGGAGAAATCAAAAGCTTTACAGACAAGCAAAAGCTAAGAGAATTCAGCACCTCCAAACCAGCTCTACAACAAATGCTAAAGGAATTCTCTAGTGGGAAACACAAGAGAAGAAAAGGACCTACAAAAACAAACACAAAACAATTAAGAAAATGGTAATAGGAACAAACATATCGATAATTACCTTAAATGTGAATGGATTAAATGCTCCAACCAAAAGACACAAGCTTGCTGAATGGATACAAAAACAAAACCCATATATATGCTGTCTACAAGAGACCCACTTAAGATCTAGGGACACATACAGATTGAAAGTGAGGGGATGGAAAAAGATATTCCATGCAAATGGAAATCAAAAGAAAGCTGGAGTATCAATACTCATATCAGATAAAACAGACTTTAAAATAAAGTATGTTACAAGGTACAAGGAAGGACACTACATAATGATCAAGGGATCAATCCAGGAAGAATATATAACAATTATAAATATATATGCACCCAAAATAGGAGCACCTCAATACATAAGGCAAATGCTAAGAGCTATAAAAGAGGAAATCGACAGTAACACAATAATAGTGGGGGACTTTAACACCTCACTTACACCAATGGACAGATCATCCAAACAGAAAATTAACAAGGAAACAGAAGCTTTAAATGACACAATAGACCAGATAGATTTAATTGATATTTATAGGACGTTCCATCCAAAAAGAGCAGATTACACTTTCTTCTCAAGTGCACATGGAACATTCTCCAGGATAGATCATATCTTGGGTCACAAATCAAGTCTTGGTAAATTTAAGAAAATTGGAATCCTATCAAGCATCTTTTCCGACCACAACTCTATGAGATTAGAAATCAGTTACAGGGAAAAAAATGTAAAAATAGAAACACGTGGAGACTAGACAATACATTACTCAGTAACCAAGAGATCACTGAAGAAATCAAAGAGGAAATCAAAAAATACCTGGAGACAAATGACAACGAAAACGCAATGATCTAAAACCTATGGGAGGCAGGAAAAAGCAGTTCTAAGAGAAAAGATTATAGCGATACAACCCTACCTCAAGAAACAAGAAAAATCTCAAATAAACAATATAACCTTACACCTAGAGGAACCAGAGAAATAAGAATAAACAAAACCCAAAGTGAGTAGAAGGAAAGAAATCATAAAGAACAGAGCAGAAATAAATGAAATAGAAACAAAGAAAACAATAGCAAATATCAATAAAACTAAAAGCTGTTTCTTTAAAAAAATTTATTTTATTTATTTACTTTTGGCTACGTTGGGTCTTCATTGCTGCTCGTGGTCTTTCTCTAGTTGTAGTGAACAGGGGCTACTCTTCATTGCAGTGCGAGGGCTTCTCATTGTGGTGGCTTCTCTTGTTGTGGAGCATGGGCTCTAGGCGTGTGGGTTTCAGTAGTTGCGGTGCATGGACTCGGTAGTTGTGGCTTTTGGGCTCTAGTGCACAGGCTCAGTAGTTGTGGCACACGGGCTTAGTTGCTCCATGGCATGTGTGATATTCCCGGACCAGGGCTCGAACCTGTGTCCCCTGCATTGGCAGGCGGATTCTTAACCACCGCACCACTAAGGAAGTCCTAAAAGCTGTTTTTTTAAGAAGATAAACAAAATTGATAAACCTTTAGCCAGAGTCATCAAGAAAAAGAGGGAGAGGACTCAAATCAATAAAATCAGAAATGAAAAAGGAGACGTTACAACGGACACTGCAGAAATACAAAGCATCATAAGAGACTACTACAAGCAACTCTATGCCAATAAAATGGACAACCTGGAAGAAATGGACAAATTCTTAGAAAGGTATAACCTTCCAAGACTGAACCAGGAAGAAATAGAAAATATGAACAGACCAATTACGAGTAATGAAATTGAAAGTGTGATGAAAAATCTTCCAACAAACAAAAGTCCAGGACCCGATGGCTTCACTGGTAAATTCAATCAAACATTTAGAGAAGAGCTAACACCCATCCTTCTCAAACTGTTCCAAAAAATTGCAGAGGAAGGAATACTCCCAAACTCATTCTATGACGCCACCATCACCCTGATACCAAAACCAGACAAAGGTACTACAAAAAAAGAAAATTACAGACCAATATCACTGATGAATATAGATGCAAAAATCCTCAACAAAATACTAGCAAACAGAATCCAACAACACATTAAAAGGATCATACACCATGATCAAGTGGGATTTATCCCAGGGATGCAAGGATTCTTCAATATACGCAAATCAATTAATGTGATACACCATATTAACAAATTGAAGAATAAAAACCATATGATCATCTCAATAGATGCAGAAAAAGCTTTTGACAAAGTTCAACACCGGTTTATGATAAAAACTCTCCAGAAAGTGGGCATAGAGGGAACCTACCTCAACATAATAAAGGCCATACATGACAAACCCACAGCAAACATCATTCTCAATGGTGAAAAACTGAAAGCATTTCCTCTAAGAACAGGAAGAAGACAAGGATGTCCACTCTCGCCACTATTATTCAACATAGTTTTGGAAGTCCTAGCCATGGCAGTCAGAGAATAAGAAGAAATAAATGGAATCCAAATTGGAAAAGAATTAAAACTGTCACTGTTTGCAGATGACATGATACTATGCATAGATAATCCTAAAGATGCCACCAGAGAACTACTAGAGCTAATCAGTGAATTTGGTCAAGTTGCAGGATACAAAATTAATGCACAGAAGTCTCTTGCATTCTATACACTAACAACAAAAGATCAGAAAGAGAAATTAAGGAAACAATCCCATTCACCATTTCAACAAAAAGAATAAAATACCTAGGAATAAACTTACCTAACAAGGTAAAAGACCTGTACTCAGAAAACTATAAGACACTGATGAAAGAAATCAAAGATGACACAAACAGATGGAGAGGTATACCATGTTCTTGGATTGGAAGACTCAATATTTTGAAAATGACTATACTACCCAAAGTAATCTACAGGTTCAATGTAATCCCTATCAAATTACCAGTGGCATTTTTTTACAGAACTAGAACAAAAAATCTTAAAATTTGTATGGAAACACAAAAGACCCTGAATAGCCAAAGCAATCTTGAGGGAAAAAAGTGGAGCTGGAGGAATCAGACTCCCTGATTTCAGACTATACTACAAAGATACAGTAATCAAGACAATATGGTAGTGGCACAAAAACAGAAATATAGAGCAATGTAACAAGATAGAAAGTGCAGAGATAAACCCATGCACCTATGGTCAACTAATCTATGACAAAGGAGGCAAGGATATACAATGGAGAAAAGACAGTCTCTTCAATAAGTGGTGCTGGGAAAGCTGGACAGCTACATGTAAAAGAAGGAAATTAGAACACCTCCTAACACCATACCAAAAAATGAACTCAAAATGGATTAAAGACCTGAATATAAGACTGGACACTATAAAACTCTTAGAGGAAAACATAGGCAGAACATTCTTTGACATAAATCACAGCAAGATCTTTTTTGACCCACCTTCCAGAGTAATGGAAATGAAAAAAAAGAAACAAATGGTACCTAATGAAACTTAAGACCTTTGCACAGCAAAGGAAACTATAAACAAGATGAAAAGACAACCCTCAGAATGCGAGAAAATATTTGCAAACGAATCAATGGACAAAGGATTAATCTCCAAAATATATAAACAGCTCATGCAGCTCAATATTAGAAAAACAAACAAGCCAATCAAAAAATGGGCAGAAGACTTAAATAGACATTTCTCCAAAGGAGGCATACAGATGGCCAAGAGGCACATGAAAAACTGCTCAACATCACTAATTATTAGAGAAATGCAAATCAAAACTACAATGAGGTATCACCTCACACCGGTTAGAATGGGCAGCATCAGAAAATCTACAAACAACAAATGCCAGAGAGGGTGTGGAGAAAAGGGAACCCTCTTGCACTGTTGGTGGGAATGTAAATCGATACAGCCACTATGGAGAACAGTATGGAGGTTCCTTAAGAAACTGAAAATAGAATTACATATGACCCAGCAATCCCACTACTGGGCATATACCCAGTGAAAAGCATAATTGAAAAAGACACTTGCACCCCAATGTTCATTTTAACACTATTTACAATAGCCAGGTCATAGAAGCAACCTCAATGCCCATCAACAGATGAATGGATAAAGATGATGTGGTACATATATACAATGGAATATTACTTAGCCATAAGAAGGAACGAAATTGGGTTATTTGTAGAGATGTGGATGGACCTAGAGACTGTCATACAGAGTGAAGTAACCAGAAAGAGAAAAACAAATATTGTGTATTAATGCATATATTCGGAATCTAGAAAAGTGGTACAGATGAACCAGTTTGCAAGGCAGAAATAGAGACAGAGATGCAGAGCACAAATGTATGGACACCAAAGGAAGAAAGCTGGGGGTGTGTTGTTGTTGGTGGGATGAATTCGGAGATTGGGATAGACATATATACACTAATACGTATAAAATAGGTAACTAATAAGAAGCTGCTGTATAAAAAAAATAAATAAAATTCAAATTAAAAAAATAAAATAGTTACTCTTAAGGATTTTATTATATTTGCAAGTAGCTATTGAAGGAAAAAAAAAAAAGCCAGAGAAGGCCTGGTCGGTGGGGTGTGGTGCTTAGGCATGGGTGGGGTTTAGGTGGGGGGCGGAGCCTATGCTTAATACCCACATTGCCTGAAAAGGTGGCCCTGGAGGGGGTAGGGGGTGGGGCTTAGGCTCAGTTCAGCAAGAGGGGCCCAGGAGTGCCTCTGGCCTTGGAAGGCAGAGGACCAGTCCCAGGAGCCCATCAGGCTTCTGGGGGCCCAATTGGGCAGGGGAAATGTTAGCTGTGCTCTCCCCTGTCCGTCTGAGGGTCCCAGGCCCCTGTGGGTCCCTCCAGGCATGGGAACCCCTCCCCTCTTCCAGCCACCACTCAGGGGCACAAGTCTTGTCTGGTCTTCACTTCTCCTCCCCCTCACTCCCCCCAACGTTCTACTCTGTCACTCGGGGGTTCCTCCCATCTCCCTGGGTGTCGAGGTCCCCCACCAGCGTCTGGCAGGTGCCCTAGTTGTGGGGATATGCAAACTCCGCGTCTTCCCACACCGCCATCTTGACCCCAGGGGTTCTTAAGTAGCCTTCACATGAACACTGCTTTGAGGCAGGTACAGCCCTCATTTCGTAGACAATGAGCTGCAGGCTCTGAGATAACCTCCCAGCCTGTAAGGACTGGATTCAAAACCAGGCTCATCTGAATTCACAGCTGAGACCTCTTCACACCTACCTCCTGACTCACCAACTAGGTATGATGACTGTAGGAGGTGTTGTGAATTTATTATCTTTCTCGTAGGTTCATGATCTTTCTGAACTCAGTTTATATCCTCAATTCCTACATCTTTCATTTTTGGAAATGTTCTTTCCCACCTTTCTGCAATCTCAACAGCGACAAAAATTTCCTCTTATTTCTACATTTCATCAGAGATTCTAAAACATTCTAAAAGAAGAAATAAAACATACGTTCTTTACTATTGTTCTTTTAGGGGTTAAAATATGTTCAACTAATTTGGAGGCAAAGTGCAAAATCTTCATATCTATATCTATCTATCTATCATCTATCTATTATCTATCTATCTATCTATCATCTATCTATCTATGTATCTATTATCTATCTATCTATCATCTCTCTATCATCTGTCTATCTATTATCTATCTATCATCTATCTATCATCTATCTATCTATTATCTGTCTATCTATCTAACATCTCTCTATCATCTCTCTATCTATCATCTATGTATCTATTATCTATCTATCTATCTATCTATCTGTCATCTATCTGTCATCTATCATCTATGTATCTATGTATCTATGTATTTATGTATCTATCTATCTATCATCTATCTATTATCTATCTATCATGTATCTATCATCTATCTATCTATCTATCTAGCTATCTATCTATCATGTATCTGTCTATCATCTATCTATTATCTATCTATTTATCATCTATCTATTTATCTCTCATCTATCTATCATCTATCATCTATTTATCTGTCATCTATCTATCATCTATGTATCTATCCATCTGTCTATCTATCTACCCATTTATCTATCATCTGTCTATTATCTGTCTATCTCTCTATCTATCTATCATCTATCTATATCTATCTATCTATCTCTCTATCATCTATCTATATCTATCTATCTATCTATCTATCTATCTATCTATCTATCTATCTATCTATCATCTATCATCTGTCTATCATCTATCTAAGTATCTATCATCTATCTATCTAACTATCTATCTATCATCTATCTATCTATCATCTATCTATCTATCTATCTATCTATCTATCTATCTATCTATCTATCTATCTATCTATCTATCTATCTCTCTATCTATCTATCTTCTATCTATCTCAGTTTGTAGTGTAGCCAGAATGCTTCCATATGCTAGTGGAGGTAGATGGGATGCTCTCAGGCTTTGCAGGTTGACCCCGCCCAATTCTGGGTTCACTCTGAGGCTCTGACAGGGTTGAGCAGAGCACACACTATGCCCCACCCCTTTTATAATTTCTTCTGACCGAGAATTGAGTTAATCATGTGGCTTAGTCCCTCCATATTATCTTCTTGGTCTGTGCAAGGCCCCTGTCTTGAATGTATGAAGGTCTGTATGTCTTTTCATTTTTATACTCCATTCTCTTTTCTCTCTCACATTCCAGTGTACCTCTTTTTTTGTTTGCATGCTTGCAAAATATGTATTGTTTTGTGTGCATGCATTTTAAATTTATAAATGGGTATGATTATAAACGTCATTTTCCCCTTTATGCCAGCACTATGTTTTTAAGATCTATCCTCACGGCTCTACGTGTGGTTCTGGGCTTCTACCTGTTGTGCTGGCTCCCTGGTGTGCAGCACCCCACTCAGCCTCTGCCCTCTCTCCAGCTCTCCACAATGCAACCAAGGTTGTGGTGAACAGCCCCACCTGGAACTGTTTATACTCTGGCCAGGAATTTCTGGGCCACAAGGTGTGTAGATACTCAACATGACTGAATTCTGAGGACCTGCTCTCCAAATGGCAACAGTGTTCAATTTCCCACCAGCATCTCATGAGGACCCCAAGCTTGCTCCATGAGTGCTTTAAAAGAACATCTGTTCTCTATTTGAGAACACATTTTTTGGGGGGTATTGAGTGGGAGGGTTTGGAATCCTACATGTACATAAGAGCTCACACTTATTAATTGTATTGTTCATAGCCCTGATATCTCTGCTCACTTTTTGTTCTCTTGATATATCTGCTTCTGAGGTTTTGGTAAAATCTTAGCTACAATTATTAATTTGTTTGTTTCTCCCTGCAGTTCAGTCATTTGTTGCTTGATGTATTTTGAGACTGATTGTTTAGGTCACAAGTGTTGATGATGAGTGTGTGCTCTTGGCTTATTGTTCTCTTTACATCATTCTTTGTCCTTTATTTTTGGCCTTTAATTTCACTTTTCAAGGTATTATGGTTGATACCCTAGCTTTCTTTCAGTCCGGATTTGTTTAGTATATCTTATTTCATCCTCTCGTATTCAAACATTTATGTCTTTCTGTTTTAAATGTGTTTATTGTAAATAGCAAATTGTTCAGTCTTTAAAAAAATGCAGCCTGAGAGTCTCTGTCTTTCAGTGGTGAATTTAATAGTTAACTTCTTTTGGTCAATTACTGTCATATTATGACTAATTTCTACCTTCTGCTTATTTTTTTGTGCTTGTTATTTTTTTTTGGAAGGGGAGATTTTCTATAATATTTTACTCCTTTTTTTGCTTTCCATTGCAAAGAGAATTTTCCTCTGGTTTAAAATTTATAATTCTGATTTTGTTCTCATGGTGGTTGCCCTTAACACCCACGTTTATTCCTCCCTGTGGACCTTGTAAACGTACAAATTTTTGTACAAGCTAAGTGCTCTAATAGGCTCTCCTGCCTCTTCCCGCACCCGCCCTGCCACTATCATTTGATATTCCAGTTCTAGGTCTATTTCTTCTGTTTTTCCCCTTTGGTCCTAATAAACGATAAACATATTTGATCACCTTACACTTCTTGTGTCCTTTGCAACATTTCCTGGTTTCATTTTTCTCCTTATTTGGATGCTTCCACTCAGAGTGTTTTCAGTACAGGCTTCTGTGAGTAAATCTTATGCTTGAGAACACTTTTGTTATTCTCTCAGATGCCTCCTGTATGTAGAGTGGCATCCATGTAGCATCACTGGATTGAATATTTTGGCCCTAGTCTTGGAGTCTCTGGTTAGGAAGCCTACAGTAGTTTCTTCTCACCAAACTGACGTGTCAGTGGTGTGCTGGTGAGCTGGCCATCCGGGAAAACAAAGCTCAGATTTGTAATTTCTGGGGTGTAAATACTCCCACCCTCTCTGATTTCCAGCTACCAAGGTGATGTCACTAAGTGTGGCACCAGAGGGATATGCTCACTTGAGTTCAGGAGCTGGTTGGAGCTGTCTCCCCTCTCCACTGCTGACATGGAATTGAAGGGCTGGAGGAGAAGAACTACTTTGGTAGCCTCTAGACGTCATACATTTTGTAAATCAAATTCTTTTATCCCATCTATTTCCACCTTGCTTGGTATCCTGGGCCAACTCAACTTGCTTTATAGGTGAGGATATTGAAATACTTAGAACAGCTGAATGGATTTGTTAGTGGTCAATAATCAGAATGGCATGCATGTGGAGGGTTTCCTGCTCTTAATAAAACCAGATTATAACACTTTGGTGGAAAATGCATGAAAAGTGGTATTTTAATTGTCCTATGTCATCACTTAGAGGTTCTGGGGCAGCTGAGTGAGCTGTGAGCATAAACAGCTTTCTGGTGAAATTCTCAGATGCTTGATCCTCAGACAGCCATAACTCACTGGTCATGAAAATAGAGCCTGAGACCTTCTTGGCCTCAAGGTGTGATCACAAACTCAGAGGTAGCCTCTGGAGTGTGACTTGTTCCCATTTCCTATGTGGGGCATTTGTTTCCAGTGAGAAGTGTTCTGTTTTTCTGGAGAAACCATAATTAGCTAGATATAATCTGGAAGAGAAATAGGCAGCCAAGTATTCTTGGGCTGATGGAAGAGGGCTGGGATCTCAGGGCTGACAGAGGAAAGAAAAGACAAACATAGACACCAGCTTTTGCTAAGTGATGGATTTATAGTTTGTCCGCTCCCCCTTGTTTCCTTCCCTCATCTCCCGCGTTATGTCCTCACCCCACAATGCTAACCTGGAAGGGTGCAGGGGGTGGGCACTGAGGCACTATAAGTGGTTCATCCCTGTCTTTTGGGGGAGGGGTGGGAAGGCTGAGCCACGTGGCTTCCCACAAAGGGACCCTGTGTTTTAGGAGCTCAATGCTATAACCAGAGCAACTAAATAACAAGAGTTACTGGCCATTCAAGAAGGGCTGGATTAGTAATTTTAGAGTGCAAGACTATCCCCTAAGAAATGAGATGGGTTGCAACAACTTGCACTTCAACTGAAACAGAAAACAATGACCATGGTCATTTCTGTATAATTCCCTTTGTAAGCAAATCAAACCTTCTTCTGATAACTTTCAACCCACGCTTCTCTCTCTTTTTTTTTTTTTTGGAAGAGGTATCTTTCATTGTTTTGGACTTTATGTAATACAGTCATTACAGTGAATACATAGCTGTTTCTTTTTCAGTGTTAAGACAGAATGGGTGGCAAGCGATTCTGTGGGAAGAGGTAAGAATGCATTTTATCTATTCATCTTCATCTCTTTTCAAACACATCCTTGACCATGGAAAACCCCTCAAATGAGCACGGTGTGGACAATGTAGGTGAGCCCCATTTTAAGAAAACCCTGACACCAACTTGCAACCTTAAACATTTAATGAGAGTATGCTTATGAATATTACAAAAGGAAACACATTTGTTTAAAGTATGATTTAAATGTTGAAAAAGATCAGTTTTACCTGATGACATTTCTAGTAATATTTGTTACGTAAAGGAAGGCATATTGGCATTTCCAGTGAACTTAGGTTCCTAATCCCAAGTCTGGAGAACATCTCATGGCTCAAGAACAAATCTCCATACAACATTAAAATTGTCCTGCCTCTTCTCCAGATAGCCCTTTCATCTCTTACTTAAAGTAATTATTTATTGGTCATGCTGATTTTGTCTGTTTATAGGAAAGAGAAGAATCAATACTTCTGAGGTGGAAGGGACTGTAGGGTCCCTCCTCGTCATGAAACCAATAAGAAATTGAGGCTGAGAGGGGGGATGGAACCACCCAAGTGGTTGGAGTTCACTCATGGCAGAGCTAGGGGCAGACCTGCCCTTTTGCCTTGTAGACTGATTTCCTGACACTATGTCACTGCATTAAATGACTGAGTTGGCTAACAATGTCACCCATCTCTGTCCCCTTCCTGGTGAGTTCTCTTTAGGGGTGTGGCTTATTTTGCAAAAGAGAGAAAATGCCCCACAAAGGGAGCTCTTATGGAGTGAGCTATAAGTATAAGGTCTAAATTAACCATGTTTTTGATAAGTATTGTGCATCTTAGAACAGAGAACTTCCTGAATAGGGACTGCACGCTTATTTCCCTGTTCTTGGGAATAACTGGGGTATAGGCTTGCTTGGGGGCAGAATCACAGAACAATCAGAAGGAGAATTTAAGTGGCCTTCAACCTGGGGACCTGGACAGCCTGCTGAAGGCTGAATTTACAGTGACATGTTTTGGAAAGGGCAACTTAGGAGACATCGTAGGCCTGGTACTTTGTGATGGTCGATGCTCTTCTGTTTTTCTCCTGGGACAGGTAGTAGATTCGATTGGCCTCTGGGTAGGTGACTTTGCTGAGTGGGAGCTTGTAGATGGCCGGGTTGTTGGTCGTCAGGAGAAGGAAGGTGAGTGCTGAGAGGCAGAAGGGCCAGGTGCAGGGCGGTAATCCAAACTGGGGGGAGGGGGATCACAAGAGAAGCCTTGGTTACATCAGATGCCTGTGCTCGTCTCATCAGCCCTTCACAATCACCTAGGGTCCTGGGTGGAGGAGGGGAGGCTTTGTGGGCACTGAGCAGAATAATACTTAATTCATGACCAACATAAATCAAATCGTGCCATTGGGGTCAGTCTGCATTGTAACAGGGAACACATATTCTTCAAAATGCAGCCACTGGAACCCTCTTATGATATGCCTTTATGTAGAAGACATATTTTGTCCTGGGTGTCTGGCCAGGCTCTACATCCCACTCTAGGACTTGTGGTCGTTCCCCACCTTCTCCCAAAGCCCCTGTTGAAGGAACAGCATCGGCAGCCATTTTTTGTTCAAAACCTTTTTCTCTTTGGTCACATCTGCTTGCACTAGAGATAAGCACCTGTCCCAAATGCAGCTTCCCATAAGCAGGTTACCTGGGAATAGAATCCCTGTCTTGAGAATTTGAGCTAAGAGATACAGAGACTGTGTCCAAAGACTCGATCTGAAAAAACCAGAGAACCAACCAGTGCTGGGTGGATATTTGGGGGCCTCTGTGCAGCAGAAGAAACCCATCCCAGAGAGACACAGAAACAGAACAGACATATGGAGAGAGGCAGAGATGTCACATCCTAGTCCCAGGGAGCTGGAGATCAGGAGTAGCTACCTCTCTCCTCAAGGGCTCTCCCATTCCCAACAGCCTTTCTCATGATGTTCCCCTGTTTTTTATTCCTTAAGATGACCTGAGGCTTTTAAATACCCCTCCCCACTCTTCATTTGAGATAACCTGGATAGCTTGTTAGCAAAGAGCCTACAAATTCAACTATGAAGCAGATCAAATCAATGCCCCTTATTCCCCAAACATCCTTTTATCATAAGCAGTAAAAGCCTCAGGGAGTACCATTGAAGGAGTGATGCCAGTTGGTGTGTGTTCAAAGATGGACCTGTTGGGTGGGACTTAAGGAGGAGCAATGACAGCCTGGTACCAGAACTGTAGCCTTAAGGAACACCCATGACTGAAGAATTCCACTCTGTGAGTCTTACCAAAGCCCTGCTAAGACTGCATAGGGTGTTTTGGAAAGCATCTCCTTCACGTCCTACAGTGGGAAGGATGTGGGCTGGGAGTTCCACAGACCCAAATCCAAATCTCAGCTCTGGTTACCTTGTTGGAGCCGTTTCCTCTTTCTGACAACTATTTCCTCAACAGCAAAATAGGGATAAAGATATCTACTCAGAGTTGGTGCCTAGTGCATACTAAGTGCTCAGTAAATGGTCCTCAGATTGTGGTCATTGTCGTCAAGCAGAGGGCAGTGCTGTTGAAGATATGGGGCTGCACATGCAGGAGCCGATTAGAAAGCAAAATTGTGCGGCTCCTAAGTGCCCTCTTCTGTGGAGGCTTGAACGGTCTCATAAATGTCATTCAACATTTTTATATCTTGTTCCTCAAGGAGAATGGAAATTCCTTCAGAGTGAATTAATAGCCTGCACTTTTTTTGTATCCCTGAGAGTGGGCAGTACAGTGTCTTAAACATAGTAGGCACACAGAAAATAAACATGGTTTTGTTTTGAAAAATGTCTAGGTAGAGTGATATAACCTGTAACTTCTCTGCACAAGATGAAGGGGCCAGTTACCCTGTAAATTCCTATGATCAGGGACCAAAGTGTCCTGTTTGCATCCCTTCTAGTACCTTGTCCAAGGAAAGCACATGACACGTATTTACTGGATGGACAGTTGGGTGAAAGGATGGGGGCAAGAAGAGGTGGGAAAGCCTGGGGCAGACAGGAGCCTCAGAGGCCAGGCTCCATCCTGTTTCTGATGGTCGGCTATCTAGCCCCAGCTCTAATGTATCCCATGGTGGGGACTCACTACCTTAGGGTTTCATTCATTCCGCATTTCTTGAGCACCTACTATGAGCTGGGCACTATAATAGGTACTAGAGATAAAGATAAGAATACAACCAGGCCCCTGTTCAGAAGGAGCACAAGGACTGAAGGTGGACGAGGACTGGTGTGTACTAGGCTTGTCACAATGTTGTCAAGTGTCGTAGCAGATACATACACAAAATGTGATGGGGCCCAGAAGAGGGACTTAGTCCACTGGGGGACACAGGGTGGTATTAGGGAAGTCCAATTCTAGTGCCTAAAAAAGTCCTTCCTATGCTCTGTCCAAACCACCCAATTTCACTGAGGATGGAGGAGGGATTTAAACAGGGGTTAGTGGAATGCCCATCTCCACCTTCACCTGCAGGACCACCGGGACTTTTCCTGTTTGCCTATGTGAGCTGTGCCTTGAACCTTTATGGAGGGGGAGGCATCGACTGTAGGCTGAGCCCTGTGCGCTCTGCAATGGGGCCAGTGTCCCTCCTGTGTGTGTTGGGGGCTGGGCTGGCCATGTGGCTCCCCCAACCTCGCACACCACCTGCATTGGGGCTCAGACAAAGAAGGGTTCTCAGACTGCTGCACAGGCCCTCAGCCGCCAGCTCTGGCTTCTCTCGGGCTTGGCTCCTTGTCCTCCTGGAAGCCTTGCCTTGTGACTCCTGACTCCCTGGTAGTTGCTATGGGGTGAACAAAGATGTACACTGGCCCACAAGCTACTTGGGTAGATGATCTAGAAACCTAGGAAAAAAATTAAATATGAAGATTTAAAACTAGTTGTAGAAGAGTTTGATTTACAAGAAATTTACAAGAAACGAGTCTGATGGGCTTCCCTGGTGGTGCAGTGGATGAGAATCTGCCTGCCAATGCAGGGGACACGGGTTCGAGACCTGGTCTGGGAAGATCCCACATGCCGCGGAGCGACTAGGCCCGTGAGCCACAATTACTGAGCCTGTGCGTCTGGAGCCTGTGCTCCGCAACAAGAGAGGCCACGATAGTGAGAGGCCCGCGCACCGCGATGAAGGGTGGCCCCCACTCGCTGCAACTAGAGAAAGCCCTCGCACAGAAACGAAGACCCAACACAGCCAAAAATAAATAAATAAATAAAAAAAAAAAAAAAAAAAAAGAAACGAGTCTGATTTACAAGATAATGCTCTTCAGACTGTCCTTCTATACGGAGCCCCACTGGCCCACTGACCACAGAATCTGATTGACCAGTGTTGACATTAACACTTTTGAGGCCCAGCTCTTTCTGTCTGCGGCTGTGGAGGAGGGAAGCGTGATTTGAGACATGAGGGATGGATTGCGAAGGGGTTCCTGGAGGAGGGGTTTGAGGAGATGAGAGAATACAGGGGAGGGTGCAATGCACATTCCTAGCCCATGTTGACTCACCACAGATAATACGTTAGCCAGGGCAGCACCCAGGTAGGCTGCAAACAGAGCTGCAAAAGAACCAAGAAATAGGTGACTAAGAGTGCCTCGAGTTTACATATTCTCTCCCCATACATTTTATGCCACAAATGCTCTCTCTCAGGTTAAAAAAAATCGAGTTATGTTTCCATTGCTTGGCAGCTTTGAAAAGTGTTAAATTCCATACAAATTCCGGCACAACTAAGACAGCAGATGAACTTTGTTGAAAAGGACCAGAATTTAGCTGTTACAGTTCTCCTGGGTCCTACCACCTTGCATTCTTGCAAAGGAACATTTAGGAGCATAAACCATAAATGAACATTTTACTATACAGCCAAGGCACGTGAATCCCAGAACTCCCTGCTGTGATATTTCATCACAAGTTATTAACATAATATGGGTTTCCAGGGAGGAACAGCATTCTTTAAGCTTGAGGAAGACCAAATACACCTACTGCCTCATCTTCTGGGCTTTGTGTGTGGAGGGTACCACTAGGCTGGCCACTGGGAAGACCCAAGTGGTGGTGAGAGGTGAGGTTCTGTGAAAATGGGCCACAGTAATTGGGCTTTGCTTCTGAACTCTCACTTTCTCCACTAAAAGCATCCCAATGGTCCCTAGGATATTAACAACAGCAAACCTTTACCGGAGAGTTACTGAGTGCCCTGACCACATTCTTCAGCTTTCCTACAAGCATTATTTGAAGGTTCTATGGTTAATGTTTGGGCGCGTAAGGTTAGCTGCTGTATCTGATGTAAACTGCCCAATTCCACATATAAAGATTAATTTGCATAAGACTTGCTCTGTCGGTAAGTTCCAATCACCAGCACGGAAAGCAGCAATCACAGCAGACAGCCCACGGGCAAAAACCAAACAACCTCCATCTGAAAACTCTGTCTCCATGTGGCTGAACACTTTGTGTTCAGTGAAAATAGTTTTCAATGTACTAATCACTAAAGGACCATTCAAAACAGTTTAAAATAAAAACCCTTTTATAAAGCAAATACATCCTCCCATTTATCTTTGGAGGACCAGCAGAATTTCCGCAGGGCGGTTTCCCTGTGGGCGTGGACACCGGCATCATCTGAGGTGGAAAGGGAATGCCGCTGGCAGTACCCACCGCAGGCGACGGCGAGGAGGTGCGTCTGCCAGGTGATGACGTAGAACATGCCTCCTATGGCGATGCAGGCCAGCGTGCTGTTGAAGCCACACAGCCCGAAGTAGATGGAGTCAAAGGGTGTCGCGAGAGTGAGGGCTGGGGGAGAAGACAGGCTGAGTGCTGTGTGGGTCGCGTGGGCCCGCCCACCAGACCCAAAGCCCTCCACAGTCCTCAACCCAGACCAGTTATCGACACCAAAGTATGTATAAAAAGAACTTCTGACTATTCAGTGAAAAAACATCTAAAGGAAACAAATGGCCTTAGTCACATGCATATCAGTGGTTAAGCTGGTATGGGTACAAGAGACCCTTTTGAGTAATGATCTGAAGTCTGAGTGTGCAGTCCAGAGAAGGTCCCTTCCCTGCCAGAAAAAGGCGGGTTAATGGAACCTTAATGTTCTCTAATGGAGGACAAATGCTTCTTACCGTGATTAGAGATAAGACGTAAAATATAAACATGCCTGGAAGCAACTCCTCCCCAGCTTTTAATTTATACTGAGGTGGAAATGACTAACACCAGAACCTTTCCTGAGGACAGCTTTTGCTCAGAGGAGCAGGAGGGCACCAGCACCCAAAATGGAAAGACAGGTGTAATGGAAGGAGGGAGAGTTTATAGGAATAAGCCGGTGGAGCACTGAAGACACATGGCACCATTTTCTTTGGAGCAGGCCCCAGATACAACATCCTTATGGCCCATTAATAAGGGGCCCATTAATTAATAATGACACTAACCTGCTAACATTCCCATGGCGGATCCGATTGCAGCATGCAAGCAAATAAGAGGTGACGATATGAACAAAGCTATGAGGAAAATGCCTCCAGTCCAGGGGTTATCGCAGCCGTACACTTGGCCGATTCCAACAGGGATGGCTCTCAAAAGCTGCAGGTCCAACAAGAGCACATGCAATTATGGAGGCAAAAGAGACAACTTGAAGCTTGGCTGGAAAAGATTTGGGGCCAAACCCTCCACACTAATATTTTGCAACAGTTTTCCAAGATATTTTCAAATACGTTCACTCTAAAAGGAACACAAGATTTATTGTTTTAATCTTAAGTTCTTAGAACAGTAAGGGGTTAAAATGTCATTTTCTTTATTTAGAAACATGAGTGTAAGGCACTAAACTCTCAGTGAAGAGAAACTGAATACTTCAAATGAGGGTGTTATTCATTAGAAAAGTAATAGATGTCTGACCAAAGCTGGGGTTGAAAAACTCTTGTAACATTTTTTTTAAGCTAAAAACATGACTAGAAGGCTAAATATTAGATGGAAAAATGGTCCTTTTTGTTTCCAAGAACAGCATGTCTGGGCTGTGGTCACGTTTGTGCAGTCGTCTGGGCGAGCAGCTGGGCTCGTATCCACAGAGCAGCCCCTGGGCAGGTGGTATCCTGGCATCTGCGGGTTTTATTGATAAACCTGTCACGTGGCTGATGGAGGAGCAGCCTGACGTGTTAGGCCGCCGTGTGTCTCAGGTAGCGGACCTCTGTGTGAATGAGAAAGGAAGGCCAGGGTCCAATGTCGGGTGGGCACTTGCACACGTACTCTGGAGTTTGGGAAAAGGATCCAGGGCACAGGGGCTTCCCCAGCGACTGAGATTGGGTCCTGTGTTTTGGAAGGTTGGCCTAAGGCCCTTGAGCAAAGAAACGCTTACAGGAGGGGCTCTGGGCCCTGCTGGGATGCACTGGGGTCCGTCCTTCCCCTTCTGTATATTTCATGATGAGGCAGTTCTTCCCTCAGCCCAAGTCCTCTGAGGACTCCTCCTGGGGTGCAGGGGAGGGAGGTCCTGTAGCTCCAGGGCCCTTGCCCCACACGAGAGTGTGCAGGAACAGGTCTGCAGGGTAGTCTAGTGGGCAACCCTCTGGGCTCCGTCCCCCGTTATCCCAGGACAGAGAACAGGACTGGGCTCCGGCATCGCCATGGGGGATGGCGGGACAGGCAGAGAGTTTTGTGCAGAGGCAGTGGTGCTGGGTCCTCTGGTCCCCAGCCAGTTGCACCCTCCAGCAGGCTCTCCCCTCGCCAAAGAGCAGAGGAGCTTGTGGGGCCTCAAAATCGTTGGGAGGTTTAGACCCTCTCTCTGACATCTACCACTTGTTTCCCCAAAACTCAAGGCTCTAGTTATAATTGTCAAAATGACAAAACATACTCACTGTTACCATAATCCATTCAAAATTGGCCAGAAAGGTATTTCTTAAAGAATAACCACCAAACGTTGAATTTGTCTTTCCTGGAAATTTGGGGGTTCTAAAGCATTTGTACAGTATTTTTCATTTTTACAAAATTCCTAGTTATCTTTTCAATTGAAAATGTGGTTTGGAGGATGCAAAATATCTTAAACTTGCCTTTTCTACCATCATTTCCCCATAGCACGCCAATTAGAGCAATTTTGACTTCAAAAGATACTGATTGGTTGAATAGCGTGAAAGGGAAGCCTGAGTGGCTGAACTTCTAACAGCACCTTTTCTCACCTTTGGCTCATGAAGGTACACACACACACACACACACACACACACACACACACACACACACACATCAACAAGGATGGGGCTAATGTGAATACGTCTCTTCCTAGATAATGCGTCTTGGACAAATGGAGGGCTCTTTCTGCCCCGCCATGCTGCTGTCTCCTTGAACTGTTCAGAGAAACTAGGCACCATTATTTCTGACACAAATTCCCTTCAACAAGCCCAGGTGGCTTTGTGGTTAGATGATGAATTGCCAGTAACAAAGTTCAGAGTGAGCTCTAGTCTATGGAGGCATTTAGTGTAACAGAGAGTAGTGGGACCTCAGAGAAAATGTGCCCAGTTAGAAAAGAAGGCTGATGGGCATAGTTCTCCAGGCTGACTTAACGCTTTTAGAGTAGCTTCTTATTTAGTTTGGCAGACTTCCAGCGGCCAGCAGTATATACAGAATACTTGCAAAAAGCTTAAAAATCTCTGTTATATAGATATTTCTTAGTGGAGCAACACCTGTGCTTTAAAGTGTGAGGATGCCCCAGAGAGCAAGGGGAACCAGCTCCCCGGGCTGGAGCAGAGACTTGTCGAGCCAACAGATGGCAGTGTGTGTGATGTGCACGTCTTCAATGATTCAACGACATTGAATGAGAAAAAAAATAGACAGAGTCGCTTGGATTGAAACTGGAGTAAAGCATCAAAAAGGCTTAACAAAAAAAAAGATAAAAGAACCCAAGTCTAGGAGTCAGGAGGCGGGAGTTCTAGTCTTGACTTTGCTCCTCACTAATTAACCATGTGACCTCAGGCAGTCTCTTAACCTGGCCTTAGTCTCTCCCCCTGTGCTATGATAGGACAGTGTGTGGCCAAAAATGGCCTTTTTAGCTCTTAAAAAGAGGAAAGAAAAAGCTGGTGGCTAATGAGATATTGAGGTAGAGTGCCTCGCACTGTATAATTGGTAATAGTTGTTACTCATGGATGTTTCTGACATGCAAAATAAGTAAATGCCACTTTAACACTGAGTTTGGACAGACGCTGCCCTTCTACCTTCCACGATACCTACCAAGGGCACTTGGACCTCCGACCAGGTGATATTGGGCATGGAGGAGGAGGGCTGCAGCAGCTTCGTGGGGAAGAAGAGGTTGTAGTGGCCCGTGGCTGCCAGGTACAGGGTCACTGCGATGTTGAAGGGCAGCGTGAAGACGGGGAGGTCCCACTTGCTGAAGATGGTGCCCAGGGCACTGGAGAGGATGGGGCTGAGGGCAGAAGCACAGGAGATGCTGTTCAAGACGCCCCCTGGCCCTGACACTAGACTGAGTGGGTTTAGGGGGCCCCCTGTGCCTTCCCAGGGAAAAGCAACTGGCTGGCTCCCTCTCCCAGCCTGACTGGCCCTGGGCAGCACCTCCCCTGGACCTCCTTCCTCTGCCCCTGCACAGCAACAGGGTGGATGCCAGACTCAACTTCAGAAGGAGGGCTTTCAGGGGAGGTCCTAAGGCAGGGAGTCACAGAGCTTCCCTGAAGAGCCACATGGCTCCCTCCGTAGGCATGAGGAGAGAGGATCGGCTGGAGAAGGGGCTGATGGTGAGGGGAATCACATTCATTCAATCATTCAACACATGTTTGTTGAGGAGCTGAGAGCACTCCTGGCCGGGGTGCCCTGTGGTTTCTGCAGGTGAGGGAGGACCTGGAGCCTGGCCGTCTGAGGGCTCTGGGCAGGGCTGGGCCTGCAGCCTACACTGGGAGGTTGTCCCCGTCTGGTCAGGGTGCCCAAGGACAGGGCAGCACTGGGGGAGCAGGAGGGACGAGGAGATTTCCAGACACTGACAGGACCCCGTAATATGGCTCTTGACCTCTGTGGGCCTCAGTTCTCTTCCCTGTGCTCTGCCGGGGTAGGACCAGGGGCTCTTTTAGATCTTACAAAAATGAGGAGTAAAGGAGGGTATGTAACGAGATACTGTGTACAGATCACCTAGCACAGTGGTGCTGTTGCTGTATAACGTCAGTAATTATTTCTAGTGGCTGTTTCTGATGTGCAAGCTAAGGAAATGCTGCTTTAAACTCCAGTTTAGACAGACAGTCATGGAGTTGGGGTAGAAAGGCTGGCAGCCCTTGATCTACACCCACAGCCTCAGAAGCAAACTTACCAAGACACGGACATCACGATGACGGGGAGTAGAAGCCACCAGTAATAGTCGCCTTTGTCCGAGAACACAGCCATCAGCAGCCCCACCAGCACCCCGTTGTAGCCGTGAAGTCCGGCTGCGATGGCGGACCTGGGGGGGAGGGCTGGTGAAGGAAGGGTTTCCCGAGGCCTGACGCAGGGCACTGCCTTCTTGATTTTCCTTCTGAGTCAGGCTTTTCTCAGCTGGAGCCTGACCACACACACCTTCAAACCATCAACCCTTCACAGTCCCCTAGACAATGTGTGGTTGTTAAAAGTAACCAGGGAATGGTTGTTTTGAGTTATTAGTGACCTTATTTTGAGGGGTTTCTGAGCCGGGAGCCAGGCGGTGAGGATGGGAGGCTGGTGAATGTCCCCACGGGGAGCTACCTGTGGTCTCAGGCCTGGACCCTGGGTTTCCTGGGACTTACTTGTCCTGACTCAGGCTGAGGGCTGTCAGGGTGGACACCACGGTGCCCAGGCAGCCCGAGATGGCCCACCAGGGGTTCTGGACGAAGAGGCCGAGGACGATGAGGATGCCACTGAGGGGGTTGTTCACAAACATCACCTGGGATGTGCCCCGGAGGACCCAGTCAAGGAACTGGAACACTGGGGATTTGTCTGAAATGGAACCAGTCAAGGAGTCAGTCAAGACTCAGGTGTTACAGCTCTAGGCGAGGCCCCAGAGGGCGAGGGGGTGAGGGAAGCTGGGCATCCAAGGTGGGTTCAGCTCTCTGCTGTCACCTGCCACAGAGGAGGGTAAACCAAGAACCTGAGGGGGCATCTGACTGCCCAGAAAACCCTTCAGACCCACTGAGAGCTGGCTGTGGTCTTTAGGTTGTCATTCAGGCAGTGGGTACCCTGTGCGACCTGTGCCCCCGTGAGAGTGGCGTGAACTTTCAAGAGGAGGGATCCAGAAAGAAAACTCTTGCAGCCCAGCAGGCATCAAACCCATGGCCTGAGGTCTGGAGGATTGCTAACGGGAACCTATTGGAATCGTAGACACGGCTCTCCCATGATCCATCTCTAGGGCAGGCATTTTTCTAGAATGCTGGCTCTAGAATCCCAGTCCTACAATGTGACATTCTTTTTTTAAAAAAATTTTTATTGGAGTATCGTTGCTTTGCAATGTTGTGTACAATGTGACATTCTGAGGGGATATTTGAAAGCACATGACTGTTATGTTCAGAACTGAGAGCTTGCACACCTACATGTATTGGCACTTACATCCTGAGAGACTGCGTGTCTGTCATAAGAGTGAAACTCCTACCCTACCCTACCCTATCCTACTCTATCCTATCCTACCCTATCCTATCCTATCTTATCCTATCCATGGAAATGGGACTCAGTCTCATCTACAGAGATCTGTGCAGCATGTTTTCTGGGGGACGACCAGAGGGGATGTTTTTAGGGTTAGGAGCAGGGGCTGCTCTCACGGAACCTTTACCTTTAAGTCCCTCTCCGCACTCCTTCATCTCTCCTGTGATGTACCCGAGGGCTTTGCGGACCCTCTTCCCGCTGGCAGCCAGGGAACTCTGAATCCAGGAAGTCTTGGAGATGCCTGTTTCCACCTTTATCTCGGAGCTCTTCTCCATGGTGTCCAGATCCTGTCCAGGGACAAGAGACGGGCAAGAAGCTCCCACATTCTGAGCCTCTCACACCGAGGAGTGACTTGCTTGCTTGGGGACAAGCTAAGATCTTCACTTGGTATTTAGTGAAATTGCTATTTAATCATTTTTGTTTCTGTAGACCAGAATATCTTTTGTTTTGTTTGATCTTTTACCTCATTTAATATGGGCAACAGCCTTGCACAGTCAGCCATCTGTATCATCCATGGATTCAGCTAACTTCAGGTTAAAAATATTCAAAAAAAAATTTCCAGAAAGTTCCATAAAGCAAAACTTGAATTTGCTGTGCACTGGCAACTTTTTACATAGCATTTACATTGTACTTACAAATATTTGCATAGCATTTACATTGTATTAGGTATTGTAAGTAATCTAGAGATGATTTAAAGTATTCCAGAGGATGTGCATAGGTTATATGCAAATACTATGCCATTTTATGTAAAGGATTTGAGCATCCACAGATTTTGGTACCCATCAGGGGTCCTGGAACCAATCCCCCATAACTGTAGTATAACAAGACAATATATTTATCCTCATTCTGTGGATGAGGTCTCAGGCATGGATGGAGAGGTTCTCATTTGTAAAGGTCAAGGTCAAATGATAGAATTTAGATTTACCCACAGATTTTTAGATTCTTTTTTTAAAACAAATATTACTTCTACTGTACCATACTCTTTCCAGAAGAAAGTATCCCCTCCCACCCCAGCATGTCTAGTCTTTAAAATTTAACTGTCCATAAAATTAAACAAGTAAATGCTCTGTTTTGAAAATTGGCACCAGCTTATTTCCTAAATGCTTGAATGCTGGATTCAGAGGAAGATGGATAAGAAATAATTAAAATAAAAGAAACATGAAACTTTATAAAGTAAACTGAAAAGTAGACATCTTTATCCCACATAATTATGTTTCTGGAAATATGAACTCAAGAAAAGTTTGCCTAAATCAGAGGACGTCTTTTCTGGACCTCAGCTCTCTACCTTGCTGCGGACTCTGTGATGTGGGTGCTGCCCCTGATTCGGGCCACTCTTTACTCACCAGCAACTCGACCGTGGGCTTCCGGTATTGGTGGGGAGAAGGGTCTTTGGTGCGCCTTTCCTGGTGTTCACTTTTTCCAAATACTGGAGTTGGCAGGGAGAACATCATCCGTTAGGACCCCTACCCTGGCACCTTAGCAGCAAATTTCCTGCAAGGCTCAAGTTGGAATACTCAGCACTTTCTACCCCACTGAGGATGCCCCAGCCTCTGCGCCTGGGGCAGGAGGACCCCCTCCTCTGCTACTGCACACATCCAATCGGGTAAGCTCTTCGGGGAAAAAATGCACATCTTCATGTAAATTGGACATTTTATAAGAATTTAGGGAATTCAGAGACTCAGCTGACTTTTAGATAAGAGGCTCTGATCTTGTTCAACTCCCCTATTTTTTAGGTGAGGAAACAAAGCTGTCTGTGAGCCCTGAACCCAGGGTTCTTTTCCCACATGAACACGAAGATTGGTATTTATGAGGCATTATTGCTCATAAAGCATTAAGCTGCCTGAACCATACGAGGTCTGTGTTCAAATTCTACTACAACTCTTTCCAGCTGGATGACCTCAGCTGTTTTGGTATTTTTAGGATGTATGTCTTAGAATTTTAAGTATTTTAGCAGCAGCTTCTTGTTGGATTAAGACAAGTGATATCCATGTTGTCACTTGAAACAGATTTTGGCATGTCCTTGTAATTCTAGAAAACTGTTATTAAGTGGCTTTGAATGTATTTTTCATTATTACAAGATAATTTATTTGTAAAGGTGAGTAATTTCAGAAAGGTTTTAAGTATCATGAAAGAAGGTCCTTGGAAGTTTTGCTGTTTATGCTCTGGTGCCCTCTTGTGGTCAAGTGTGAGAGTGGCTGTCTGGGCTCAGAATGCCCTGTATCTTCAGACAATTGGCCATTCTGTCTGCATTCATGAGATTTCAGTGCACCTAAACACTAGAAGAGATACATCAATGGCTCTGTGCTCCCCCATCTGAAGGAGCAGGGACTGCAAATACCAGTGTGGTTGGGAAGTTACACTATGCAAGAGAAACGACTTAAGGAAGTTTGAAAGGAAGCGTAGGAAGCAAAGAGGATGACTCTAGACTCTGAGGCTAGTGTGTTTGATATCCTGATGGATTCTCTGCTTCTGTCTGAAGCGTCAGCTCTTCAGCAGCTTCCGCTAACCCGCCTCCCAGGCTCCTTTGCGTGGGGCTCTCTGCTAGGCCCTCTTTCACCCCAGCCCCCAACCACTATCCTAAGAATATGTTTGCAGGGAGATTGTTAACTTTTTGAGGCAAACTATGCTTTCTTCCTGAGGATGCCCTGGGGCCTCTGTCAAACACAAATTCCTGGGCTAAAGGGGTCCTTGATTTAATTCAGTGCCCTCTTCCCAGTGTATGAGGTTTTCCCAGACCACCCCAGGCCATTTCTCTGGCTGGCTACTTTGGGTATAAAACAAGGAGGCTCAGACAAACTGGGGCAAGAAAGTCATATGCTTCTGGGAAGCATGTGATACTGTAAAAGGACACTAACCAGGGAATCAGTTTTATCCCTGCCATGCCCTCACCAGCTGTGTGACCCTGGGCAAGTCGCCTCCCTTCTCTGGAGGGCAAAGTTAGATTGCCCCTCTGCCCTGGGTCTTCATGATGCTGCTCCCACCATGCATCTGACTGGGGAGACCCCCACTTGACCCCATACCCCTCCCCCGCTGCCAGCTCTTCCCTGTTTGAGACAACATGTCCTCAGCGTCCAAATTCAAGTTTCTGGCTTCCCCGCTTTGGCTGCCCTCTGGACCCTCCTCTTGGCCTTTGGGAGCCCCTCCCCTCCAGGGCTCTCCATCTGTTCCCTTGTCTAGACATCACCACTGTCTAGCATCAGGACCAGCATCAGCATCAGGACCAGCATCAGCATCAGGACCAGCAGCATCAGGATCAGGGGTTGTGACTTGGCAGCACATTAGAATCTCATGGAGAGCTTTTTTTGGGGTCATTTTAAAAGTGCAAAGTTTTATTTATTTTTATTTTATTTTTTGTATTTTGGCTGTGCTGCACGGCATATGGGATGGTTCCCTGACCAGGGATCAAACCCAGGCCTCTGCAGTGAACAGGCTGAATCCTAACCATTAGGCCACCAGGGAACTCCCTCATGGAGAGCTTTTAAAGCTCCTTCTGCCACCCAGGCTGCTTCCTGGGTGAATTGGATTAGCACTTCCGGAATGAGATGCAGGTGGTTCCAATGTGCAGTGAAGTTTGCAACCCCCTGGCCTAGACTGACAGAGTCAGCTGCTTGTCGTGGCTCCAGTCTCTCCGACCCGGGGCGTCTAGACCCTGGAACACGTGGCTGTGGTCAGAGGTTGGGGGTGATGAGACTGAACCTCACCCTTGTGGCTCTCCCCACTGCCTTGTGATGGAGGTATTGCCATGGTCCCCATTTTAGAGGTGAGCAGATCAAGGACCCGGGAGCGGGGTCGGGGGGGGGAGTGGGAAGCGCACACCTTTGCTCCTCCTGCGAATGAATGACCACTCGATGTGGAACACGTTCCTGGGCTTGGGGTGCACAGCCTCCGAGCCCTCATCTGCCTTTGGGCTCGTCGTGGGCGGCTGCCCCCCAGCGCTGCCTGGCCGGGGGCAAAACAAGACAGGTCAGTGTCCCACCCTGGGCCATCCCCCGAGAGGCAAGCAGAGAGTGCAGGGAGATCATGTGCAGAGCGAGAGGAGCAGTGTGGTCTGAGCTGCAGTAGTGATTGCATCAGTATCTGCGGAAAAATCCCTCTTTTCCATTCTTCCCGATGAAACTTCCACTTCCTTTCCTCACAGAAACTGCATCCCAGACACCTATCAGTGTCAAGATACGGACGGGCCAGCCTGCCTTGTTTCCCCAGTAATGCACTGCTCTAAGACTTCCTTCACTCGGCCTCGGACTGGCGTGGATGGTGGACCCGAGCCGACCACCCGTTCCCGTCCTTCAGCCGGTGCCCTGGCCTCCGCCTGCGGTAGGCAGTTTGTGTGTGTGTGTCCTCAGTGCTCACTGCACATCAGAATCACCTGGGTGCTTAAAAAAATGCCTGACCCCTACCCCAGACCAATTTTAAAAATCGGAGTTTTTAATGCCCAAGATGTTTTAGGAGGTGGCCCTAATGTGCAGTTTGGGCTGAGAACTTCTCATCTAGGGTCTTGCTACTCAAAGTGTGGTCCCTGGACCAGCAGCACCAGCCTCCTCTGGGAGCTTGTTGGAAATGCAGAATCTCAGTTTCCACCCAGACTGATGGAATCAGAATCTACAGTTCAACAAGATTCCCCAGGCGATTTCTGTGCACATTGGTTTGCTCTGTGGGGAGCTAAGAAGCTGCAATCAGCTACAAGAAACATTTCTACCCTTGTGGAGAACAGACTAGCTTATTACTTGGGACAGGGTTTCTCAAATAGGGTCTGAGAATTGACAGTGTCAGGTCACCTGACGGCTTGTTATGATGCATGCCCCAAACCCTACTACGCCCGGCCCACACTGACTAATTGGAGTTCATGGTGGTCCCGAGATAGACACTTTTCACACTTTCTGCTTGTGGTTCCAGTGCAGTCTAGAGTTAGATGATCAGGTGGCTGCCTGGAATAGTGGAGAGCTTTCACACTGTTACTGCATTTGCACACTTTTATAAGTTAACTCACTTGGGCATTGTTATCACCAAAAGATGGAAAATTGAGGCTCAGATGATTTCTGAAGCATCCTACAAACAGTGAGCCATGTGGCTCTCAGCCCTCAGTCCTTTTCTCTGCATCTTTGCTGCTCAGAGTCTGGTTTGTGGACCAGCTTCACGGACATCCAAGGGAGCTTGTTAGAAATACAGACTCTCAGGTCCCATCTCAGACCCACTGAATTGGAATAAGTTTTTTTTTTTTTTTTTAAAACGAGATCTCCAACTGACTTGTGTGCACATTAAAGTTTGAAAAAACTGGTCTAGTTCACACTGCTCATGTAGAAACAACTTTAGCAAAGCTGAGAATATAGCAGGACCAACAACCGGAGTATGTGGGACATGTGTGAGCAAGGAAGGTATCCTGTCTATACTCTCAGATTGAAAGGTCACACATGTGACCGTGTCCCTTCCCTCTAGGCTCGGGATGGGAAAAAAGCTCCTGTTTCACTCATCACCCTGCCCGTGGGTCACCATGGAGCCATAACTCCAGAGGCTGGAGAAGCCCCCTTGACCCTGTGCTTAAGACACACATGGAATGTCAGCCTGCCCTAGGGCACCTCTGCAGATAGGTTCTGTGCAGGGGGTGAGGACCGAGGGGGTATTATTGAATCATCTGGCAAAGCAGGGCATTCTCCCATAGCCAGTCCACAGTGTACACCTCCCAGGCTGGAAGGGCACCTCTGCCAGCCCAGTGCTTCTCATTCCTCACGTGCCAAGGGTCAGCCACCCCAGCCATGCCCTGCGCAGAGCGATATTTTGACCTTAGCATCATAGGTTCAGAATTGCATGGATCTTCAAGATCACAGTCTACCTCCCATGTCCAGAGAAATCACCTCCCCCACCCAAGTCACATAGTTTATTAATTATGGCACAGCCAGGAGCTGCACCCAGGTCTCCAGACTCCCAGTTCGCTGCTCTATGGATGGCCGCAGAAGACCTGGCTCCCCTTTCCTGCCCTGGCCCTTCGCTTTCAGCACTTAGATTGTGCTGCTTGCTCAGAGCCCAGGAAAGTGGGTCAGGGTCCACAGTACTACGTGTTCCTAGAATCCATGTCCCAGCCACAGAAACAAAAATGAAGAGTATCTTTCTTTTCCTTGAACACATTTTTTTTTTCTTATTTGGGGTGATTGGGGAGGTAGCCCCAAATGTGGTCTGACATAGGGTTGCTCCTGGACCTCCCGTGGGCAGGATGGGAGTGCTGAGCTGCAGACCAACCACCCAGGGAGGGTGATGGCCCCTCCAGATGTGCCGGCCAAGCGGTGAGGATGACAGGTGGGAAGGATGCCACAAGGAAGATTGGAGAGAAAGTAACACATTTCCCGAGGCTGTGAAAATACTTAAAGCTAAGGTGATAGCAACTTAGCACTACCTTTGGGACAGATTCTCAGGGCTTTCATAATGGATAAAGGCAATTTCAAAAATATCATGAGCACATCTATCAAATGCTCTAGAAATAAATGTTCCATTGGTGTGGTGGGGAAAAAAGAAAACAACGATAACACTGGCCGGGAACCAGCATGGCTCATTCTGCACGGCATTTTGCAAGTCATGTAATTTCATTGACAGTTTCCCTCACTGCAAGCACGGCGCTCAGAAGGAGATATACAGACCCCGTAGAGCCGACCGTGCAAACCCAACCTATAGATTGATGACAGATATTTCGGAGGGTATCTGCTATTTCGTTCTCATATTGCTATGAAGATGAAATTAATGCTTGCAAAATGTTGGGGAAAATAATTTTGCAGCGTTCATATCAGTATCTCCTCAGGGAGGCCATGTCTCTGGAACAGCTTGTGCTCTGGGCAGGGTGGGTCCTTAAGTCAGGGCAGGCCTGGCATTTTATACCTACCATCACCCACTCCTACCTCGTGTTCCTGTCTGTCACCGTCACAGGACGGTGGGATCCTTGACAGCCTGGGTTACGGAGGTTTATGTTGGCACTTCCAGCACCTAGCATGAGCCTGGCCTATTGTAGGCACTCAGAAGTATTTGTTGAATACATTAATGAGGGATAATTATCCTACACATTTTAATTTCTGAATAGTAAAATGAACAACCGTTGGCTATTTCGGGGTATGAACTATTAAAAAAATAATTTATCTCACTGTAAATGTTAAATGCTTGATAAATATTGAAATAAAAGTGAGTCTTTCATAGGTTAACGATGGTAATAGCTGAGTTGTGTAGGGATTTAGAAGTTTCAGGGCAAGAGCTGATTATCTCCAGCAGTACCTGGAGAAAAGAAGGGAAGTTTATAGATGTGATAAAGTGATTGGCCATCTATGACCAACCAACCAGAAACCCAGAAATCCTTCATGAGTGGATAGAAGAACCCAGTTAATGAGAGAGAATAAAACAGGCCACTGAAGACAGAGATCTTGCTTGATGTGATTTGTTTTGGTTAACAAGAGATTACACCAGGTGGTTGAAAACCCCAAAGCTTCTTGGAAGAGGGCAGCTGGGTGTTCTGAAGCCCAAGAACAAATTTTTTTTGACAATAACTCACTCTGGGGAGTTCTTTCCAGCTTCCCCTTCCCCCTGCCCCCCAGCATCATGGCACACGTAAAAATAATACTGTGTGGCATGGTGCAGAAAACAGATGATGATGTTTACGGCCTGGGCCTGAGGACTCTGGCCACACCAGCCCCCCTCTGTCTGCTTCGAGGACCAAGGGCTTTGCTCTCTTGGCTCAGCTACATATGTGCTGAGAAGCTCTGTCCTTGAGAACCTGCAGGTAAACCTTAGCAGCTGAGTAACTCCTCGGCTTTCCCACCTGGTGTAGGAACTGCTGCTCCCTCCTCTAACAAGCCTTTTAAGTGTCCCAATGTGTGTAGCTTCACACTGGGGCTGTTCAGGACCATTTCAGGGGCACGGTCCCTGCCCTTGAGGATTGCCACCATCCTGTGTTTTAACAGGCAAGAGTCCAGTGATACTTTCCTCCCATTGACTCAGAGAAGGAAAGAATAGTCATGAGCCATAATGATTTGTTCAGAAGCACTTTTTTTTTTTTTTTTTCTGGAGAGTAGTATCCCATAGTACCCACACCTCTACTGACTGCTAACATACAGAAAATGCCATCCGTTCAAATATCATGGGTAAAAAACATTTTACAGAAGAGCCCACCTGTCAAATACAAGTTTGAAGCTTACTGCAATTTCTTTGAGGGGAAAAAAACAAACCCAAGCCATATATGACATCTTTCAGAAGAGGAAAAATGATCTAGTCTATTTTACTAAAATCAACCTTTACTCAAGCCTTTACCTATACTCCTTCTACAAGCTGTCTTTCTCAGGTTTTGAACAGGTTTTCCTGTCTCCTGGAGGTGGACCAATACTGTCCATCTATCACTAGCAATGCCCAACATATAGAGGATCTGGAACCTACTATCAAGACCCTTTTGTCATCCCTCCCCAGATCACTGGGTCTCTTATTCCTCCAACTTACTGTGGCAGACACAACCACACACCATTAGGCAATTTCCTAGCTACTATGCCAGAAGGATTTTTTGAAGTGACAATAGTATATAATTTGATATTTTCCTACACCCAGTTCTACAGGATAACACTTTGGCCGCAATTTGGGCATATGTTTCCCCATGTGGAAGTTGAGCTTTGCACTGTGATGTGTAATTTTCAAGGCTATTCTGTGTGTGTGTATGTGTGTGTGTGATATAGATACCTGTGGGTGGTAAATGAGGTGCTATCTTTTTCTGTGAAGTTGTGTTTAGTTGACATTTTCAAAGATCATTCTATAAACTATCAGAGGCATCGAACGTTAGAATTGGAAAAGGCTTTAGAGATTATCCAGTCCAGCCCTCTCATACAGTCCCTCCCCCCCCAGTACCCGCCCCCTCATAGAGGAGGAAATGAAGGCTTGGAGTATTAGGGGGACTTTGGTGTCTCTGTCTCATGCCATGAAGACATTAATTAGCATATATGAGTTGGTCCTTCATTTAACCTCATGATGCCTTATGACAACCTCATGAATGAGGCTGAAGAGAGTGCAAAGGTCAGAGTGCCCATTCTGTCACTGGGGTAACATCTGACTGAACTTCCTTTAGAGTGAGTTTTCACTCTCCTTCCCCTATTTACACTGAGCTCACACCTCAGAATTACCTGTCTACATTGTCAGTTTCCCTCCTTTCAAACCATTCTGTGCTTCAACTGTTATACCATATCATTACATGACTCTGTTACTCAACAATCTACATGGCTCCCTATTGCCAAGAGTATAATAATGCTCAAACTCCACTGCCATGCTTTCCAGGTATTCCAAAATACAGCTGATTTCATCATCCTGCTCATCCTTCCCTGCCCAACACACACCCTGCCTTGGCATTCTGGCCTTATCTCTGGCCCTCTGTGCCTCATCTCTGGCCCTCTGTGCCTCTTCTTGCCTAGTTTCTATCCACCCTTCAATGTCTACTTTATGTTCTACTTCCTCCATGAAGCCATCCTTGGCTTATTTGGCCACATGGATCATTCCATTATTTGCAGAAGGTACCCTAGATCCATCTTTTGGAGTTAGGGCCATGGTGGACTTTTATAGTTAACAATGCACATGAAAATTTTCCAATCAAATGAAATTACTTGAAATTATCAATCCTTGATAACCAAGTGAACTTTAGGTCTAGGCATTAGCAGAAAAAAACTGAGGCCCAAAGAGAAGTAGCTTCCTTGAGGCTACACAGCTAATTAGTCATAGAGCTAGATTTTGACGTCCTGGTTTTGATTATTTTCTCATGTAGTGTAGGTGTTTTACAGATAGTTGGAGCCCTCGCAAATGATATCAATGGACTTGTGACTTTTTTATTTAAAAAAAAATTATGAAATATATCATATCCTAAAAGGAGTAACAAAAGTCACCAAAAACAAATAAAAAGAACCCACCTGTGTACCATTGCATTTGTGACATCCAATGAAAGCCCAAGGAAATTCTGAGCCATTGTATACCAGCTTCTTCTCTTGTGGCAATGTTTCCATACACCCTTTCCCCACATCCTCTTTCCTGCCACCCTTTCTTTGCATTACCAATGGCAAACATAACTAACTGATCATAGCACTCTTTCCCAATAAGTTTCAATACAGCCTCAGAATCCTTCTTAACACAAAGCTCCAGACAACCAATAGCAGTTAGTCACAGTTGGCACTTGAGAGTAAACTTATTTTTCCCCTCTAACCTTAAATGAGGGTGTGGATGTTATACAAGTCTGAGAGAAGGGGTATGTGAAAGCAGGCAGAGGCCTGGCCATGGGTTTTCCAAGACTCACAGGATGGCCTAACTTCAGCAAGTTCACCAAGGCTCATATCCTTTGGGGCCAGTTTTTGAGGAGATCCCATTCTCTGATCAGATAACTTCAATGTCCTGGAATGTTGTTCCTCATGGCATGGCTATCTGTTTCCTTCTGGACGTTTCTACATCCACTCTCTGTAGCTACACACACATGTCTAAAGTAATCTAAGATGGCCATGTAAGAGAGGGCCATTGAGGAGACGGGCTGTTAAGCTGGGATGTTAAGATATTTGCCGTTCCTGAGATGCTCTAGTTCTATTGGCTTGTCTGTGGAAGGGGTACAGGACCTGAGGAGAGAGGCCAAGGAGCCTGGACCAGGTGCCTCCACCCTGGAAGCAGCAGGTAAGGAAGGACTCCTGGGAAGAAGGTTTTCAAATCTACCTCATTAGCATCCCACAGTCAGCTCAACACGGGGCTGCCCTGGGAACCATAGTGATGTCAGAGCTGTGGGTTACAGAGTTGTGGAAAGGATGATAAATAAATAATATGAAGGCTCATCCAGTGGGCGGGTAGGTGGTAAGGGGATTTGAGGGCTGATGGGTTAACCTGGATCCATCACCAGATGAGCAAGAAGAGCTCAGGGTTGTGAGTTAGAACACCTGGGCATTTGTCCAGGCTCATTTATCAGCTGGGCAGGTTCCTGGACAAGCCATGGTTTCCTCATCTAAAAGTAAAGGGTTTGAACTACAACTATTTAAGAGCCCTTCCAGCTTCAAGCTTCCAGGATCTGAACTCTCTCTGGAGTTCTTAATAAGGTTCCCCACCCCAGGATTGCCCTCCTGCAGCTCAGCAGAAGAAAGGAATGGAAAAAGATTGGCCTATCTTTTTTCTCATCCTTTGAAAAATCAGATAGATGGTCCTGTTGGCTAGGGCTCTATCTGATTCATTTCTCTCCCCCAGGACCTCTTACCTGAGCTCTTTTTGATTTTCTGCACAGGGCTGGAGGAATCTAGACCACCGGGATTTGGGAAGAAGCTTCTTTCCAATTGGGCGGCGTCTCTGGTCCTCAACTCAAGCGCTGGACTTCTCCCTAAAGCCGAACCCCTTCAGTTCCCAGAGCCCGCAGCTCATCCTCTTACTGGCTTTCTGTAAATTCCCTTTGTGCTTCCTAACCCTATGCCTTGTGCACGCCTTCCACTTGAGGAAGGGTACCATGGAGGAAGAGGGAGAGGAAAGACAACGTTCTTCCTGCAGCTTGCTCACTCTCCGACCTTCCAAAACTCCCCGGGGAAGACTGGCTTGGCTACCATGGTTCCCCCAAACTGGTTTGATCAGGCAGGTTTCCTTTAAAGGGCCAGAGCCTGGACTGCCTGATAATAGCTTCCCTGTCCTCCCTCAGGCATCACCTCCCAGTTACTCCTCTCCTTAGAATTCTTGCTCCAGTATTTGCCTTTAAAGCAATCACCTAAGTGTTGTCTCCTCAGGGTGCCAATTTGCCTTCCCACCTCAATGAACTCCCTTAACTCCCCCCCCACAGGCAGGGCACAGGCTGGGGAACAGTATTGCCATCAGCGTCTTGATGGATATTTCTGCACAGCCTAGATACTAGATGCTGTCTTTCCGGTTTTGTGGAAATATTTAGACCTTTCCTCCTTCTGACTTCTGCTGACTGGGTCCTGGGGGCCGTCTCAGAGCAAGAAGGGCATGACCTAACCCCCACATCCAGAAAGGACTCTGAGCTCTATATATTAGGGAAGCGGCCCTCCCAAGTCCCATGAGGCCTTTGGGGGGGGCGGGGCTCTGGTGGGCTGGAGTCTGGGGATGAGGCCCAATCCAAACATGTTTTGTTTGGCTTTGTGAGTATGATGGGTCAAGCATCAACTGTATACCCACCCCCACCCCTGCACATGTATACCCCCAACCCCCCTCAGTGACAGGGTGTGAGGTGGCTACCCAAGTTCAGAAACAGAACCTCACACTGAGGATATTAGCTACACCTGAGTAGACAAACTCCCCACTGACGTCAAAGGCCCCCTTCTCACCAGGCCAGGTGTTTTGGAACTGCAGAGAAGGGGTCCTGATCACGGAGGGCCTTATGAAGAAGGAAAGCAAACAAAAGAGTGGGGGAGGAGCCCCGGCGGGACCCACATTCCAGGGAGGGGTGGGGAACTGACAAGAGGTCAGCTTCCTGCACAGGGGGCCTTCCTTTGGTGTTGCAAGTTCAAGGCCCATGGCTGTCTGCTGAGGACACGTTCCTTGTCCCCCCAACTGGCTGGTCTCTTGGCTCAGCTCTGGAGGTCGATCTCTTGACCTCTTGCTCTAGCCTCTCCTTGAAGGCTCCTGAACTTCCTGTGGTGTGTTCACTCCAGCCCCTAAGCATCTAAAAGTGACAGGGAGATGCTACCCACGTACAACATGTAACCAGTTTGAAAAGACAAGAAATGATCACCTGGGAGGGAGGAGCCGTCCAGGAAATTCTCACATGTTCCATGAGCCAAATGGAGCTGTGTACTCAGAAGTGTGGTGAGTATCTGTCACGCACACTAGATTAGGGAGGGGCAGTCGAGTCCTCCTGGAAAGCAGAAGACTGAGGTGGACTCTTGTCCCCTGAGGGTCCTACCAGAGGCCACAGCTCAGATTCTGGGGTATCCCCAAGATAATCTATGCATACAGATTATCTCCTGGAGGGCTTGGTCATCAGAATTTACTTCAGAACTAAGTCTTCTTCATGATGCTCATGGCTTCAACTCTGCATTTCCAACTTTGTAGGGGGAGGAGCCTGCATTGACCTCCAGGAGCCAAACTTGGGGAGGTCAGATTCCTCCAGGGGAAAAGCCTAGAGTTCCTGTGGAATAAATGAAAGCCGAGCTAGAAGTTCCCCGGAGAGTTACTTCCTTTACTTCATTCTGTTCCAGCAGCCTGTGCAGCTGTAGGAGGGGCTGACAACTCCTAGTTATCAGTTCACAGAGAA